>NC_136409.1:124962500-125562500 GCF_051521515.1 Lactuca serriola | reverse complement strand
CCAACCTTAACTCAGAAATCGGAATTATGTCGGGCACATCTCCTGTGAACTTTCTCAAATAACACACATGAAAGGTGTTATGAATACCTTCCAGTTCTTCCGGTAACTCTAGCTTGTAAGCTTGATTCCCGATCCTCTGAAGAACTTTAAATGGTCCAATAAACCTTGGACTCAACTTCCCTCTCTTACAAAATCTTATAAGTCCTTTCCCTTCCACGGCGAGACTTTAAGTAAAACCGAATCTCCAACATCGAAGGATATCGGTTGTCTTTTCTTGTCAGCATAACTCTTTTGTCGATCTTGAGCAGCTAACATCCTTTCCCTTATCACTTTCAACTTTTCAGCAGTCTCATGGACTATTTCAGGTCCCATAAATTGCTTTTCCCCAGCTTCCAGCCAACATGATGGCGTTTGACACTTTTCCCCATACAAAGCGTGATAAGGTTCCATCTTAATGCTTGAGTGGAAACTATTATTATAGGAGAATTCTACTAAAGGTAAGTGTTCATCCTAGTTACGTTGGAATTCTAGGGTACATGCTCTCAACATATCCTCCAATGTTTGAATCGTTCGCTCGCTCTGACCATCGGTTTGCGGATGGTAAGCTGTACTCAAACACAACTTGGTACCCAATTCCTCTTGTAGACTCCTCCAAAACCTTGAGGTAAAACGGCTATCACGATCGGAAACAATCGTTAACAGAACACCGTGAAGCCTCACAATTTCCTTCACGTAAGAATTCGCAAGTTTATCCATAGACCATTTCTCTTTGGCCACTATGAAATGCGCACTCTTAGTGAAGCGATCAACGACCACCCAAATCATGTCGTGACCGTTCCTTGTTCTGGGTAGTTTAGTCACAAAATCCATGGTGATGTCTTCCCATTTACCCATGGGTACGGGTAAAGGTTCTAAACTCCCATACGGTTTCTGATGTTGTGCCTTAACCCTAGCACAAGTTACACACTCGTCCACATACTTAGCAACATCGAGCTTCATCGTCGGCCACCAATAATAGGGTTTTAGGTCCCTATACATTTTTGTACTGCCGGGATGAATTGAGTACATGGTCTTATGAGCTTCTTCCATCAGAAGATCTCTTATTCCGCTTGTCTTAGGTACCCAAATTCTATCTTGAAATACCTTCAACCCTTGGTTGTTTGTGCCGAACACTAACGTTTTGCCCAAACGTTCTTCCTTTAGGTCATTTTTCTCTAGAGCTTCCTCTTGAGCTTTCTTTATACTTTCCACAATTGTCGAGACAACTTCAATTCTCAACGCTCTTGTCCTTTTCTTTTCAAGGTTTACCTTCCGACTGAGAGCATTAGCAACCACATTTGCTTTACCAGGGTGGTAAAGTATCTCACAGTCGTAGTCCTTGAGTAACTCTAGCCAGCGTCGTTGCCTCATGTTTAATTCCTTCTGATTAAAGAGATATTGGAGACTCTTATGATCAGTGAAAAGTTTACACTTTGTGCCATAAAGATAATGCCTCCATACCTTCAAGGCAAATACTACCGCTGCCAACTCCAGATCATGAGTGGGGTAGTTCTTTTCATGTTCCTTCAATTGCCTCCATGCATATGCTATCACTTTATCCCTTTGGGTCAGAACACAACCTAACCCAACTCCAGACGCATCGCTATAAACTGCGAAGTCATCAACTCCTTCAGGCAACGAAAGAATCGGTGCTTCACACAATCTCTTCTTCAACTTCTCAAAGGCTTCCTTATGCTTCTCATTCCAAGCATAAGTGGCTCCTTTGTGGGTCAAAGCTGTTAATGGAGTAGCAATCGAAGAAAAACCTTGGATAAACCTTCGGTAATATCCAGCTAATCCTAAAAAGCTTCGAATCTCCGTAGGACTTTTTGGTTGTTCCCACTTCATTACAGCTTCAATCTTTGCTGGGTCAACCATTATTCCTTCTTGGTTAACCACATGACCTAAAAATTGGACTTCTTGAATCCAAAATTCACACTTGGAGAACTTTGCATACAACTTCTCCTTTTTCAGGACTTCTAGCACTTCACGTAGATGCTTTTCATGCTCCTGCTTGCTTTTCGAATAAATCAAGATATCGTCTATGAATACTATCACGGATTTATCTAAGAATGGTTTACAAACCCTATTCATCAAATCCATGAAAGCTTCTGGGGCATTGGTTAGTCCGAACGACATAACCAAAAATTCATAGTGTCCATATCTCGTTCTAAAAGCAGTCTTTTCGATATACTGCTCTCTTACCTTTAGTTGATGGTATCTATGACATCCCCGAATTTCTCGGCCAGAAAAGACCGATTTAATTTATGCTTTTTAAAATAAAATCAGAGAAATCTTTTTAAAAGATGTTGCGGAATTGGTCCCCAAACAAAATATGATAAAAGTTTATCAAAACCCTTCATCAAGAAGGTATATGTTTTCCATATATATATATCAAAACGTCGGGATGTCATGTTCCGATACAGATCAAAAGCATAAACAAGACATTATAAGCCTTTCAACAGTTATTTACAACTACTTGCCTATAATCCAAAAATCTCTCGTTGTCCTCCGACTATGCTCGGGGTCCACTACCTGTAACATAACAAGCTGAGTGGGTCAGGCTTGGGAGCCTGGTGCGCATATAGGGTTTTCAACCCACAATAATAATAAACTTACTAAGTTCATCAATCAACAATAACCCTGATTACCCGTTCCCATTATCCTCACTTTATGTCCCTAAAGAATATCATCGGGATGGACACTACTGCTAAGGGGTTTCCTCAGCCATACATGTCCTAAAGGAAACCATGAGAGGGATGGAGTACAACGAATGAACACTCTTAGTTCATTAACACCTACAGGTTGCAGACCTGCTAATGTTTCCCACTGGACTATCTAGAAAGTCCGTGGTCGTCATCCAAACTCCGCTAGATGACTGGATCTCAAAACACATCGAGGCCTCTCATCAATTTTATTTTATCACACATCACAATCTACCCATGTTCTACCCAACATATTTGTAGATAAAAATACTTATACAGTTTAAAACTTGTATAAAACATCAACACAACAATCACCTCAAATAAATAATTAATATATTTACACATAGCACGTATTATAAGGTAAATACTTCATATCTATGTGTAAAATGAAAGTGACTATACACTCACGTGATTTGATGATAATCGGGCAACAATTTGTTTCCTAAAACGATCGTTTCTAATAAAACCGGGAGTTTTATTGAGAAACCGAGCTTTGTAAAAGTCGGGCTTCGAAACCGAAAAGATAAATTTTCCGGGCTTCTCGGGCACTTCGTGGGGTATTCCGGGCTTTACAATTGATACCGGGGCTTTGCGGGATGTTAAAATGAAGAAAATATGGGTTTAGGGGTTAAAAGTGGCAATTTCTTAAAATTATCCGAGAAGGCTCGCAGCCTTCTATTTATAGGGGGAAGCTTCTGATCGGACGGTCAGGAGTCTTCTGATCTGACGGCTGAGAAGGCTCGCAGGCGAAGGCTCGCATGGCTCGCACATGGCTCGCACCTGCGAGGGCTCGCTGGCGGCTTCTAAGTGGACCGTGGCTTACTGGTGCACCTGCGAGGCTCGGAGTTAGGCTATGCGAGGCTCGGACACACGCAGCAGTAGGGCGAAGCTTCGGCTCGGGAGCTGGCTGCTTCGGATTAGGGCCTCCTCCTCGGTCGAATCAGAAGAGGACACGTCGCTTCGCATGACTCAGCAGCTTCGGTGACTCAGCAGCCTGATGACTTAGCAGCCTAGTGACTCAGCAGGACACGTGTCACATTCTAAGCGAGGGTGACGTTGCAAAGTGTGACTATGCGAAATTTCTCGGTTTTCGCGCCAAAACTTCTAAAATCCATAACTTTCGCATACGAGCTCCGTTTTTGACGTTCTTTATATGCACGCGTAGCTAAAAGTACGATCTACAACTTCCGTTTAGACTTCGTCGGATAATTTTGACTTTAAATTTTATATTATTATTTTTAACAGACCGGGACAGGAAATCCGTTAAAAATTCATAACTTCTTCATCCGATGTCCGTTTTCGTCAGACTTTTTACCGTTGTGCTCCTAATGACAAGACCTTCAATTCTCGTTTAGGTTGTGTCGGCTAAAAATCGCTCGATCTAAAATTCGAGTTTTTAGCTGTCTACTGCTACGCTGAAACTTCGAAAAATCATAACTTCCTCATACGAAGTCAGATTTGGGCGTTCTTTTTATCGAACTTCTTGGTTTAACGAATACTATGACTTTTGTTTAGATTACTAAGGCTAGAAAGTAGTTTATCAAAAACTCACTTTTTACGACATTCAGCACCGTGCCGGTTTTGTCGCGAAATTTCGATAGGTCATAACTTTTTCGTTATAACTCGGATTTTGGTATTCTTTATATCCCCGAAATCCTTGTTTCGACCACTACAAATTTATGTAAAGATATCTGGCTTATCTCACACTTTAATTTTGACGCTTATTTTTATTCTTAATTAATTAAGCCCTAATAATTAAGCATAAAACACATAATTCACATAATATTCACATAATTCCTTTTCATTTCTTCAAAATGAGTTACAAAGGTTAACCTAGACTATTAACTCAATATAAATGCCTAGGCTAGAAACACGAGTGTTACAGTATCCCGACCTATGATCGATCTTCGAGAAATAGCTCGAACCCTGCAACTGGTCGAACAAGTCATCGATCCTTGGCAACGGGTAGTTGTTCTTTATCGTCACTTTGTTCAGCTCTCTGTAATCGATGCACATTCTCATGCTTCCACCTTTCTTCTTTACAAATTACACAGGGGCTCCCCAGGGCGATGAACTAGGTCGAATGAAACCTTTGTCCAATAACTCCTGAAGTTGTGTCATAAGTTCTTTCTTTTCGGTTGGCGCTAATCGATAAGGTGCTTTCGCTATCGGCGTCGTTCCTGGTAACAAGTCGATACAAAATTCTACTTGTCGATCAGGGGGCAATCCGGGAAGATTTTCGGGAAAGACTTCTGGATAATCACACACCACCGGAATATTCTGCACCTCCTTCTTTTCCATCTTGGCATCGATCACGAACGCTAGATATGATGTACATCCCTTGGCCAAACACTTTCTGGCTTTCATTAGGGAAATGATTCCAGAGTTTACTCTGCGTTTGTCTCCATACACCATAAACGACTCTTTCCCTGGCAGGTTTACTTTAACTATCTTCTTTCTACATAGTATTTCTGCATCATTGGCGCTAAGCCAATCCATTCCTAAAACTATGTCAAATGCATTTAACTCGATAGGCAATAATTCCTCTTGGAACTTATTCCCATCCAAGTCAATGAGGATGTTTTTCATACGATGGCTAACAGGTACAAACTTGCCACTAGCAATCTCGACTAATAAGGCATTAACTAGCCTATCTACAGGAAAAGCTAGCTTTCTACCAAATTCATGCGATATAAAGAAGTAATTGGCTCCATAATCAAACAAATTTTGGGCAGGCAATTCGTTTACGAGAAAGGTACCGGAAGCAACATCGACTTCTTCTTTTGCAGCTTCAAGTGTCATTTGAAAGGCTCTCGCCTTCGGCTTTGGTGGTAGATTGGGCTTTGCGGCATCCTTCCTCTTTGGACAGTCTTTAAAAACATGCCCTACTTCATTGCACTCAAAACATACCCTCTTGTCGGACGGACACACGTTGGCATAATGCCCAGTCTTTCCACATTTGAAGCAAGTCACCTCCTCACTACATCTCCCAGAGTGCTTTCTCTTGCACTTCTCACACCATTTCACTTCACCTCCTCCTCCTCCAAACTTCTTGGACTTAGAAAATTTGCTTTTCTTGTTGGAACCCGAAGTTCCTTCAAATTTTCTCTTTTCACCAACTTCTGCCCTCTCCAGACCCTTCTCTTTGATCTGAACCTCGACATTCTTAGCAGCCCAGATGGCGGCTTTCAAAGTGGTTGCTTGCTTAACCATCGGACCAAAGTCCGCTGGTAATCCGAGGGCAAACTTGTTGACCTTAGAGAGTTCAGTTGGAACTAGATGAGGAACTAGCTTCATCTTTTCCATAAAACTAGCAGCATATTCAGTAACACTCATCTTTCCTTTCTTTAAATTCTGAAACTCATTGTTGATTTCCAGAAGATCCTGCTCAGAGCAGTACTGCAATTTCATTTGTACCACAAATTCTTCCCAAGACATCTTACTAGCTTCACCCTTGGGCATCGAATCAGCTAGTAACTTCCACCAGCTTAACACACCAGACTTTAACAGAGGAATCGCAAGTGCGGTCTTTTGTTTGTTGTTGCACTCGCAACTTTCAAACATCGTCTCCATTTCGGAGATCCAATTCATGACTTCCACCGGTGTCGGACTTCCAGATAGACACGACGGTTTAGATGCCATGAAATCTTTGTATTTGCATCCGCGTCCATCAACTCCTCCATCCTGGTTGTTTTGCCTAACTATCGGTGGGTTGGCTTAACCAAGAGTCCCACTGTAGTTCCCTCCTAATGATTGCCCTTCATTCAATACAGGTTGTTCAACAGGCATCGTAGTCTCTTCCCTATGTTGTTGTAGTAATCGCCTTGACTCCTCCATTTGGCGATCTAACATCATTTGCATCATTGCTTGTACCCCAACCATCGTCATTGGCTCAGGTGCAGCTCCTACAACAGGTACTTGCTCAACTACTTGAGGTTGAGGCTGTTAATCCCTGTTTCCATTTGCATTTGCAGCTCCACTACGAGTTATAGCCATTACAATCTATATAACGAATAAGGCGAATTTAGGTCTTTATCCTTGTTAGACATGTCAATTCCCTTATCACTCCGAAACGTTTACATGTTAGTTCTAATCTCGTAATCATACGCTTAGAATCCTACACACATAAGGTTTCCAGATCCGGTCGGTAACAGAACATAGATTCGAACAAATAATGGCACACATGGCAAACACATAGCATTTAGCACATAAGGGCTTTTTAAGCATCTTCCCTAAAATAAACTAGTGCTCGTGTCTAAAATATGGTAGACACTCATCTCACAATCATCACTTAGCATTCTAAGTTCAAGTCTAGAAATTCCACAATTTCTTAGTTCGCTTAAACTAATGCTCTGGTACCAACTGTTACATCCCCATATTTCTCGGCCAGAAAAGACCGATTTAATTTATGCTTTTTAAAATAAAATCAGAGAAATCTTTTTAAAAGATGTTGCAGAATTGGTCCCCAAACAAAAAATATATATATATATATATATATATATATATATATATCAAAACCTCGGGATGTCATGTTCCGATACAGATCAAAAGCATAAACAAGACATTATAAGCCTTTCAACAATTATTTACAACTACTGGCCTATAATCCAAAAATCTCTCATTGTCCTCCGACTATGCTCGGGGTCCACTACCTGTAACATAAAAAGCTGAGTGGGTCAGGCTTGGGAGCCTGGTGAGCATATAGGGTTTTCAACCCACAATAATAATAAACTTACTAAGTTCATCAATCAACAATAACCCTGATTACCCGTTCCCGTTATCCTCACTTTATGTCCCTAAAGAATATCATTGGGATGGACACTACTGCTAAGGGGTTTCCTCAGCCATACATGTCCTAAAGGCAACCATGAGGGAGATGGAGTACAGCGAATGAACACTCTTAGTTCATTAACACCTACAGGTTGCAGACCTGCTAATGTTTCCCACTGGACTATCTAGAAAGTCCGTGGTCGTCATCCAAACTCCGCTAGATGACTGGATCTCAAAACACATCGAGGCCTCTCATCAATTTTATTTTATCACACATCACAATCTACCCATGTTCTACCCAACATATTTGTAGATAAAAATACTTATACAGTTTAAAACTTGTATAAAACATCAACACAACAATCACCTCAAATAAATAATTAATATATTTACACATAGCACGTATTATAAGGTAAATACTTCATATCTATGTGTAAAATGAAAGTGACTATACACTCACATGATTTGATGATAATCGGGCAGCAATTCGTTTCCTAAAATGATCGTTTCTAATAAAACCGGGAGTTTTATTGAGAAACCGGGCTTTGTAAAAGTCGGGCTTTGAAACTGAAAAGATAAATTTTTCGGGCTTCTAGGGCACTTCGTGGGGTATTCCGGGCTTTACAATTGATATTGGGGCTTTGCGGGATGTTAAAATGAAGAAAATATGGGTTTAGAGGTTAAAAGTGGCAATTTCTTAAAATTATCCGAGAAGGCTCGCAACCTTCTATTTATAGGGGAAGCTTCTGATCGGACGGTCAGGAGTCTTCTGATCCGACGGCTGAGAAGGCTCGCAGGGGGGAGGGGGAGGCTCGCATGAGGTCTGCGTGTGCGAAGGAGCTGCTGGCGGCCTGTGATTGGACCGAAGTCCGGATCCGATGAGGGAAGCTCGTGGCTTCTGCGAGGGCTCGGACACGAGGGAGAAGGCACGCGTCGGATCTTCACTGGACCACTTCGGATAGGGCCATGTGCTCGGATGACTCAGCAGCTACGGTGACTCAGCAGCCTGGTGACTCAGCAGGACACGTGGCGCATGCGAGGCGAGGGTGACGTGGCAAAGTGTGACTATGCGAAATTTCTCGGTTTTCGCGCCAAAACTTCTAAAATCCATAACTTTTGAATACGAGCTCCGTTTTTGACGTTCTTTATATGCAAGCGTAGCTAAAATTACGATCTACAACTTCCGTTTAGACTTCGTCGGCTAATTTTGACTTTAAATTTTATATTATTATTTTTAACAGACCGGGACATGAAATCCGTTAAAAATTCATAACTTCTTCATCCGACGTCCGTTTTCGTCATACTTTTTACCGTTGTGCTCCTAATGACGAGACCTTCAATTCTCATTTAGGTTGTGTCGGCTAAAAATCGCTCGATCTAAAATTCGAGTTTTTAGCTGTCTACTGCTACGCCGAAACTTCGAAAAATCATAACTTCCTCATACGAAGAAAGATTTGGGCGTTCTTTTTATCGAACTTCTCGGTTTAACGAATACTACGACTTTCGTTTAGATTACTAAGGCTAAAAAGTAGTTTATCAAAAACTCACTTTTTACGACATTCAGCACCGTGCCGGTTTTGTCGCGAAACTTCGACAGGTCATAACTTCTTCGTTATAACTCGGATTTTGGTATTCTTTATATCCCCGAAATCCTTGTTTCGACCACTACAACTTTGTGTAAAGATATCGGGCTTATCTTACACTTTAATTTTGTCGCTTATTTTTATTCTTAATTAATTAAGCCCTAATAATTAAGCATAAAACACATAATTCACATAATATTCACATAATTCCTTTTCATTTCTTCAAAATGAGTTACAAAGGTTAACCTAGACTATTAACTCAATATAAATGCCTAGGCTAGAAACACGAGTGTTACATAAACCGTAAGCACAAAACTTAGTGAGTTCCCCCATCATACCACATACCATACATTCATATAATGGATAGCTAGGAGATACGGGCCTCACCCACACTCATGGAGATACAGGCCTCGCTCACACTCCACTAGCTGGGAGATACGGGCCTCGCCCACACTCCACTATCTATGAGATACGGGCCTCGCCCACACTCAGCTACTAAACCATAACATACAAGTATATACGATCATATACTGAACAGCTAGGAGATACGAGCCTCGCCCACACTCATGGAGATATGGGCCTCGCCCACACTCCGCTAGCTGGGAGATACGGGCCTCGCCCACACCCCACTATCTCTGAGATACGAGCCTCACCCACACTCAGCTACTATCACATATATCATAACACAAACATACTATCAGACATACCTGGGGTGTCCGAACTACCCTTCGGTCCTAACAACCGAACTTGGGGACTATTCCCATCCTACTACAACTATCACATACAACATATCATGCCAGCATATAAACGTATCATCACATACTGTCAGACATATCTAGGGTGTCTGACCTACCCTTCGGTCCTAACAACCGAACTCTACTACTATCACATATAGCATATCATGCCAGAATATAAACATATCATCACATACTGTCAGACATATCTGGGGTGTCTGACTTACCCTTCGGTCCTAACAACCGAACTCTACTACTATCACATATAACATATCATGCCAACATATAACATATCAGGTAGTAGCAAACCTAGATGATATCACAAAGACAATCATCTAACATACAACTCCTACTGGTGGGCCGGCATTGTGGCCGTAGACCCACCGCTACTGGAAGGTAACTCACCTCACACTGTTGAAGTCCTGAAAACAGAATCCCACACTTGCTGAAGTCCCGTAGACTTGACCCCAACTGCTGGCTGACAGATTCCCGAACTGTCAACACCAAAATAACACCCAATTAATAATTGGGTCCCAATACATAACCATAAGTATATTCTTTGGGTAATTACTACCTTACCCCTCGCTTGGCTTATTCAAGCCCAAGGCCCAATCCGTAGGCCCAAAGTCAATTAGGAATCAAAGCCCAATATATGGCCCAATTTTCCAAATTAGGCCTAGGCCTATACATGGTCTTATTCTAAGGCCCAACATCCAAGCCCCTTACATGGGCCTTATCCTAGGCCCATTAAATTACTCTAGACCATTTGCTTGATCTTGGATAGTCCATTTAATAACCCAAATCATCAAGGCCCAATAGAAAGGCCCACCAATAAACCCAAGTGAAATTAGGGTTTCACATAAAATGATGATTAGGGTTAAGTTTCCTACTTAACCCATTAAGGACTTAATCCATTAAGGACTTAATCCATTAAGGACTTAATCCATTAAGTCCATTATCGCTTAGATTAATCTTTGCCAAAGTTTATTATTTAATATCTCAAGTTATTAAATAATTCTTCTGTGTGACTCGAATAATTCTTAAAGTCAGGGTTTTATTGGCATTAGGGTTTTCCAATCCAAATATTAGCCCATTTGTCAATTTGTTGGCCTTTTATGTCAAATAGGGCTTTATTGGGCCTATCAAGCCCGCTAAAATATTATTAAGCCCATTAGGGTTTTATTGGGTCCATTAGAGTCCATTAAGCTTCATTGGGCCCATTAGAGCTCCATTGAGCCCACTAGGGTTTCTAGCACCCCAAACGAATCAATCTCACAAGGCAAGCACACCGCCACCTGACACGGCAGTCGGTGGCGGCAGTCACCACCCTACGGTGGTGGTTAGGGTTCCTTTTTCATTATTCCAATTTATGATTACATTTTACAAACTCTAACCTTAAAATAAAAACACTAAACAAACTAATCACACAAACACAACCACCTTATGGTGGTCGGTGGTGGTAAATGGTGGTAGCCACCACCTCACGGTGGTGGCGGTGATTCCTTTTTGAAAAAAAAAACGACCAAGCAACACCCAAACATCACTTCACTGTAATACACACGCATACACACTCGTCTTCTACTAGCGAAATGAACCCAGCCACCCACCTAAGGTAAGCGGCGACGGCAGTGGCACAACAACTGACAATAACAGCGCTTGGATAGGCATCATCGGCGATAGGAGCGACTTCATCATCTCGGAACGGCGCGTTAGCAGCAATACATGGAGAAGGGAGGTAGCACTCCAACCCCGAACCACCACAGCTCCATAAAGTCGTCGGCCTTCTAGTTTCCCCACGACAGATGCACAACAGGTGGCGGCGTTTGACAACCCTAGCGACATCGGCGGCGTTGGCTGAAGGCGAAGTAGGAGAAGAAAGAGGAGGAGCATCCGAGAACGCCATCACGCCACCTGGAAGTCGCTCTCGGTGGTTTCTTCTTTCGTGCATGGAGTCCGGCAGCAAGGTGTGACGGCATCTCGATGTTGAGGCAGCAAGTGGCGTCGTCGGAGCTTCATCTGGTCAGAACACAAGAGAGAAACCGGTGGTGGCGGCTGATGAACTTGAGTGGCGGCTGCATATGATGTTAGGTTTAGGGTTTTAGGAGGCCGGTGCATGACGATGGGTTAAATACCCGCACCCGATATAAACTTTCTACAGATTTTTCACAACCAGCCCCTCCTTACCATATCTTTTCCAAACTAAGCCCAAATTTTACCTTTTACACCCCAGCTTCAGAAATTCCTTTCAAATTTGATACCTGATTTACCAAACTGCCCCTAGGCCTACAAAATCTCTTCAATGAAGTCCTAATAATTGCCCTTTAGTCCCCGCCTTCCATAATACTTACAAATTAAGTCCGGATTTAACACTTTTAACCCCCAATCTCTTAAAGTGTGACAATTAGCTCTACGAGACCGTCATTCGATATATAGTTATTTATTTTAGGACTTCTATTCATTCATTAATTAATTTACTTATTTAATAAATAAACGGGGTTTTACAACTCTCCCCCACTTAAATTAGATTTCGTCCTCGAAATCATTCCTTACCAATCCTTACACACTAAGCCACTCTAGCAACATAGTCATCTTCCTGGGCACACCCTAGCCTTCCCAGGGTAGCCGTGACCAATCTTCGAAAAGCCCTATAATCCGTAGGCGAACTAATTCCTCGCATCAAGATCATATCTACTCGTCTGAATTTTGTTGTAAGTGACTTACCACTTCCCAATCAACCAGCTATTTTTTCTGTATTTGCAACATGGAGTGCAAATACTAATGCTGCCCAATCGCTGAAAATGCCCGAACGCTGGACTGCCTGAAGCAGTAAGTTGCTACATAGCTGCTTACCAAAAGCTACCAAGACCTCCTGGGTCTTAATTCGCTTGCCAATCCTCTGAAATACTGGGTTTCCACCCGGCTGTGGAGCCAAAGGACTCCCTACTTAGTCGCCTTACACGACTCCTAAACGAAATCCTCCTCTGGAACTAGTTTCAACTAGTTATCATGCCACTGTGACTCTAACAACTTTCTGATCTAACCGATCGAGTCCATACATCGATTCCTGTCATCATCAAATCCAAGGCTGGAAGTAGTTGCTACCTGACCAATGGTAGCCTTATCTCACACGCAATCTTATACAGTCTATCGCCTTCCTGATCCCATTACTGTAGTAGCGCTCCTACTGTCCTATCACTGGCTCAACCAGATCTAATCCATCTAAGTAATTCCGAAATCCAATCCGTGGATTTCCTTATCCTTACTGCTACACCCGAACTGGTGGGTACTACTGTTCCTTTCGTGTTCTAACAAGACGCTCATGCCATCTACCAACCTAGTGAATGCTACGGCTACACCCGTAGACTTACAACACTCTATTACTATCTAGCTGCTAGTGAATGCTACGACTACACCCGCATACTTACAACACTATAACACTATCTGCCAACCTGGTGAATGCTACGGCTACACCCGCAGACTTACACCACCCCTCACACTATCTGCTGGTAGTGAATGCTACGGCTACACCCGCAGACTTACAACACTCTAACACTATCTGATCGCTAGTGAATGCTACGGCTACCCCCGTAGTCTTACAACACCTTCCATACTAACTGACGTCTAGTGAATGCTACGGCTACCCCCGTAGTCTTACAACACTTTCCAACCTGGGTCGAACACGCACTCGACCTAACCCTCAACTGAACTCGAGTCCTAACCGGAACTCTAACCTGGTTCCCGAAACCTGCTATCACGTGACCCCATTGTATCAGTACCGTACCCATGCCCATGATCAAAGCGTCACAGTAAACCACAAAATCATCTACACCCTCTGGCAGGGTGAGAATCGGTGCCTCGCATGACCGATGCCTGAGAGTCTCGAGGATGCCTGCTGATCAGGCCCCCAACGAAAGGTCACCGACTTCTTGGTTAGTCGGGTCAAAGGAACCACAATCTCGGAGAAGTCCCGTATAAATCTTCGGTAATAACCCGCTAGACCTAGGGAATTCCTAATCTCAGATGGAGACCTCGGAATCTTCCACCGAATCATGACCTCTATATTGGCCGGATCGACTAGAATACCCTTCTGGTTGACAGGGTGCCTAAGAGATTGCACCCTGTGCAACCAAAACTCACAATTGGACAACTTTATAAAAAGTCTCTCCCCTACTTAGATTTGACTAAGTCTTCACATTACATGAGAATTGAAGGATTCCCAATCCTTCTCGCTTTCTAATATCCCACTGATGACATCCTGTGCCTGCCAATGGTAGCGCTTAATCGCCGATTAAACCTTGAGATCTCCCATCCTCGGAAATCTCGATGAGTACTCTTGGAATCTGATCCAATCTGACACCTCGATCTATCTATTATGTTGTCAATTGAAGATCTCAATCTTCACTCTGGCTGATGAATCCTCGTTCTCGTTTCCAATCTCGCAGTACTACTGAACTCTAATCGAACACAGCCCATGCGAAAACACAATTCTCTTGAACATCCAGTGACCAACCATTTATGCATCTAACACCCATGACTAACACTACCCTCTTCCTGTCACCAGTTCTATCCTAGCAACGGTAGTGCCTTGAACTCCAAGGTTCATCCATAAACAATTACCGACCATACCTGAACAATGATAGAACCTCTGAACGTTGACTTCATTGGAGAACAATCACTCCAACCCTGATCGAGTATCCTCTATTATTATAATACTCCTGCATAGATCCCGACAAAGATCCGAAATGATAATGGTATGCGCGGAAGCCACTCCGCAAGATGCATCCCTCTTTGGGTTCATCAAGGACTTTTCGGCATGCATGATGGCGTATATGATCCTTGATAACCCAAACACTAGCAGGAAAACCGACCCGAGGTCTAACTTATCCAACTCACTCACAATTCCAAAGCGATACATATTCCCAACATCCAACTAGTAGCAGTAAAATATGACATACCCGCAACATCTGGAGGAATCCGAGTCACCTCCAGCTGATATGATCAACCCTTCAACACCTGTAGCAGCCTAAACCCTTGGAGTGACAAACTCCCTCGCGCACTTACTCATACGCGTTGCACTGACTCCGACCCTGCTGGCCTTTCACCCGATGATCAGAAATCATGGGTCTCTTCCCGGTACCCTCTACTATACGCACTTGGCACGCACCTCTCTTTCCAGGGTGCTCCCAAATCGATCCCACATCTGCAACTCTTGGAAATCATATCTTTCAGGGTTTGACACCCTGTCACGCACACTAGCTCGCTTGCCAATGGCTAAGCTGCAACAACTGGAACATCCTCTGTCCCCAAATTGGGTCACAAACTCTTCCCTGAAGCTTCTTAGATTCTCCAAGACTCTCGCTGATTCGAGTATGGATCCTGTGCTTTCAGTAGTACGGGCCTAATACTACCTTCCACACCTATCCATACTTTCCTCAGCAATCCTCCCGGATCCTCCAAGTCACTTTCTCAACTGGTACATCCAAGTCTAACTGAGCCTCACTACTAACTCACTAAAATATATCCTAGGCGTCCCGAGGTTCCCGAACTCACCCGGTCCTCAGCTGCTGAAAGATTCCCAGTAATGTCAACTAGCTACCTCATGAATATAGCCACATGCAACAGAGATCAAATAATCCTTTGAGTAATAGACCCATCCCTAGAACGGTTGGACTCAAACAAGAGCTGCGCAATAGGGTCAAATCTATCACTCTGAGATTATCCAGCCTATGCCACATGTGACTTAGCATATTCACTTAATAGTTAGCTCACATTACTAAAAGTTCCACAAAGCACAAAGCAAGCAGCATTCAGACAATGGAAACTCTAACCATCATATTCCAATCAAATCATTCTATCCTCTAATCAGGAATCTGTACATGCAATTCAAAGGCTCACACAATCAGGCATAACCTAAACAGGCTATCCTATCACTGACTGATATGTACTAACATGCAAGTCTACAAGCACATACAATAGGCATATAAGGCATCCTCCTAGATCCTTAGACCTAATCTAGCATGCAGTTCTCATAATCATATCATATCATATCATAACATGTATGGGTATCTTGGGGATAACTTACTTGAGCTTGGTTGATTGCACGCATCACACACTTTGTTCTTCTCAAAGTTCTTTTCTCTTTTCAGATTCTTTTCAAACTCCTTTTATAAAATGGTTTTACTTTTGAAAACTTTCATACCAAGCCCTTAGTTTGAGTTCAGACACACCCGAGAGTATGTCCGAATCCCTCAAACCAAGGCTCTGATACCAACTTGTAACATCCAAAAATTCAAGGCCAAAAATTTCATTTTTAAATATACTATTATATAAAACCATCAGTAATAAAGCATTCATATTCATATCTCATGTCAAAACCAAAGTGTCAATAATCAAAGCATTTTACCGTAAAACCATATCAGAGTGTAATCCCAAAGATCTCTTGTGCGGAAAACATAGTGTGATGCGCTGCGATCAAGCCAGCTCCTTCCTTTGAAAACGAGTGCCTGAAACCAAAACTGTAAACCGTAAGCACAAAGCTTAGTGAGTTCCCCCATCATACCACATACCATACAATCATATAATGAACAACTAGGAGATACGGGCCTCGCCCACACTCCGCTAGCTGGGAGATACGGGCCTCGCCCACACTCCACTATCTCTGAGATACGGGCCTCGCCCACACTCAGCTACTAAACCATATCATACAAGTATATACAATCATATACTGAACAACTAGGACATACGGGCCTCGCCCACACTCATGGAGATACGGGCCTTGCCCACACTCCGCTAGCTGGGAGATACGGGCCTCGCCCACACTCCACTATCTCTGAGATACGGGCCTCGCCCACACTCAGCTACTATCACATATATCATAACACAAACATACTATCAGACATACCTAGGGTGTTCGAACTACCCTTCGATCCTAACAACCGAACTTGGGGACTATTCCCCTCCTACTACCACTATCACATATAACATATCATGCCAACATATAAACATATCATCACATACTGTCAGACATATCTGGGGTGTCTAACCTACCCTTCGGTCCTAACAACCAAACTCTACTACTATCACATATAACATATCATGCCAGCATATAAATGTTGGAATAGTGTCTAAGGCTGCAACTATATTAGGCAAGTATTTGACCCGATTGTGCATGGTCCTTTTGGGTTGCCTTCACCATAGCAACTTGACAGGATGATTTATTATGAGAGAATAGATATTGTTAATATATTATGAGAATAATATAAGGAATAATAATAATATTATTTGATTAATATAAGTCATAGATTAATTAGTATTAATTTGGTGACTTAAAGAGATTAATTAAATAAGAGGGTATAAATGTCAATTGTTTGATAGTTTGGACTTTGGGCTGTAAATCCTTAAGGGATAAGGGTTGGATGATTCTAGGGCTTGGGATAGCCTCAAATTCTTCCAAGGCTTATCTTTGGAAAGGATTTGGATTGCTTTAAGGAAAGATTATCCAACCAGGGTTTAAGGGTGAAACCCTAGGAGCCTTACAAGTATAAATAGATCCCTAGGGCAAGGGAAATCGGCACCTCTGCTAAAGCAAAGAAACCCTGGCCGATTTCTAATCCCTCTCCTCTCTCTCAAATCATCCTCCTTGCTAGTTGGTGTTTGTAAGCCATTAGATGAGTGACAATTATGACTCTAGAGCTCCAAGACAACAAGATCAAACAAGATATTCAAAGGTAAACTTCTAGATCTGATTTTGTATTGTTCTTATACCTAATTAGTCATTAGAAGTCTTGGATTCAAAGCATTTTAATTAGAGAAACCTAGATCCAAGCATTAGGGTTTGCATGTGCACATAGGGATGTTCATATGGCCAAAACCCATCAGTGGTATTAGAGCCTAGATTGGTTTCTATTAAATTGTTGCTTGTTTGTTTGAATCTTGCTTGCAAAATTCGAATTTTATGTTTCTGAGTCATGGACTCGGCGAGTCCCATGGTGCATTCGACGAGTCCAAGCGTCAGGAAGGGCCAGATTCGGGATTTTTTGATATTTATCTTATGCAAACTTGCCTTTATCATATTAGATCAACCCTAATCCGATTTTTTTGATATATATGACTATAATCTTGGTCTAATTAAAGAGATTTATCAATTAATAAAATATTTAATTTCCTTATGTGATAATTAATTAATTATTTTGATTAAATTGGTAAATTATTATGCAAGAAATCTTAAATAAATTAAATATGGATAATTATGGAATTAATTGTTAATTAAGATTATTTGTTATTTGATCCTCCATGTTTTAAATGTTTAAAACTTGTCCTCAAGTTTTGAAATTTATGTTTTGTGATTAAAAGTTTAATTTAGACAATTTAAATTTTCATCCCTAGAATTTTATAAGTTTAAAATACAACCCTATACTAATATAATATTACAAGATTAATATATATATATATATATATATATATATATATATGTGTGTGTGTGTGTGTGTGTGTGTATGTATGTATAACTAAAATGCTAGTCTTACCGTTAGTAGGCCTCATTCACGAAGCTGATCTATAAGGTGGGTATAAGGTTGCGGCCTATAAAATGGCGCTTAATGGGTGTACACTCACACCCACCGCTTGCTTGATCGGTGGAGGGTCGTTAGCCGAACGGGTAGGATAGGGAAACCTCATCCTCTCATTAAAAGTATAATATGAAATACAAAGTAACTACATGTTTTTAAAAATTTCCCAATCTTAGTTACTTTAGGAAAAGTGAATTGATGCAATCCCATGAAATTACACTTTGCACCCTTGCTAAGAAGTTAGTGGAGCGTGTGTGGTTTACCGACACACTAATTGGTTCTAAGCAAAGGTGGCAAAGGGTGATTCATTGTTTATCATAGTTCGATGGAGTGTGTGTGGTTTACCGGCACATCGAATAGGTGATCGTTACAATGAAGGCACCATGTGAATTTGCATGGTAATTCACACTCGCTTTGTGATCCTCGGTATCCCAGTCACAAACAAGAGGGGCATATCGAGATTTAAACATGCCATTGAAAAGTTTCAATGAATCTCATCTAAACCTAGGAATTCTCAAATTCATTTAGAACTTATAGTTAGGTTTTCATGGTGGAGAATTAGTGAATCGTCATTCACTTACCTTTAAATTGTTTGCATGTTAGATTACGACATCCCTTTTCTAATATGTAAATATTGTTGTTTGATCCTAGCCCTAATTTTTCTTATTGGGTGATAATTAGGGATTCATATTCTAATCTATCTTTGTCCTTTCTATTTGTAGATGTCGAACGCGAACAACACTGCTGCTAGTTCATTCACATTGATGAGCCTTTGTCAAAAGGTCACCTTTGATGGAACGAACTTTAGTGAATGGATAAGATACATTCGCACTATTGCTCACTATGAGGATAAGGAGTATGTCCTCGATGAGAAGCTCGAGAAAATCAACCCTGAAACCGCTACTCCGGCTGAAATGACCGCTTTTGAAACTCACGAGCGAGATGCAACGAAGGTACATTACATCATGGTAGCCACTATGAACTCCGAATTCCAAAATTCCTATGAGGACATGTACCCGTACGAGATGCATCAAGACTTACTGGAGAGATACCACCAAAACGCGAGACAAGAGCGTTATGAGATTTCCACTAACATGATTTCCGCTAAGATGGGTCATGGAGAGTCTCTTACCGTGCACCTGCAAAAGATGCAAAGGTATGTCAACCGTCTTCGCAAGTTGAATGTTGACTTTGGGGAAGACTTGGCGATCGACATGGTGCTTCACTCTTTGCCTCCAAGCTACAATCAATTTAGGATGACCTACCACATGAACAAAGAGGAGGTCACCCTAAGCAAACTACAAGGTCTCTTGAGGGTCGCTGAGAGCAACTTCAAGGACAAGTCTGTTGCACCAACTCCCAATCCACCCGTTACTCCTGTCTTGGCTATTGGACAAGGAAAGGGAAAGAAGAGGAAGACTTCGTCTAAGAACTATCGCAAGGTTAAAGCCCGAGATGGTGCCTCTTCTAGTGGGACCAAAGTTGATCCTGCTAAACCCTGCCCTAACCCAAAGGAGGCAGAGTGCCACCACTGCCACAAGATAGGACATTGGAAGAGAAGCTGCCCAGAGTACCTGCAAGCCATCAAGGAAGGAAAGATCAAGCCGTCTTTCGCAGGTATATACACAATCAAATCTAACAATTCATCTCATGCTATTTCTTGGGTTCTTGATACCGGTTGTGGTTACCACATTTGTTCTAATGTGCAGGGACTAAGAAGAAATAGGGATGTGGAGGCTGGAAGAATAAATCTAATCATGGGGAACAGAAGATCGTCGCCTGTGACCAAGATTGGAGTGTATTCTTTAGTGCTTAGGAATGGTTTAAGTTTAGATTTGAACAATTGTTGCTATTCGCCAGAAATGGCTAGAAACATCATTTCATTTCATGGTTTGTTTAGAGAAGGTTTTAGATTTTCTTTTAATAATGAGAATGGTTCTATTTTGGCTTTTCTAAATGGTGTCTTTTATTTTGAAGCAATACCGTGTAATGGAATTTATGAAACTGTTATGATTGTTGATAACTTAGGAAATGATGTTTTGAACATAGATTCTTCCAATAATATGGATAGAGCATCCTTGTGGCATTGTCGTCTTGGACATGTCAACAAGAAACGCATAGCCCAACTCCAAAAGGATGGAGTGTTGGAGTCATTCGACCTTAAGGAAGATGACACATGCGAATCTTGTTTACTTGGAAAGATGACCAAGTCACCCTTCACAAGTATGTGTGAAAGGGGCGAGGGTCTATTGGACCTAATACATACCGGTGTATGTGGACCGTTTAGATCAACCACGAAGGATGGGAACCGCTTCTACGTGACTTTTACCGATGACTATAGTAGATATGGGTATATCAATTTAATCAAGCAAAAGTCAGAAACTTTTGAAAAAATTCAAAGAGTTCAAGAATGAAGTGGAGAATCAATTGGGCAGGAAAATCAAGATGCTTCGATCCGATCGAGGAGGAGAGTACCTAAGTCTTGAATTCCACGATTATCTCAAGGAGTGTGGAATAGTTTCACAATTGACGCCACCTAGGACACCACAATTGAATGGTGTGGCAGAAAGGCATAATCGAACCTTGTTGGACATGGTTCGCTCTATGATGAGTCATGCTTCACTATCAATCTCTTTTTGGGGGTATGCCTTAGAGACTGCCGCCCATATCCTTAACAGAGTCCCTACTAAGAAGGTTGCCAAAACACCTCACGAGATGTGGACCAGGAAAGCTCCCTCGTTAGCACATATCAAGGTTTTGGGTTGCGAGGCTTTCGTAAGACGAGATACTCACGACAAGCTTGAACCTCGTAGTGAGCGATGTATTTTCATCAGCTACCCGTAGAAATCCTTTGGATATCTCTTCTATAGACCGAAGGACAATGTTGTCTTCGTTGCGAGGAGAGGAGTTTTCCGAGAGCGAGAACTCACAGGCCAAGGAGACAGTGGGAGGCAAATTGAGCTTGAAGAGATTCAAGAATCAATAGATGAAGGAACCTCTACCGCTGGCACTCAACCCGAGGAGGAAACTCCGGTTGAACCAATTGACGAGTCCTTACCTCTTAGACGTTCCGAGAGAGTTAGAGATCAACCCCAGTTTTATGGTTTTCATATTACTACCGAAGGGGAAACATATATTAGTGATGGTACACTAATAAACCTTGATGAACCTAATAGCTATAAGGAAGCCATGGCAGGCCCGGAGTCTGCAAAATGGAAAGAGGCAATGGATAGCGAGATCCAATCCATGTATGATAACCAAGTTTGGAATTTGGTTGATAATGTGCCCGGACATAAGACCGTTGGGTGCAAATGGATCTTCAAGAAGAAGACCGACGTGGATGGAAACGTACACACATATAAAGCGCGATTGGTCGCGAAGGGCTTTACTCAAACTCTCGGAGTTGACTATGACGAGACCTTCTCACCAGTTGCGAAGATAAAATCTATTAGAGTGATGCTAGCGATTGCCGCATTTCATGATTATGAGATTTGGCAAATGGATGTCAAGACCGCTTTCCTTAACGGAAAGTTGGCTGAGGATGTTTACATGGCTCAGCCAGAGGGGTTTGTGGATTCGAAGCATCCGAATAGAGTGTGTAAGCTTGAGAAGTCCATTTATGGACTTAAGCAAGCATCTCGCAGATGGAATCTTTGCTTCGATGAGAAGGTCAAAGAGTTTGGATTTGTACGAAGCGAAGATGAATCATGTGTATATGTCAAAGCCAGTGGGAGTATAGTTAGCTTTCTCGTTCTATATGTCGATGACATATTACTCATAGGAAACGACATCCCGACTCTGCAAGAAGTTAAGTCCTGGCTCGGGAAGTGCTTCGCTATGAAGGACCTCGGAGAGGCTTCCTATATTTTGGGAATAAGGATAGTAAGAGAAAGAAGTAAGAGACTAATAGGACTTAGTCAGAACACTTACTTAGAGAAAGTACTAAAACGTTTTAGTATGGAAAACTCGAAGAAGGGAGAATTACCGATACAAAGTAATGCCAAGTTGAGTAAGACTCAAAGTCCGAGTACCGAAACTGAAATAGCTGAAATGAGCTGAGTACCATACGCTTCCGCAGTTGGCTCAATCATGTACGCTATGACTTATACTCGCCCTAATGTAGCCTTTGCTTTGAGCATGGTTAGTAGATATCAAGGGAACCCTGGCAGAGCCCATTGGATTACGGTTAAGAATATCCTTAAGTACCTTCGGAGGACGAAGGAATGGTTCTTATTCCTTGGAGGGAGTGATGACTTGAAGGTGCGATGGTATAGTGACGCCAGCTTTCAGACCGACAACGACAACTACCGTTCGCAGTCGGGTTGGGTCTTTACCCTGAATGGAGGAGCAGTGACTTGGAAAAGTTCCAAGCAGGAAACCGTAGCTGATTCAACGTGCGAATCAGAGTACATTGCAGCGAGCGAAGCATCGAAGGAGACAATATGGTTGAAGAACTTCATCGGTGATCTTGGAGTTGTACCCGCCATAAAGGAGCCCATGGAGATTTTCTTTGATAATGAAGGAGCGGTTGCCTTGACCAAGAAACCGAGAGATCATGGTAGATCACGACACATCGACATAAAATACCACTTTATTAGACATCGTGTAGAAGAAGGACAACTTGTAGTGAAGAGGATATCATCAGAAGATAACCCAACAGATCCGCTTACGAAGGGACTGAGTAGGGTTAAGCACTTGCAACATGCTAGGAGCATTGGGCTGAAGGATGATATTAGCATAGATTAGATAGTATTAGAAACGTGTAATAGATAAATGTAATTAACATTTGATGATTAAATAAAGGAGTTTTATTTATGAGTAATGTTACTGTCTTATGTTAATTGTTTAACTATTGTTTCATTTTGCATGTTTTGACTTCCAGAATAATTAAAATTATTACGAATAATCGAGTTATTCAAATTGTCCACAATCGTTCATATGTTGGAAGTAGATATGAATGAAGATTGTCGTGAATTGGTGCGTAGATTGACTAAATGGTATTAGACATAGCAAACGATTGATGCGACGTTCATGAGTGCTTATGAACTAGTTTTGAGCATTGGAACAAACCCGCGCTTGCTGGAATCACCTTATGGAATATGATATATAAAAGGGTGATCGCAAGACGATAATATCATATAGTCTTAAAACCTAGATATATGGTTTGTTATTTGTTAATTGGTTGTACATTGATAATGCGAAAACGCATCAGTAACTCGGTGTTATAAAACGCATTGTTGTGTATAGTTGATTAATGAATAAGTAAATGCATATAAGTCGAAGGTTATCTGTAACTTTTATCCTAAGAAGGTAAAAGCGATATCTCGGCCGCTCGATGATTTGATTTGACTTATGTGCCGGGCCCGGTCAGAACTGAATTGATGTGTTCAATTAAGTTCTATGTCGAATAAATCAGAGATCGAGAAACCTAAATGCTTGACTAATTATTCCATAGAATTGTCAGCATGATATCTAACAGAGGACTGTACGATCCCTTATCTAAAGGACAAGATTGATTAGATTAGAGTTTAACAGCGTCTTTGAGAGCTACGATTGCAAATCGAATTGTACTTGTGCATATAGTTACTAGACTTATCCAAGTAGGAGACTGTTGGAATAGTGTCTAAGGCTACAACTATATTAGGCAAGTATTTGACCCGATTGTGCATGGTCCTTTTGGGTTGCCTTCACCAAAGCAACTTGACAGGATGATTTATTATGAGAGAATAGATATTATTAATATATTATGAGAATAATATAAGGAATAATAATATTGTTATTTGATTAATATAAGTCATAGATTAATTAGTATTAATTTGGTGACTTAAAGAGATTAATTAAATAAGAGGGTATAAACTGTCAATTGTTTGATAGTTTGGACTTTGGGCTGTAAATCCTTAAGGGATAAGGGTTGGACGATTCTAGGGCTTGGGATAGCCTCAAATTTGTCCAAGGCTTATCTTTGGAAAGGATTTGGATTGCTTTAAGGAAAGATTATCCAACTAGGGTTTAAGGTGAAACCCTAGGAGCCTTACAAGTATAAATAGATCCCTAGGGCAAGGGAAATCGGCACCTCTGCTAAAGCAAAGAAACCCTGTCCGATTTCTAATCCCTCTCCTCTCTCTCAAATCATCCTCCTTGCTAGTTGGTGTTTGTAAGCCATTAGAGGAGTGACAATTATGACTCTAGAGCTCCAAGACAACAAGATCAAACAAGAGATTCAAAGGTAAACTTCTAGATCTGATTTTGTATTGTTCTTATACCTAATTAGTCATTAGAAGTCTTGGATTCAAAGCATGTTAATTAGAGAAACCTAGATCCAAGCATTAGGGTTTGCATGTGCACATAGGGATGTTCATATGGCCAAAACCCATCAATAAACATATCATCACATACTGTCAGACATATCTGGGGTGTCTGACCTACCCTTCGGTCCTAATAACCGAACTCTACTACTATCACATATAACATATCATGCCAGCATATAACATATCAGGTAGTAGTAAACCTAGATGATATCACAAAGACAATCATCTAACATACAACTCCTACTGGTGGGTCGGCATTATGGCCGTAGACCCACCTCTACTGGAAGGTAACTCACCTCACACTGCTGAAGTCCTGAAAACACAATCCCACACTTGCTGAAGTCCCGCAGACTCGACCCAGCTGCTGGCTAACAGATTCCCGAACTGTCAACACCAAAATAACACCTAATTAATAATTGGGTCCCAATACATAACCATAAGTATATTCTTTGGGTAATTACTACATTACCCCTTGCTTGGCTTATTCAAGCCCAAGGCCCAATCCGTAGGCCCAAAGTCAATTAGGAATTAAAGCCCAACATATGGCCCAATTTTCTAAATTGGGCCTAGGCCTATACATGGTCTCATTCTAAGGCCCAACATCATATACTCATTAAGGCCCAAACCTTGGCTCATCTATGGCCCAATTTTCCAAATTGGGCCCAAGCCCCTTACATGGGCCTTATCCTAGGCCTATTAAATTACTCTAGACCATTTGCTTGATCTTGGATAGTCCATTTAATAACCCAAATCATCAAGGCCCAATAGAAAGGCCCAACAAATAACCCAAGTGAAATTAGGGTTTCACATAAAATGATGATTAGGGTTAAGTTTCCTACTTAACCCATTAAGGACTTAATCCATTAAGTCCATTATCGCTTAAATTAATCTTTGCCAAAGTTTATTATTTAATATCTCAAGTTATTAAATAACTCTTGTGTATGACCCGAATAATTCTTAAAGTCAGGGTTTTATTGGCATTAGGGTTTTCCAATCCAAATATTAGCCCATTTATCAATTTGTTGGCCTTTTATGTCAAATAGGGCTTTATTGGGCCTATCAAGCCCGCTAAAATATTATTAAGCCCATTAGGGTTTTATTGGGTCCATTAGAGAACATTATGCTTCATTGGGCCCATTAGAGCTCCTTTGAGCCCACTAGGGTTTCTAGCACCCCAAACGAATCAATCTCACAAGGCAAGCACACCGCCACCCGACACGGCGGCCGGTGGCGGCAGCCACCACCCTACGGTGGTGGTTAGGGTTCCTTTTTCATTATTCCAATTTATGATTACATTTTACAAACTCTAAACCCAAAATAAAAACACTAAACAAACTAATCACACAAACACAACCACCTTATGGTGGCCGGTGGTGGTAAATGGATGCAGCCACCACCTCACGGTGGTGGCGGTGATTCCTTTTTAAAAAAAAACCGACCAAGAAACACCCAAACATCACTTCACTGTAATATACACACATACACACTCGTCTTCTACTAGCAAAACGAACCCAGCCACCCACCTAAGGTAAGCGGCGGCGGTAGTGGCGCAACAGCCGACAATAACAGCGCTTGGATAGGCATCAGTGGCGATAGGAGCGGCTTCATCATCTCGGAACGGCGCGTTTGCAGCAATACATGGAGAAGGGAGGTAGCACTCCAACCCCGAACCACCACAGCTCCATAAAGTCGTCAGCCTTCTAGTTTCCCCACGACGGATGCACAACAGGTGGTGGTGTTTGACAACCCTAGCGACATCGGCAACGTTGGCTGAAGGCGAAGCAGGAGAAGAAAGAGGAGGAGCATCCGAGAACGCCATCACGACACCCGGAAGTCGCTCTCGGTGGTTTCTTCTTTCGTGCATGGAGTCTGGCAGCAAGGTGTGACGGCATCTCGATGTCGAGGCAACAAGTGGCGTCATTGGAGCTTCATCTGGTCGGAACACAAGAGAGAAACCGATGGTGGCGGCTGATGAACTTGAGTGGCGGCTGCATATGATATTAGGTTTAGGGTTTTAGGAGGCCGGTCCATGACGATGGGTTAAATACCCGCAGCCCATATAACCTTTCTACAGATTTGTCACAACCAACCCCTCCTTACCATATCTTTTCCAAACTAAGCCCAAATTTTACCTTTTATACCCCAGCTTCGGAAATTCCCTTCAAATTTGATACTTGATTTACCAAACCGCCCCTAGGCCTCCAAAATCTCTTCAATGAAGTCCTAATAACTGCCCTTTAGTCCCCGCCTTCCATAATACTTACAAATTAAGTCCGGATTTAACACTTTTAACCCCCAATGTCTTAAAGTGTTACAATTAGCTCTACGAGACCATCATTCGATATATAGTTCTTTATTTTAGGGCTTCTATTCATTCATTAATTTATTTATTTATTTAATAAATAAACGGGGTTTTACAAGTGAGTTAAGTGGTGACTCAGTGAGTTGGACATGATAGGACTCTGAGATTGTTGAACTCGACAAGTCATGGGGTGACTCGGCGAGTCGAGTCGTGATATGAGAGTTTTCTGAGTTTAGGAACTCGGCGAGTTAGTGGGTTGACTCGGCGAGTAGGGTCAATCAGGAAGGTTGACTTTGGCTAGGACTTTGACTTTGACCAGTTTGACCTTCAAGGGTATTATGGTAATTTGGATATTTATGTCAATGGATCATTGATGGCTATAGGTGTTGGAGTTTGGGGCAATGCTTCGGGATTGTGTTTTTGTGGTTTGGTTCGGCAGTTGCAAGGTGACCAAGGTCGGCCCTTTGATTTGTTATTTGAAATAGTTACTGTCGTGATATGTTAGTTGGCATCTGGGTAGATAGGATGGCTATATGACGGTATGCTCTGTCAGATTGGTATTTCTGGTAGATTGGATGTGGCTATGCTTAGTGAACTGTAGTTGGTCTGACTGTCCGTATGCTGGTAGGAGATTACCTGTTATATGTGCACGTGTTGAGCAGTAGTAGAGGGTATTCCATCCCGGTAGAATGATAAGGCCCTAGTATGCTGTCTTGTAGACTGTTATATGATTATTTGATAGGTGCACATATTTGCTAGTATGTGGGCATTCCAATCCGATGGTTGAGGGCAAGGAGTATTCCATCCCGGTAGGATGATTAGACTCATAGTAGGTGGGCATTCCAACCTGATGGTTGAGGGCCCGGGGTATTCCATCCCGAGGGATGATTGGAACCATAGTAGTTATTGTATGTATAGGTGTATGGTCATTCCAACCCGATGGTTGTGGGCCGAGAGTATTCCATCCCGGTAGGATGATTGGACCCATAGTAGGTGGGCATTCCAACCTGATGGTTGAGGGCAAGGAGTATTCCATCCCGGTAGGATGATTGGACTCATAGTAGGTGGGCATTCCAACCTGATGGTTGAGGGCCTGGGGTATTCCATCCCGAGGGATGATTGGAACCATAGTAGTTATTGTATGTATAGGTGTATGGGCATTCCAACCCGATGGTTGTGGGCCGAGAGTATTCCATCCCGATAATGATTGGACTCGTAGTATGTTGGCATTCCAACCCGATGGTTGAGGGCCTGGGGTATTCCAACCTGACGGTTGATTGGACCCATAGTATGTTGTTCATTGTTGTATGTGTATGGTTATATGTGTACGAGTATTTTGGGGGAACTCACTAAGCTTTCGAGCTTATAGTTTCAGTTTATTGTTTTAGGTACATCAGGTGATCGTGGCAAGACAAAAGTGTGATCGTACCGCTCCTCATATTTCATGTTTTTGTGATTTGGTTGTGGGGATACTCTGATGTTTAAACTATTTTGAAAACAAGTTGTAATAACTTAATGGTTTCTTTTGAATGGATTAAAATGTTTAAATTGGCGTGAATTTTATGGGTGTTACATGAACATATCTCTCTCTCTCTCTCTCTCTCTCTCTATATATATATATATATATATATATTCATGTCGATCTTAGTTTATGGAGCATATTTCAGATAAAAAATTTCAAGTTATTCAAGCTCGAATCTTTCTAAAGTCGAGCACAAGCTTAATTACATAGAAAACCTCATTCAACTATCAAACCGAGTTCAAGCTTAGCCTCACATGGTAACACCATCATGTAAAATTCAACTCAAGTGGCACCACATGACTTATCTCCCTAGTTTATAAGACATTTTCAAAAAAGAGAAAACATAATATTGCTGAAATTTTTTCTGCAATAGCTAGGCATCATCATGATATCATGTAATTAAGATATTGTTAGAAAATCATGGGACCATTCTATAAATGAACATATATATTGTTATCATTTAAATCCAAAATATTATGGCAAGTGTATAAGACTGTTGATGGACCGATATTCACTTACCATTTGTGGCTTGAGTTCCCGGTTTGACTCAAGATCCTCAAGATCCCTTCCATCTCTCACATTAGGGTTTATCTCCATCTATAAATATATGTGATGATAAGCAAATCAGAGAGGACGAAATTAATTCACAAATTCGTTTTTCTTGAGTGCAAAGGGTTCTTAAAGTTGTCTTGAGATCAACTGGAAAACCAAGCTTGTTCTTCAGATCCAAAAGCTTCAATGGAAGCAGGTACACTATCTCCTTCTACTATTTTCTTTTATCTAGATTCGAGTATGAAGGTCCGACCTTGAAAACTTCCGCATAAATATATAGACTAAGTTATTAAAATACTTTCAATTGGTATCAGAGCCTTCTCGAATCTGATATTAGGATTTTTTTTTTGGTTTGAGATCTTCAAAACTTGTTTCTTCTTCCTTTCGTCTGTTTTTCGTACGCTTGTTTTTTATTGATTAACAATGTATGAAGAATGGGTGTGAGATATGTTGCTCGATAAGAAACTAAAACTTCAAATATTTTATTATTATCCGTAGCAGTGCCTTCCTTGTTTGAGTTGCCAAACTGATCTACTATTTGCTTTTTTCTCTTTTTTATTCTGACATTCCTGTATGTTTACTATTGAAAGAGATCTTTCAATGGATGCAGTTACCATTCATGACATAATTGGTACATTTATAATATATTATAGTCGAACAAAGATAAATTTATAATACAACTTTGTTTGTATTTTGTGAAATTTATGCTTTAAAATAATGCCTTATGTGTAAAACGAATGTTCTTTATGTAATTTATGCTTTAAAATAATGCCTTATGTGTAAAACGAATGTTCTTTATGTAACTACTTAAATTATACATATGTAATATCTTTAAAGTTTTACCATGTTTGATTAATGGTCAAAATAGATTAATTAGTTCTCTGTTGTTAATCACCATCAAAATTATTTGTTTATTTATTTATTCACGATGTCATATGCTTTGGACAAAACTAATTAATATTATTTGTCCCAACAACAATGATATTTTCCTGGTTTATTTATGATGATATATTTTCAATTATGCTTCCTAAATCATGATCAACTGTGGTAGATAATATCTCCAAAGTGACGCACTGTTAATTTGAATTTCGATTTGTTAATAATATATAAAATTATTTTGGTTTATCAATAAATTAAGTTATGACATTACGGTTTATGTGTTTATTATTGCGGATACCAATCGACCCAAAGGTAGGTTGATATTTTGCCGAATAAACACGCATATGATAATGAATATGCGACAATTATTTTTGGTTACATTTCGTTAATAAGTCAATCCAGAGAGGGACTTGTTAAACGGGATGATTTATTGTCAAATATTATTATTAAATTTTTATGGTTTATGTGTTTGTCAATGCGGATATTAATCGACCCAAAGGTAGGTTAATATTTGGTCGGATAAACATAAATTTATATAGTGGTAAATATATGATAATTTTTTTTGGGTTTTCATGTGATTAATTAGTCAATCCAAAGAGGGGCTTATTGATTAACATGTTTTATTGTCAATATTTTTACTACTTAAACAAGATATCTCTTAAAAGTTAATATTGTTGTTCAAAGACTTGATATTAATGTTGTGTTGCTGCCTTGTGATGTCATAATTTGAATTTTATTGATTATAATTATGGTTTAATGAGCATAAAAACTGATTAATATTTTGTTCTGAAATACAGCAAATGCTAATTGTGGCATAATATCTTCCAACTTGAATCACATTCCAGTTCTCAATGGGACTAACTTCAAGGAATGGAAAGAGAACTTTATGTTAGTTCTCGGCTTCATGGATCTTGACCTTGCACTTCGAATTGAGCAACCCATCCTTACTGCCACAAGTTCAGTGGAGAATAAAAGGGATGCTGAAAAATGGGATCGCTCAAATCGCATGAGTCTAATGATCATTAAGCGCGGCGTTCCAGAAGCCTTTAGAGGTGCAAATGAGTAGTCTATTAATGCTAAAGATTTTCTTGCTGAAATTGAACAACGTTTTGCAAAAAATGATAAGGCTGAAACAAGTACTTTTTTGCAAAAGATGATTTCAATGAAGTATAAAGGCAAAGGAAACATAAGGGAGCACATCATGGAGATGTCTCATCTTGCTTCAAAACTTAAGGCTTTGAAACTAGAAATTTCTGATGACTTTCTAGTTCATTTGGTGTTGCTTTCTCTTCCTGCACAATTTAACCAGTTCAAGGTCAGTTACAACTGCCAAAGGGACAAATGGACTCTTAATGAGCTCATTTCCTTCTGTGTGCAAGAAGAAGAAAGGATGAAGCAGGAAACAACAGAGAGTGCTCATTTTGCTAGTATATCTAAAGGTAAGGGCAAAAGAAAGAGAAATGAAGCTGCTACTAAGGGACCAGTGCAAAAGAAACAACATTTAGGCAATGATCAAAAGAAAAAGGAATCGGGACCTCCTAAATGCTTCTTTTGTCAAGAACCTGGTCACTTGAAGCCGGATTGTCCAAAATACCACGCTTGGCGAGTTAAGAAAGGTCTAATCCATGCTTTGGTCTGTTCTAAGGTTAATTTAGTTTCTGTACCTAGAAATACTTGGTGGATAGATTCTGGTGCTACTACTCACATAAGTGTTTCTATGCAGGGTTGCCTGAACTACCGGAAACCAAATGATGTTGAAAGATATATCTATGTGGGTGATGGCAAGCAGGTTGAAGTCAAAGCAATTGGCACATTTCGTTTATTACTAGATACTGGTTTTTATTTGGATTTTCAAGACACTTGCATTGTACCGTCTTTTAGACGCAATTTGGTTTCTGTTTCTAAATTGGATAAATCTGGTTATTATTGTTCTTTTGGAAATGGTGAATTTAGTTTGTCTTTAAATTCAAATGTTATCGGTACTGGTTCTCTAACGTATTGTGATAAGTTATATATGCTTGATATTGTTACTTCATATAATGAAACCTTGCACGTGGATTCACGTGGTACTAAGCGAAAATTAAATAATGAAAGTTCAACAACACTATGGCACAAACGCTTAGGCCATATCTCAAAAATGAGAATTGATAAGCTTGTGTCAGATGAAGTGTTAAGTAACCTCAACTTCATAGATTTGATAATTTGTGTTGAATGCATCAAGGGAAAACAGACAAAAACCAAAAGATTAGATGCCACTAGGTCTTCAGATGTCTTAGAATTGATACATACAGATATTTGTGGACCATTCCCTTCGGCTTCTTGGAATGGTCAACAATATTTTATATCATTCATAGACGATTACTCATGTTATGGGTATCTATATCTTATTCATGAAAAATCTCAGTCACTGGAAGTGTTTAAATCATTTAAACTTGAAGTTGAGAACCAACTTAATAAAAAGATTAAATGTGTTAGATCTGACCGTGGTGGTGAGTACTATGGTAGATATGACGGATCGGGTGAACAACGTCCAAGACCTTTTTCTAAATTCCTAGAGGAATATGGAATCGTCCCTCAATACACAATGCCAGGTTCACCTAGCATGAATGGTGTATCTGAAAGACGCAACAAAACTCTTATGGATATGGTAAGGAGTATGATAAGTCATTCTACTTTACTAGAGTCACTCTGGGTGAAGCACTTAAGACTGCAGCTTACATTCTTAATAGAGTACCAACTAAAGCAGGTGTTAAAACACCTTATGAGCTTTGGATAGGGAAAAAGCCTTGTTTAACTCATCTTCGTATTTGGGGATGTCCAGCTGAGGCAAGGCCTTATAGGCCGAATGAAAAGAAATTGGACTCCAAAACCGTTAGCAGCTACTTTATTGGCTATTCTGAACGATCCAGGAGTTATAAGTTTTATGATCCTGCAACAAAATCAATTTTTGAAACAGGAACTGTAACGTTTTTTGAGGATGTTGAGTTTAGAGGGAGAAATAAGGTTAGAGACATTGTCTTTGAGGAGGAATCAATCTCGATTCTTACTGTTACTTTTAACGATACACAAATTAATGTGCCTATCAGAGAAGAAGTAATTCAGGAACCTCAACAAGACAATGTCATTCACTCTCCTGTTCATAATGAACAACCTCAACAACCTCAACTTAGGAGATCCACTAGAGAAAGGAGAAGTGCAATCCCTTCGGATTTCCATGTATATCTCCAAGAAAATGAAGAACCAGATGGAATGATTAAAAATGATCCAATCAACTTCTCTCAAGCCATGCAAAGTTCAAATTCTCAAAAGTGGATTGATGCCATGAACGAGGAGTATAAGTCCATGCAAGACAATAAAGTTTGGGATCTTGTTCCATTACCTGAAGGTACGAAGCCTATTGGTTGCACATGGATTTTTAAGACCAAAAGGGATTCAAAAGGTAATGTGGAAAGACATAAGGCACGTCTTGTAGCTAAGGGCTATACTCAAAAGGAAGGAATTGATTTTAAAGAGACATTTTCTCCAGTTTCAACAAAAGACTCTTTTAGGTTGATCATGGCACTAGTTGCACATTACAATCTTGAGTTACATCAGATGGATTTTAAGACAACATTTCTCAATGGTGACATTGATGAAACTATATATATGGAGCAACCAGAAAACTCCGTATCGGAAGAATCAAAGGAAATGGTTTGCAAGCTAAATAAATCTATCTATGGACTCAAGCAAGCCTCCCGCCAGTGGTACCACAAATATCATCAGATCATTGTCTCATTTGGTTTTGAGGCAAATATAGTAGATGATTGTGTATATCACAAGTTCAGTGGGAGTAAATACATTTTTCTGGTCTTGTATGTTGATGATATATTACTTTCCACCAATGATTTAGGGGTCTTATATGAGACCAAGAAATTTCTTTCGAAGCATTTTGAGATGAAAGATCTTGGGGAAGCCTCATTTGTATTAGGAATCCAAATTCAATGAGACAAATCTCGTGGAATTCTAGGATTATCACAAAAGAGCTATATTGAAAAGATCCTTGAAAGATTTGGCATGCAAAACTGCAAACCAGGAGACACCCCTATTTCAAAAGGAGACAAATTCAGTCTCGATCAATGCCCTAAAAATTACCTTGAAGTTAAAGAGATGCAGAAGATTCCTTATGCATCGGTTGTTGGGAGTCTTATGTATGCTCAAGTGTGTACACGTCGCGACATATCTTTCATTGTAGGGATGTTAGGAAGATATCTAAGCAACCCAGGTATGGACCATTGGAAAGCAGCGAAACGGGTTTTGAGATATCTACAGAGAACAAAAGACTACATGCTCACATATAGGAAATCAGATGTTTTGGAGATCATTGGGCATTCTGATTCTGATTTTGCTGGATGCCAAGACAGTTATCGATCCACATCAGGCTACATTTACTTATTAGCAGGAGGAGCTATTTCATGGAAGAGTGCTAAACAAACTTTAGTAACTTCTTCCACCATGGCGGCAAAATTTGTAGCATGTTTCGAGGCATCAGATCATGTAATATGGCTGCGGAACTTAGTCACAGGGCTGCGTATTATTGGTGTTGAAAGACCACTAAAGTTGTATTGTGACAATAAGTCATCAGTGTTGTATTCCAACAACAACAGAAGTTCCACAAAGTCAAGGCATATTGACATTAAGTTTCTTATTGTTAAAGAAAGAGTGCAAAATGGAAAAATCGCAATAGAGCACATCGGGACAAACTCCATGATAGCGGATCCGCTCACGAAAGGATTACCTCCCAAGGTCTTTCATGAGCATACTACACACATGAGTGTGATAAATATTGATGATATTTTGTTTTAGTGGGAGTTTTACAATTTATTTTTGGGTGCTTTATTTTGGTTTAAGAACAGTTATGTTTTTTCTGTACAGACTTAAGAATTCGATAAATTTCATTATTAGTTGCACTTATTTGAAGTTTGATCTCACTTCAAGTTAAAAAGGAACTCGTCGGAAATCAATTTTGATTTTGTGACCACGCATCATGTTTAACCTATGTCGTTAGTTATACTTATATATGTGACCATTGATGGTTTAGTTACGTAAATTGTAACAAAGACCGCATTGATCCTATACAGTTATGATTAATGGACAAGACTGTTTAAGGGTACCAATATCATGATAACATACATTAAAGCGCTAATATGGTTATATGTACATTTATATATTCATGGTCCAGTGGGAGATTGTTAGAAAATCATGGGACCATTCTATAAATGAACATATATATTGTTATCATTTAAATCCAAAATATTATGGCAAGTGTATAAGATTGTTGATGAACCGATATTCACTTACCATTTGTGGCTTGAGTTCCCGGTTTGACTCAAGATCCTCAAGATCCCTTCCATCTCTCACATTAGGGTTTATCTCTATCTATAAATATATGTGATGATGAGTAAATCAAAGAGGACGAAATTAATTCACAAATTCATTTTTCTTGAGTGCAAAGGGTTCTTAGAGTTGTCTTGAGATCAACTGGAAAACCAAGCTTGTTCTTCAGATCCAAAAGCTTCAATGGAAGCAGGTACACTATCTCCTTCTACTATTTTCTTTTATCCAGATTCGAGTATGAAGGTCCGACCTTGAAAACTTCCACATACATATATAGACTAAGTTATTAAAATACTTACAATAAACTATGCTAGATAGATGGAATAAGAGCTACTAGTAATGTCCACAAGGTGACTAATTCACATTGGAATTAAAAATCCCACACTATATATAGCGTCAATACTCAAGCCCTTGATCATTTATGCAATACACAACCTTGTAACCAACGGTGTGCTAGAGTGTAGGGCTATTGATGAAGTTTTTAAGGACTAGCTACTAACGAATCACAAGAACATGCCAATGCCATTTTAAACACATCTTCATTTTCCATATACACTACAACATAAGTTGCCAAAGTAACCATATAAGTTGCATGTTATGATTGAAAACAAAAAGAATTGAAAAAAATATAGTAGTTTGAATAATAGTTTGCATCTTTAATTATCAGCAATCAAAGTCAAGGTAGTTCCCTGGGACAAAACTTCGGGTGCAACTTGCAGCGGCTCCAAAGAATCTACTATGTCCCGCATAAGTGGTCTAGCTTTCGGATTACGATTCAAGCAATGGTAAACTAGCATGGCTGCCTTTTGGAACCCTTTGATAGGGTAATCACCTAGCCTAGGATCTGCGATGTCTAGCAACTTCTTCTTTTCCTTAAGTAATGGGAGAGCCCAATCTGCAAGGTTTTGTTCTCGAGGTGGCCTTGATTTGTCCAATGATTTTCTTCCGGTTAGAAGTTCAAGAAGAACGATACCATAGCTATAAACATCACTTCTTGGAGTCAAATGGCCTAAAATTAGAGGAACATGTCATTAGCATGCAAGAAACAAAAAATCTATTCAATTCCAATTAACTTGTATTACATTTTTGTGATCTGATGATACTAACTTTCTGTTTCTTTTTTACTCAATAGAGATAGGAGGATAAAATGATAATTTTACTTTTATTCAGACGTATTATGTGGATTAATCCATATCTTATGTGAGCAATAAACATTAATACGGAAAAATAAGAGAAATGTGTCTTTTTGTTTCTTTTTGACTTGTTACATAGAAGACTCGCTTATGTTGTCATCAAATATTATATTCAATTCACGTATAATCATGTTGATTGGATATAATTGTATTTGTATCATTATTTAATTTTTTTCTATTTCATCATTAATAATTTCAATTTATAACAATTCTCAAACAAACAATCATTTTTATTGAGCTTCATTTCTAGAGTGCCGGTAAAATAGCCATTTACTTAATTATCATTTACGCAATTACTTCATTTGCCCAGAAAACGATATTTATGTGTAGAACACTTACTCTAGATAGCCATTTAAAGCTCTCTACACTCTGAAACAAAAAAACAAAGTCTTAATTTGGTAAACGCTAAGTGGGTATTTCCTTTTTAACGTGGACTATCCAAGAAATGAGCTTTTCTCGTTAAGTCTTTAACCTTTTACAAATTGGTCCTAAATTTTTTTTTTCTTTCCATTGGCGTTATTGTCTCCAATGTCTTAGAAACATCATTTATCATATCACTTAATGGAAAAAGAAAGCAAGAAACATTATTTATCACATCACTTAATGGAAAAAAGAAAGAAAGAAACATTATTTATCACATCACTTAATAGAAAAAGAAAGAGGGTCTAACTGGGGAAAGTTAACAAACCTGTCATAATATACTCAGGCGCTGCATACCCATACGTTCCCATTATGCGAGTAGAAACATGAGTTTTATCTCCAACAGGACCATCTTTCGCTAGCCCAAAATCGGAAAGTTTTGCATTATAGTCCTATATGCTCACATAATAATTAGTCAAGAAATTCCAAATGACACAATAAATTATTAAATAATATATGTTTTGTTGAGTATTTGTGCACTAACCGGGTCTAGCAAAATATTTGAAGTTTTAAAATCACGATATATGACAGGTTTTGGTGCATCATGAAGGAAGGCAAGTCCTTTTGCAGCACCATAAGCAATCTTCATTCTAGTTGACCATGGAAGAGGAAGTAACACCCCTACAACACAATACCATTTCAAGAAACTAGCTAAACCACATAACAAAAGCTACATGAACTTTTTTCTAACTTTTGTAGTCAAATTATTCTTTCTTATGAGCTGTAAAGTAAGCAAAATCACTTTGTTTTTAGATATAGCAAATGTGATTATTGGTCTTTTTCTTGAAAAGTAGTACACTTTCCTTCAAAAATATAGTATTTTTTTTACAAATCTCAATATAATCGTTAAATTTCTATGGAATATTAGAATCTACACGAATTCATGGAGCACTTACTCGAAAATAATTTATTTTCCACGCTTCCAAGTGCCATATATTCGTATATAAGGACTCTATGCTCATCTTCACAGCAGTATCCGATCAATTTCACTAAATTTGGATGAGTAAGCTGCCCTAAAAATATAACCTCGGCCTACAAAGCACAGAAGAGCTATTATTTTTGGAATATAATTCCGAAAACATATACTCAAATTAAGCATGTATACATGTATGATAAGAAATGGTCAATCGTTTGAATCTTAACAATTATGAGTTTTAATATATATAGAAGGACGTCCCACAACCACTATATATACGTAGTGACTTTTTTCGACCGAGGAAAATATATATGAATTTCATCGGTCTTTGTATGTTCCCTTTCTGTCCATTGTTAGTAGCGAAAATAATGACCACAATAATTTTTCGGTAAACCGTTTATTACTAAATATATATAAGCAAAGTCATCTTATTTAAACGAAGAAAATTATCTCCAACAAAATACATAATAAACGAATCACTTGCTTTTGGTGTATATGGAATAATAAAGCTAGTGATTCCTTTTAGATTCATAGCAATACAATATTTTAGGTACTTTTTGAGGAAATAGATCGTAAAAAGGGTGGATATAGGAGAATCATACAATGGGAAAACCCTCTTTCCTTCTTTTTTTCACCCATGCCTTTCTTTTTATGGTGTCGGGTATTTTAGCTAGGACCATACAAGATGAAGGGTGAGTATATATATGTTTGATAAACCTATAGGCATATGAATTTAGTTAACTCTCGTATATATCAACTCTTATTTATATGTAACTTTCGTGTAGCTCTATTCTTGGAGCAAATTCAACAAGGAGGGGCCTACATACCGCATGCGAAGCAACAAACAAAATAGATAAGTGCTGGAGGTGCAAACCCGATTGGGCAACAAACCGTCAATTATTAGCCGATTGCGCTCTCGGTTTTGCAAAGGGAACCACCGGCGGAAAGGGCGGAGAAATCTACGAGGTCACTGATCCTTCGGATGACGATGCTGTGAATCCAAAACCAGGGACACTTCGGTGTGGTGTTACCCAAAACAGACCTTTATGGATCATCTTCAAGAAAGATATGACGATTACACTCAAACATGAGCTTGTAATGACTGGTGACAAGACAATCGATGGTAGGGGTGCATGCGTCCAGATCGCTAATGGTGCTGGTATCACCATAATGAAGGTCAAGAACGTCATCATTCATGGGATTCACATACACCATATAAAAGAAACACCAGGGGGAGTGATTAAGGATTCAGATACACATTCTGGGCCAAGAGCAAAAAGCGATGGCGATGGTATCTGCATCTTTGGTTCTTCCAAGATATGGATTGACCATTGTACACTCGATCATGGTGCAGATGGGCTTATAGATGTTACAATGGGTGGCACAGACGTAACCATTTCCAATTGCATATTCAACGATCACGACAAAGTACGTAGATTTATGTATATTATATCTAATCTTGTACACTTTGTGATTAACATATGAACAGGTCATGTTGCTAGGGGTAGGTAATGAACTTGAAATGAACATGAAAGTCACTGTTGCATATAACAAGTTTGGTTGCGGATGTGTCCAAAGATTGCCTAGGTGTCGATGTGGTTTTACACACGTGGTTAACAATGATTATGACAAATGGCAAATGTATGCTATCGGTGGTACGGATAAACCTACCATTCTTAGCCAAGGTAACCGATTTGTGGCTCCTGATGACAAACAATACAAACAGGTATTGCAAAGTTGTTATTAGCATGGACTTTGTGTATGTTAATATTAATATATACAAACTTTCATCATTCTTTTCTTTTTGGATTTGTCTAACGAAAAGATATGTTGTGAAGGTGACACGAAGGGCTGAGGCCACTGAGGCAGAATGGAAGACATGGAATTGGAAATCGGAACATGATATTTTGCTAAATGGAGCTTTTTTCATACCATCAGGTGGTAATATACAACATCCCCCTGGGATGCTTGAAGTTGAGACAAAGATACCCGTTGAGACACTCACCCGTTGTGCCGGCTTACTCAAATGTACCCCTGGGCAACCTTGTTAAGCACCCAAAAAAAAAAAAATCATTGATATTCGGAACGCAAGATCAATGACTTTTAGTAGTGTCCGAAATCTGTAGTCATTAAGTAATGTGCATTAAAAAAAGTTTTAAGGAAATGTTGTAGTTAAATTTAATTTGATCTTTTAGTGACGGAATATATTCAGTCACTAAAAGTCACTATAGATCCAAGAGTTGTATGTATATGTTTTTGTCATACGTATATATAAATGATCAATGCAAACGTGTGATACAAACAAAATATAATTCTGTTGCTCGAAACAAAAGTTGTTGAGAATGATTATAATAGATGATGACTCCATAAGTACTATTTCTAAGTAGTAACTAATTAATTGTAATAGTTGCAAGATAAGAGTATTATTCTCGATGATTCACCTGCAAGTTGTAACTTGAATGTACTCATCTAAAGAATTGTTACATGACATTAATACTTATTGTTAGTGTTTAAGTACTTAAACAAATGATAATCGATTTTATACACAAAGTAATAAAAACAAAACAAAAATAAGAACACAAATAATATATATGGTTCATACGATTAGAATGATCGACTACGTTTATGGTCGAACGCAACAAAGAGTTTTTTTATTTCCGAATTGCTATACGATGATACATTATGTTACACTAATTCAAGAATATGAATAGTAGTTGTTTCACCAAAAATAGCCAATAAGACTAAAAAGAAAAACTCTGATGAAAAACTATATGGTCAAAAATGAATAAAAAACCACATAGTTTTAAGAAAATAAAATATTATAGAAGTATTACCTAAATAAGGAGGAAAATTCTAATTTAAATTAAGAATGCGTAGTTTTAAGAGTTAAGTATGTGATGAAGTTCTAATTTGAATAAATACAAGGTAGTTTTAAGAGTTGAGTAAGTAAGCTAAGTTTATATAAACTTGTTAGGTGCGCGTGTATATATATATATATATATATATATATATATATATATATATATATATATATATATATATATATATATATATATATATATATATATATATATAATATATATATATAGAGAGAGAGAGAGAGTGAGAGAGAGAGAGAGAGAGAGAGAGAGAGAGAGAGAGAGAGAGAGAGAGAGAGAGAGAGAGAGAGAGAGAGAGAGAGAGAGAGAGAGAGAGAGAGAGAGAGAGAGAGAGAGAGAGAGAGAGAGAGAGAGAGAGAGAGAGAGAGAGAGAGAGAGAGATTTTTTTTTCTTACAGCCATTCTCTATGGCCTTGCAGACTGTTATCTCCATCATGAACTTTAACAGCTACCCGGGATTGGCTGAATCCCCCTCTTTTAAATCATCTTCAAGAAACCCTTTATAAACACTACCAAATCCGCCTCCACCTAGCATGTGATCTTGTCTAAAATTACCAGTGATTTTTCTAAGTTCATCAAATGTGAAAACGATTAAAGGATTAGTTGCAGAACTACGACGAAAATCTTCCACTTCTTCAGGGTTTGACGGCAGTTTATTGTCTTCCTCCTTTCTTCTTGCCAATGAACTTTCATCCCTAGTCAACTCTGAAAACGAAGACCAAACCATGCCAAATATAGCCAACATATGAAAGACAAGAACATAATATAAAAAAAAAAATCATAAAAAGCTTTAGATTAGAAGAGCATATTCAGAAATGCCACCTTATCTCTTAATTTCCTTTCATCATAAAACAAGAAGCCAAATCAAGAACATACCTTGAATGAGGAATCTCAAAAGCAAAAAAGTAAAAGAAGGTAGGAAAAAGAACATGTTTACAAAAACTAGTTGCGATTTATATGGATTAAAACTAAAAAGTTTATTGAAAACACACCTGATTTTGAGTTTGATGAGACTCTATATATCGAGGGTTTCCACTTACACCAGCAGCTACCCATCACTCGCTCTTTTACTCACTCTTTTACTCAACCACAAAAACAACAAGCTACTAAGGACATAAACAAGAAAATAACCCATTAAAAGAAAAGATGAAAAGATTAATGGGGATTACTCTTCAAAGGTTGAATCTTTTATTGCCAAGAGAGAAAACAGAAAGAAAAAATGTTTGTGGGGAAATTTCTTGTGGGAACTAAAGATCTTTCTTGATGGTAATCATGAAGTGGAGTGTCTAAGTGGTGGGGGCTGTTTTCCATCCGCATGTTACTTTGTTTTAATTTCGAAATTGTGGTGTGTACATGTGCTGTTTCTTTTTAATGTTTGGACTTGAGTGTTAGTGCGTCTTTTGTAAGACTTGGAGAATTTTAATAGCTATGAGTCGTTATCTATCCTCTTCAATACCTTCTTTTTTAGCCCGCGCCTGTTCTTTTTTACCAATCTATTCACATAGATTCCCCTCATTAATAGTGCGTCAATGGGCCTATGTTCTTTCATATCTTATTCTTCCAAAGTTTTGCAGATAAATTTCCTATTAATTTACTTAATTTAGCACGTGCATTTAAATTCATGCCCAAGAAAAGGCAGCAGTGATGAATTATAACAGTGGCAAGAAGTGGAAATGAAAGAAACATATTTTAATGTTATTTGGTTACATTACAAAATGAAAGAAATATAAATTTAATTTTCTCTAAAAGAATGTTGGTAGTATTCATCACCATCGACCATCGTTGCCTTCATATTCGTCTTATTCAACATCTTTGTCATCGTAAAAATTGTTAGTATTGTGCGTTGATAAACCGTATACTATTGTTGTTTTAGTATTTTATTTTGATGTGTTAAATTGTATCCTTAGTCATTGCACACCTTCATCGATTGCCATGTAAGTCTCCGAGTCAATATTACGACCTTGCCGCTTAAAGAAAAAGTGGATTCCCAAACAAACGTGAAAAATTGTTAACAAATCTCGGATCATTGCGACCAAAATGGGAAATTGTGGTTTGTTATATTTCCATCAAGACCACAAAACTAAAATTTTAAATTCGTCAATATTTGTATATTTTATAAAATTAACATATAGCTTCGTAAATCCTTACTATTTATATGTTGGTTCGTGCTTGTCACTTCCATCACTATAGAGGGTATTAAAAAGTTGCATTACTTTATCGTTATGGCGATCTAGTAGTACACGAATGCTACTCCTTTACTTATCCCCAATTATTTGTAATAGTAGGGGCGTTCCATATTTGACCTTATAATATTACATAAATCTCTAAAAATCTTAGTAAATTAAATTAGCTACATGGTTGTGTGCAAATGGCATGTCTTCCTGAGTACTCAAGCCTAAGCTATCAACTGTTTTAGTTATTAGAACTTTGACGTACACCAACAACATTTATATAAGATGGATTGAAAGTGGCGGGAACATGTATGAATTTGAAAAAAAAAGGTTTACTCCATGAGATTGAAGGTTCAAATCTTATTTGGACATAGATGGTATTAAATGTAGAGTACAAGTAGATTATGATTATCATTCAATTCTTATAAAATTTTATTAAGACAGAATTTCAGAATTGGTCCATGTGGTTTTCCAAAAGCACTACAAGAAATCAAGGCATTACCGAGGACACCTTTAACAACGACAATGACCTTTAGCGGCGATTTATCACTTTGTCGCCGCTAAAATCCGTGTTGCCATTAAAGGCGTCGCCGGTAATGTCTTGTTTATCGAATTCACATTATCCCCTTCTAATAAATCCCAATTGTCCGATCGAGTATCTAATCCAACGACTGTGGCCTCGTTTTCGCACAAACCCAATACCGGCGACAAAAAGTCGTCGCTAAAGGTCGAAAAAGAGACACGACATAAGTTCCATCCTTAGATGTCATTGCTATTTGTTATATTCGTAGCTATAGGTTTAGTGTCGTTGCTATTGGTCGACGTACATAACACTCATCTTTCTGCTTTCAACTTTCATTTATATACGTTTTTTTTTTTCCATTTTTCCTTCGACAACTTTCGCTTAATCGATCATTCCGAAGGTTAGAAGAGATATCAGCGATGACTTTAGGCCACCGAAAACTCCTTACTTTGACATCTCTGAAGATTCCACTGTGACATTAACTCTAGCAATGTTGCTGTCAATTTTTATCGAGGTTCGTGTTTTCCTTCCTCATCTCTCAGTTTCTTTCTCTTTTAATGTCGATTTCCACTTGTATTCGTGATTAATTGCAAAAAATTGTTTCAGAAGAGTTTTTTCCCCATTGTCACCACCGATACCGTCGGCTGTTGCTGTCACCGACGATGATTACCACCACCACTGCACCAATTGTTGATTTTGCCACCTCAAGTTCTATTTACTATGATTTTGGAGATTAATTGCAACATAAATGTGTATTTGATATATGTATTTCAATGTGGTGTATATATGTGAAAATATGTATTTGGTGTATGTATGTGTGTACAACATATACATGAATATATGTTTATTTTGTGTATATGTGGCACATGTCTGTATTTGATATATGTATGTGAAAATTTATGTATTTGGTATACGTAGGATATTATTATATATGTATGTGAAAGTATGTGTTTTTGGTATAAGTAGGATGCTAATGTGTATTCGATATATGTATTGAGAATGTATGTGTATTTGGTGTATATATGGTATATGTATGCAAAAGTATGTGTATTTGATGCTAGTATGTATTATGTGGAAGTATACGTTTTTGGTATACGCAGGATGCTATTGTGAATTTGATATATGTATTGAGAATGTATGTGTATTTGGTGTATATGTGGTATATGTATGTGAAAGTACGCATATTTGATGTTATTATATATGTACGTGAAAGTATATGTTTTTGGTATAAGTAGGATGTTATTGTGTATTTGATATATGTATTGAGAATGCTATTATTGTAGGACGCTATTATCGAAAAAGCAAATAATGTAAGATGCTATTATTAAGAATGCTATTTTTTATAAAAAAAAAACAATGTGGATTGTAAAAAAATCAAATAAAGTAGGATTATATTATTGGAAATGAAAACATGAAGTAAACCACTACAATAGAAAATAACATAACATAATATAATTTTTTAAAATACAATGCTATAATTGGAAAAATACAAAAAATGTTATAAATAACAAAAATATAAAAAAGTACAATGCTCAAATAGGAAAAAAAACAATGTAATATTTAAAGTACAATGTTTTTGTAACGTCCCAAAATTCCAGACTAAAAATTTCTATAAAACATTACTTAAAAGATAGTTATCAATCCATAGCATAATCAGAGTATTAATTTCCAAAACATATGTTCATTATCAGAGTAAAGCATCCCAAGCTGTCTAATCTGTGGTGTGTGCCATGCGATCACCCCGAGCTCCTTCCTCCGCTACCGGAAGTACCTGAAACCAAAACTGAAAACCGTAAGCACGAAGCTTAGTGAGTCCCCCAACCTACCACATACCATGCATAACCACATACTGCACATACTAGGCCACGCCCGCTATTCTGGGCCTCGCCCCCTACTTCGGGCCTCGCCTGCTACAACGGCCCCGCCGCTCCAGGCCTTGCCTGGCTTCGAGCCCCGCTCGGATACAGATCTGTTTCGCTTAGGCCTCGCCTGTCACTGGGCCTCGCCCGCCAACATATACTAACATATAATATATCACAACACATAAATTAAACATATACTACCGAATCCTTTTCTAAAGGCCTCGCCTATCTTGGGCCTCACCCATGTCCTGCAACTGATGAATCATGGAACTCTATCCACGCTCCTACTGATAGTGAGATACGGGCCCGACCTTCACTCACTCTCTTCCTAACCTGGGCCTCGCCCCTACTCTGCTGCTAATGAGATATGGAACACCGTCCATACTCTGCTACTGATGAGATACGGGACCTCGCCCACACTCACCTTCCTACCAGGCACATACATGTATCACACAGACAACAAGTATAACTATCATGCAAACCATTCCTTGGGCACCCTCCCCGCTACACTGGACCTCGTCCTGAATATCATACTAACATACTATGCCTAAGGATAACCCCCGGGTCTTCTTACTCATAACTACATGGGCCAGCATTGTGGCCGTAGACCCATTCACACAAGAGGAAACTCACCTGCACTTGCTGAACTTGCTGAAACCCCTCTGCTGCTACCCGACCACTCTACTGAACTGCGGCTCCACTAGCTCCCCGAGCTATCAATATCAATATAACACTTAGTCTAACTGTCCTCTGAAAGTCAACTAAGTCATCTCTGGTCAAAGTCAAAGTCCTGGTCAAAGTCAACCTTCCAGGTCAACCCTACTCGCCGAGTCTACCTACTGACTCGTCGAGTTCATATGCTCAGAGTCCTTCCATTCGCGACTCGACTCGCCGAGTCAGCCCATGACTCGCCGAGTCCACCGATTTCCGAGTCCTGTCCTGTCCAACTCACTGAGTCTCCACCCGACTCACTGATTTGAGTCTTAACTCGAAGGGTTCGGGGTTTCGCGACCTGACTTGCCGAGTCCAAGAACAGACTCGCCGAGTCCAAGGCAAACTTCAACAGACTCGCCGAGTTGTTCATCCAACTCGTCGAGTTTCTCCTAATCTTCATACTACTCGCCAAGTCCACTCGAAGGACTCGTCGAGTCTATTTAGTTCTTCATACAATCAGAAGCTTTTTGAGTCATGCAGGGACTCCAAATTGTAGATCCACTCTTCCAAGGCCTATTCCTCACATAAAGTTGCAAACTTTACGTTTAGCTAAGGAGATCTAGGTCCAAAACACTCCATACTCGGGTTTAAGACAACCATGCTTCACTTACACCTCCAAGACTGATACTTTATGACTCTCTAGGCCAGAATACACTTAGATCTAAAGTAGCAACTTCAGATCTGGACTTCTAACTCCAATTGGCTCTAGAACATAGCATAAAAGCCCCAAATCTCATGACAAAAGGAAACTATGAGCAAAGGAGTGAAGGTAATGACTTCTTACCTTCAAATGCTCTGAAAAGCCACACCAACTCTGGATCCAAGGCTTCCTCTTGCACCACTATGAACTTCCCTCTCTTCCAAGCTTCAAATCACAACACCAAGGCTAGATCTTTGCTCAAAAACGGATATGGCGGCTACGGTTTGATGTTATGGATTAGAGGAGTTGTAAAGGAACCCTAAGGAAGAGAATGAGACGCTTAAATAGTGCACAAAGTTCCGGATTTAGGGTTTCCCTCTTCAGACTGGACTCGCCGAGTTCATCATCCGACTCGCCGAGTCGGTCACTTACTCCTCGACCCGGATCCCGCTCGGACTCGTAGAGTTCCTCCTTGGACTCGACGAGTTGACCCCCCTGACTTAGGGTTTTCTTTCCTTTCTTGTTCTTTCTGATTTTGGGTGTTACAACTCTCCCACACTTAAACTAAACTTCGTCCTCGAAGTTTCTCTACGGCCAATCGCCCTTCAATCTGCTTTCTATACTCTACTTATTAATCCAACACCAGCTGCCTACCTTCGCTGGCCTTCCGCCCGGTCATCCTGACGACCCTTAGTCCTTTCGAATAGTATCCTCGGGTTCACCCTAACCCTGGTCATCCTGGAAACACAACTTACTCAACTGACAACCTTCTGGTACTCCTCGAGTACTTATGCTGAACACCCTGGGGGGGGGGGTTCACCCCTTTCTTTCCCTGTGCGATTTCTAGCCTTTCCAATGCGACATTCCATAACCAACTACTTCCTCTGTCACTGTTAAGGTCCTATCCTTCACCAACTCCATTACCCCCGCTACTTCCAGTACGGGTCATTACCGCCAGTATCCACTGGACACTTCTTAACTCCACTGCCACTGACTGAAAATCTCTGTTGTCCCTTATCCGTCTTCCGGATGAACCGAGACCACCCTGGTCCCTACAGATCTATCAATATCTGGATTACCGGACTCCCACCGGTCACTATACCCAACCCAATCTTCTAGCCGTTCCCAACGACTTCTGAAGAAACCTCAGCTATCTATTACCGCTCTATCTACTCTTCCACTCTGGTGCTACTAGTCCTGGGATCCTCGATCCCCTGCCTTGACCCTACAGTCCCTACCAGGTCCCACCTGTTCTACCATAAACTCACGGGCCTCGCCCATGGGTCTCACCCGACTACACTACTGAGCAACCCTGCTCTCAGGTCTCACCTATACTGCTACTCTCATACGAGCCTCGCCCACGGGTCTCACCCAACTACACCACTGAGCAACCCTGCTCTCAGGTCTCACCTATACTGCTACTCTCATACGAGCCTCGCCCACGGGTCTCACCCAACTACACTACTGAGCAACCCTGCTCTCAGGTCTCACCTATACTGCTACTCTCATACGGGCCTCGCCCACGGGTCTCACCCAACTACATCCTGGAGCGGCCTTTCCCAAGGTCTCACCTCTCTGGGGCTATGTAGGCAAGCTCCATACTATCCCCATCCACTACCCAATCCTGATTCCTTCCTGGATCGCTAAGAGGTAAGGGCCTCGCCCCAGCTCAGCTAACGAAGCCACTAGGGAATGCTACGGCTTACCCGCAGTCTTACAACACCTTCCACCACTGACCGCTAGTGAATACTACGGCTGCCTCGTAGTCTTACAACACCTTCCACCACTGACTGCTAGTGAATGCTACGGCTGCCCCATAGTCTTACAACACCTTCCACCACTGACTGCTAGTGAATGTTACGGCTGCCCCGTAGTCTTACAACACCTTCCACCACTGACTACTAGTGAATGCTACGACTGCCCCGTAGTATTACAACACTTTCCACCACTGACTGCTAGTGAATGCTACGGCTGCCCCGTAGTCTTACAACACTTTCCACCACTAACTGCTGCTGGAGAAAGCTGCGGCTCTCCCGCCGCTCTACCATGCTCTACATGCTGCCTCTGCCACTGTCTACTAACACGAAAGCATCCCATGCTATTTGTCCTCAAGATCTTCATTCCGAATCACTGGAGTCCTACAGGCGATCCTCCAACTTGAATTCCCAACCAGGCTTTAACCATCACCATTACACGCACTAACTGATGGGGAGTTTCTCAAACTCCCAATCCGGAATTCTTCATTCCATCAAACGCTGTGCTACTTCTGTTCCTTCTTAGAGATCGTGCACTCATCCTGGATCTGCGTGCTCTTACCCTTGTACACTCGGAGGGTTCTCCCCCACTTCAATCCTGCTTACACCTCACTGCTCAATGCTCGAAAAGAATCCCCGATCCTTGCTACCATTCCATAATCAATCTGCTGAGGAACCCAAGCTTACCATAGCTAGGGATCTAACCAGTCCATCTCTAAAACTATACAACTCCAAACTAGCGAGACATATCAATCCCTCCCATGCATGCTATAGTTACTGCATCCTAAGTAACCTTCTCCAATAGAGCACATTCCTTAACTACCATTCAAATATCCAAGGTATGCAGATGGAATATAACTTAATCACAAGCAATTCACACAAAACTAAAATACTCATACCGATAATGATGCAAAACCATAACAATATAATCATGCATAAATAAAACAGAAAACGAAAGTCGCATACCTGCAACGTCCAACGCTGCTTGCATCTCGAAGGTATTCATTTGAAAAGCCCTGCCTCCTACCGCAGGCGTCTCTGCACGGCCCTGACGGCCGTCTGTGATCCTCAAAGTTGCAGGGGCAGGTGCCATCACCCGTCCTGCCGGAAGCAAATTGGGGCACTTAGCCTTCTTGTGGCCCCGCTGATTGCAGTGAAAACATATCGAGTCTGATCCCTGTGGTGGTGGTAACAGTACAATCCCTGCTAAAATGACCAGTCCGACCGCACTTGAAGCAGCCAAACTCACCACCGCTACCACCTCTGCACGCGACCCAGTGCGCCCTACCACACTTCCCGCACCGGCTGCGGTCCTAATAATCCCTCGATCTCGAATCCGATCCCTTGGGCCTTTTGCCCGAACCTGTGGCTACCTGAACCTCATCCAGCTTCCTCTTCCGGATCTGCTCCAAATCAATTTCCCTCTCTCTAGCCCGAGCGATCATATCCTCCAACGTTTTGCAGCTGGACCTGCTCACAAACTGCCTGATGTCATCCTTCAACATCTCATGATATCGGGCCTTCTTCATCTCCTCATCCGCGACATACTGCGGTACAAGAAGAGCCCTCTCCCTGAACTTGGCGGTGATCTCCGCCACAGTCTCAGTGGTCTGTGTCAAATCCTGAAACTCCTGTGCCAACTGTTGCACCTCAATAATCGGCGAAAACTCAGCCCTGAACCTGGCTGAAAAATCACTCCATTTCATCGCGTCCAACGCGGCATCATCCCCCAAAGCATGACCGATCTCTTCCCACCAATCCATCGCTCTGTCCTTCAGTAGACAGGAGGCGAGTCTGACCTTGTCCTCCTCGGGACACCGGCTCGGACAGAAAGCGTTGACAACATCAGCCAACCATCTGCTGCTAGCAATGGGGTCCCTAGCTCCATGATAATCTGGTGCCCCGCAAGCACTGAACTCTCGGAATGTCAAAGTACGAGCTCCCATCAAAGCCATCATCTCGACACGGAAGGCTCCCAGCCTCTCATCCAAGATCTCCAGTATGCCCTCCTTGACCTTGCCAAAGACCACAGGAGTCTGGTCTAGTATGCTGCGCGTAACCTCAGCTGATATCAACTCCCTCATCCGCTCCTCGAGCTGCTCGGCTCCCGAACCCAAGCCTGATCCCTCTCCGGCGCCTGGTCCGCCCACTGGCCTCTCTCGGAATGTCACCATGCTGACAAACATATCACACAACTATCAAAATACGCATCACTACTGAGGGATCATACACGTTCACACTACAAGTTCCCCGGTCTCATCTCGGCCTTTCCCGAATCGAGTACGGATCCTCTGCTTTCAGTAGTACGGGCCCATACTACCTTCCACATCTATCTGTACTTTCCTCGGGAACTGCTTCGACTTCACCAGGTCCCTTTGCTACTACTACTGCTCCCAGCACTACCTCATCCTAGGCTTACCCTAGGGAAACCTCTAACTCAAACCAAACCAGTCCTCATCTGCTGAAGGCCTCCTTGTGATGCCAATTAGCCATCAGCTGGATACCATCACATGTGACGAGGCTCAGATAATCCTTCGAGTAAAAGACTCGTCCCTACAAAGGTTGGACTCAAATGAGAGCTGCGCAATAGGGCCAAATCCAGCACTCTGGGATTATTCAACCCTGATCACATGTGACGTGAGGCATCCACCTAATGGCTAACTCCCATCACTTAGAATCCCACAATGCACAAAGCAAGCAGCATTCAGACAAGGGAAAATCTAACCATAACATACTCAAGCAATCATATTCTCATATCAAGGATCTGTAATAGCATGCAACACAAGCTTATAAACTCAGGCATAACCTAAACAGGCTATCCTATCACTGACTGATCAGTACTATCATGCAACTCAAAAGCACATATAACAGGCACATAAGGCATCCTCCCTAGATCCTTAGTCCTAATCTAGCATGTTGTTCTATTAACTGATAATCATAACATTAAACTAGTATGGGTATTTTGGGGTACTTACTTGAGCTCGGCTGATTGCATACACCACACCCCTTTTTCTCTTTTCAAAGTTCTTTTCTTTCAGAATTCTTTTTGCTTTTCTAAAACTGTTTTCTTTCTCAAAACATTCTTTTTACAAAACTGTCTTTTCATTTTGAAAACTTCTATACCATTTCCTTAGTTTGAGTTTAGACACACCCGAGAGCATGTCTGAATCCCTCAAACCAAGGCTCTGATACCAACTTGTAACGTCCTAAAATTCCAGACTAAAAATTTCTTTTATAAAACATTAATTAAAGCATAGTTATCAATCCATAGCATAATCAGAGTATTAATTTCCAAAACATATGTTCATTATCATAGTAAAGCATCCCAGGCTTTCTAATCTGTGGTGTGTGCCATGCAATCACCCTGAGCTCCTTCCTCTGATACCGGAAGTACCTGATACCAAAACTGAAAACCGTAAGCACAAAGCTTAGTGAGTCCCCCAACCTACCACTTACCATGCATAACCACATACTGCACATATTGGGCCATGCCCGCTATTCTGGGTCTCACCCCCTACTTCGGGCCTCGCCCGCTACAACGGCCCCGCCGCTCCAGGCCTCGCCTGGCTTCGAGCCCCGCTCGGATACATATCTGTTTCGCTTAGGCCTCGCCTGTCACTGGGCCTCGCCCGCCAACATATACTAACACATAACATATCACAACACATAAACTAAACGTATACTACCGAATCCTTTTCTAAAGGCCTCGCCTATCTTGGGCCTCGTCCATGTCCTACAACTGATGAGTCATGGAACCCCGTCCATGCTCCTACTGATAGTGAGATACGGGTACCCGCCCGCTACACTAGACCTCGTCCTGAATATCATACTAGCATACTGTGCCTAGGGCTAACCCCCGGGTCTTCCTACTCATAACTACATGGGCCGACATTGTGGCCGTAGACCCATTCACACAAGGGGAAACTCACCTGCACTTGCTGAACTTGCTGAAACCCCTCTACTGCCCAACCACTCTACCGAACTGCGGGTCCACTAGCTCCCCGAGCTATCAATATCAATATAACACTTAGTCTAACTGTCCTTTGAAAGTCAACTAAGTCATCTCTGGTCAAAGTCAAAGTCCTGGTCAAATTCAACCTTCCAGGTCAACCCTACTCACCGAGTCTGCCTACTGACTCGTCGAGTTCATATGCTCAGAGTCCTTCCATTCGCGACTCGACTCGCCGAGTCAACCCATGACTCGCCGAGTCCACCGATTTCCGAGTCCTGTCCTGTCTAACTCACTGAGTCTCCACCCGACTCACTGATTTGAGTCTTAACTCGAAGGGTTCTGGGTTTCGTGACCTGACTCGCCGAGTCCAAGAACAGACTCGCCGAGTTCAAGGCAAACTTCAACAGACTCGCCGAGTTGTTCATCCAACTCGTCGAGTTTCTCCTAATCTTCATACTACTCGCCGAGTCTATTCAGTCCTTCATACAATCAGAAGCTTTTTGAGTCATGCAAGGACTCCAAACTGTAGATCCACTCTTCCAAGGCCTATTCCTCACGTAAAGTTGCAAACTTTACGTGTAGCTAAGGAGATCTAGGTCCAAAACACTCCATACTTGGGTTTAAGACAACCATGCTTCACTTACACCCGAAGGCTGATACTTTATGACTCTCTAGGCCAGAATACACTTAGATCTGAAGTAGCAACTTCAGATCTAGACTTCTAACTCCAATTGGCTCTAGAACATAGCATAAAGCCCCAAATCTCATGACAAAAGGAAACTATGAGCAAAGGAGTGAAGGTAATGACTTCTTACCTTCAAATGCTCTGAAAAGCCACACCAACTCTGGATCCAAGGCTTCCTCTTGCACCACTATGAACTTCCCTCTCTTCCAAGTTTCAAATCACAACACCAAGGCTAGATCTTTGCTCAAAAACGGATATGGCGGCTAGGGTTTGATGTTCTGGATGAGAGGAGTTGTAAAGGAACCCTAAGGAAGAGAATGAGGCGCTTAAATAGTGCACAAAGTCCCGGATTTAGGGTTTCCCTCTTCAGACCGGACTCGCCGAGTTCATCCTCCGACTCCCCGGGTCGGTCACTTACTCCTCGACCCGGATCCCGCTCGGACTCGTCGAGTTCCTCTTTGGACTCGACGAGTTGACCCCCTTGACTTAGGGTTTTCTTTCCTTTCTTGGTCTTTCTGATTTTGGGTGTTACAGTTTTATAAAAACTTAAAACAAAACCATATAACATAAATAACAAAAATATACAAAAGTAAGATGCTATAAATTGATGGGTTCTAGGTTATAAAATAATTACATGTGGCGAAAAAACACTTAAACCCTTAAGTTCGTGTACTACTTAGAAATGATCTACGTTTTCTATTGATAGCAACTAACTATGAATATCAAGAAGCCCTAAGAGAGAGAGGCTATGAAATCGAAACTCATATCAAATTAGTGTTACACACATTCTGATTATTATTCTAAATAACCAAAGTAGAATCTTTCTTCAAGATTTTGGAAGAGCTGGCAGCAAAGCTATGGTACCTCTAATGGATTGTACCCAAAACCCTAGTAGCAAGAAGACTTGAGGAGGGACGATACTTGAGCAAAATTTCGGCTCTTGTGAGAGTGTATGTGGTGGACAAAAATAGGATCCCAAGGGGTCCTATTTATAGGATGTAGGATAACCCTAAAATCCTAACCTTAAATAAAATAATAATATTTCAAATTCAAGATAATTATCTAGTATCCTTATCATTAGGAGGCTTGTAGAAACCCTATCTAGGGCTCCTCGAAGACCATCCCTATGGGGAAGGTTCTGGAAGTCTTCATTTGTTCAACTTTTGAACAATAACAACCTAAGTACGTCCCTACACTTTTAAATAATTCATTTAATCCCTAAATTAATAACGATTAATTTCTAATTAATTCCAAATTAATTATTACTATTTCCAATTAATATATTAATCATACAATATATTAATAAATCATTTATTTCAATTTCTAATTGATTTATTAATCATTAAATAAATTAACAAATCAGTCTCTTCCTCCAAAAGTCATTATATCTAAATACTAGTTTTGAGGGTAACCCAAAAAGGACTTTGCTTCTAATTCAAGAATATACAAATTTAGTTATTGGCTTAGACATCTTAATTCAACAGTCTCCCTCTTGGATAATTCTGTAACTACAATTGTAAGTATAGACCTTGAAATAAACAGCAAATAGTGATTTCTAAAGCAACTGCCAAACCTCGATTCATGTCAGCTATTGACCCTAAGATAAGTGATCAGCTCTTTCTTCGTTCTTCAAGATATCGTATGGACACGAGAAATGGATCAAAATCAATCTCATTGTCCAAAATTTTCTTCCCGATTTGTAAAGACTTTGTTGGACTTCAAATTGAACACATCAATTAGTCCTGGTTGGGCCCATCACTATATAGTCAGTATCAAATCATCGACGAGACCAATGATATCGTTTCTCTTGTTAGGGAAAAAATAAAGAATTTTTTTGACTATGTAGTCATACGATTTACATATCAAATCACACATGTAATAACCCTTTATAACATTCAGTTACGAAATGCGTTTGAGTCAACCAATGCATAACTAATCTGTAAAATATGAAACACATATCTTTGCTTTAAGAATAGTAGATGTTATCGTCTTATAATTATTCGTGACAAGATCCATGAAGTAATCGCTAAGCATGGGTTTATCCAATAACTAAAATCCCTATTTTTAAAGTACTCATGAATATTGCAACGATTTAGGTTGCAACGTCTTAACCTTAATCGATAATCTACAATCAATTCATGATAGATATATTCACTACTTACTTTCAAAAGTATGAACGACTGTGTAAGTTCAAATAATTCAAATTACTCAGGAAGTGTAAACATGCTAATCTTAATTCACTACTTACTTCCAAAAATATGAACGACTGTGTAAGTTCAAATAATTCAAACTACTCAGGAAGTGTAAACATGTAAAAAGAAACACAAGAATAAATAATTGAATAAGACAGTACAATAATCATAAATAATTCTCTATTATTCATTCACCAAATCAATTATATTTATTTTGTTACAAGTTTCAAATGTATCACCTAACTAATCAAACTAATATCGTCTCTTAGGCATATGCTCCTAGCATGCTGGTAGTGTTTGACTCTGATCAAAACCTTTGCGAAAGGATATGCAACATTATCTTCTGATGATACTCTCTTTACCATCACGTGTCCTTGTTCTACCCGATGTTGAATGTAGTGGTACTTTCTGTCGATATGATTGGATCTACCATGATCCGTTGGATCTTTTGTCAAAGAAACCGCATCGTCATTATCACACAACAGTTCTATGGGTTCTTGAATAGTTGGAACGACTCCAAGATCTACGATAAATTTCTTCAGCCAATCCGTTTCCTTTGATGCTTCACTCGCTAGAATATACTCAGGCTCACATGTGGAATCAGCCACCATGTGTTGTTTGGAACTTTTCTAAGTAATCGCTCCTCCATTTAGTAAGAGCACCCAACTAGACCATGAATAAAAGTTGTCTCGGTCTGTTTGAAAACTGGCGTCACTGCAACCACTTACACTTCATGTATCACTGCATCCAAGAACTAGGAACATGTCTTTTGTTTTTTGTAGATACTTAAGAATATTCTTCACCGCAATCCAATAGGCTCTTCTAGGATTTCATTGAAATTAAATAACCATTCTTAAATCATAAGACACATCAGGGCGAGTACATGTCATTGCATATATAATTGATCCTACGACTGAAGAATATGGAACTCGGCTCATGTCAACTATCTCCTTATTAGTACTTGGACTTTAAGTCTTACTCGACTTTATAGTACTATGAATGGGCAATTCCCTTTTTTTTTAATTCTACATACTGAAACGCTTTAGTATTTTATCAAAATATGTACTCTGGCTAAGACCAATAGGACGATTATTTCTATCCCGATGAATCCTTATTCCTAGAATATAGGACGCTTCCCCCATATCCTTCATAGCAAAACACTTTCCAAGCCAAGACTTAACTTCTTGCAAGGTCAGAATATCATTTCCTATAAGGAGTATGTTATTAACATACAAGACTAGGAAAGTCACTATACTCCGACTAGCTTTGACATATACACATGACTCTTTTTCACTTCTAGAGAACCCAAACTCTTTGACTTTCTCATGGAAGCAAAGATTCCAACTGCGAGATGCTTATTTAAATCCAGAAATGGATTTCTTAAGCTTACATACCCTATTAGAAAACTTGGCATACACAAAAACCTTTTGGATGACTCATGTAGACGTCCTCAAATAGTTTCCCATTAAGGAAAGTGATTTTAACATCCATCTGCCAAATTTCATAATCATGAAATGCAACTATAGCAAGCATAGTCCTGACAGAGTTTATGTTAGCTACTGGTGAAAAGGTCTCATCATAGTCAATCCCTTAGGTTTGAGTAAATCCCTTTGCCACCAGCCTAGCTTTATAGTTGTGTACTTTCCCATACATGCCGTCCTTCTTCTTGAAGATCTATTTGCACCCGATTGTCTTTCGACCAGGTACATGATTATCCATGTTCCATACTTGGTTATCATACATGGACTGAATCTTATTGTCCATTGATTCCTTTCATTTAGCAGCCTCATGGCTTGCCATTGCTTCCTTGTTGTTAGCAGGTTCATCCAAATTTACTAGTGTATGATCACCGAAAAACGTGTCACCATCTGAAGTAATATAGAAACTATAGAACTCGGGTGACATACTAAACCAACTGGAACAACAAAGGGGTAATGATTTGTCAACTAGCTCAATTGGAACCTATTCCTCTTGTGGAGTGCTAGTGTTGTATGAGGTTCCTTCATTGGATGAATTTTTAATTTCATTAAGATCAATAGCACTCCCATTGTCCTCATTGAATATGACCTATCTCTCACGAAAGACTCCTCTTAGAGCTTCGAAGACTAAATTCTCACTAGTTCTGTAAAACAAGTATCCAAAGGACTTCTGTGGGTAGCCAATGAAATAACACTTCTCGGCTTGGGGTTCAAGTTTGTCGCGTGTCTCTCGTCTTACGAGTGCTTCACAACCCCAAATCTTGATATGTGCAAGTGAAGGAGCTTTCCATGTCCTCATATCATGAGGTGTTTTGGCAACCTTCCTTGTTAGAACAAGATTCACGATATAGACTGTTGTCTCTAAGTCATAGCCCCATAAATGAATAGGAATAAAATCCGAACTCATCACAGAATGAACCGCATCTAGTAAGGTTAGATTTCTCCTATCAACCACACCATTAAGTTGTGGTGTTCTGGGAGGAGTTAATTGTGAAACGATTCCACATACCTTTAGATAGTCATGGAAATCGATACTAAGATACTCACCACGTCTTTCAGATCTGAGCATCTTTATCTTCGTGCCTAATTGATTCTCGACCTTGTGCTTAAACTCTTTGAACTTTTCAAAGTTTTCTAATTTAGGTTTGGTTAAGCAGATATAACCATATATGTTGTAATCATCTGTAAATGTCATGTAGTATCGATTAACATCTCTTCTGGTGGATCTAATTGGGCCATATACATCCGTATGGATTTAGTCAAACAATCCTTCACCTCTTTCACATGTTCCAGTGAAAGATGATTTCGTCAACTTTCCCAAGAGGTAAGATTCACATTCATCATCTGTTCTAAAATCAAATGATTCCAAAACTCCATCCTTTTGGACTTGGGAAATGCATTTCTTGTTTATGTGCCCATGACGACAATGCCACAAATATGTTTTTTTCCACACCATTGGACGAACCAATATAAAACACACTATTGCCTAGGTTGTCAACACAAGTCATAGTTTTATACACATCACTATAAGATAAAGCTTCAAAAAAAAAAATTCCATTATGATAAGCAGAAATGGAACCAAGTTCATTATCAAATGAATATCTAAAACCTTGTCTGAATAGTGCATGAATTGAAATAATTTTTCACGTCATATTTGACAAATAACAACAGTTAATCAAATTAACCCTAACACCACTACTAAGCACAAGCCCATATGTTCCAATCTTGGTAAAGTGAAGATTGACTATTCCTCATGATTATATTGAGCTTCTCATACTCTACCTCCTCACTTTCACTTAGCCCTTTCAAATCAGAAAAAATGTGGAAACCACATCATGTGTCAAGGATCCAAGAATGAGAATGTCTTGTGTTATTAACTTGAATAATTTAAATACCAGAAGAGGAAACCTTGATCACGCCATCCCTCGTGTCTTGTAGGTACTCAGGGAAGCTTCTTCTCTAACGACCCTTTTTTCCATAATGGAAGCAAGTGGCCTCCTTTGGATCACTGGCCGTAGTGACATCAAAGTTGGGCTTTGACTTTGACCCACTGCTAGACCCTCCAACATCGGCCTTCCCTTGCCTGCCAGACCAGGAATGAGCCTTCCCCCTTTTCCCTATTCTTGATCTAATGGCCAAGACAGGAGCATTTGTTGCAGTAGAGGCATGATTTTTGTTCATCCTCGATTTAGCAATTTGCAACAAATTATGGAGCTCAGTCAATGTCTTCTCTGTATTGTTCAAATAATAAGTTAGAATGAACTGATCATAACTAGGAGGTAATGAGTTAAGGTCCATGTCAATGGCCAACTCATCAACAACACATTGAGACTATGGAGTTGCTCCATGTACCTTTGCATCTTTTTTACATGAGGGAAAACAAATTCTCCTTCATTGAGCTTGCACGCCATGAATGCTTTGAGCACTTTGAAGCGCTCTTGTCTTGCCTTCTTGTGAAACTTTCCAGCAAGGTTGAGAGGCATCTTGTATGGTCAATATTCTTCATAGAACTTGTCCAGTTCAGGTGCCATAGTGGACACCATGATGAAAACAACCTTTGTGGCATCATTAGAGTATTTGTTTTATGAGGCAATTTCCTCAAGAGCGGAGGTGGAATGATTTGTTTCGAAAAGAGGATTCTCGAGTACATATTCCTTTCCCTCATATCAAAGAGTCTTCTTCAAGTTCCTCATCCAGTCGATGTAGTTGGGATTGATGAGCTTCTCTTTCGACAAAATCGATAGTAGATACAATTTTGAGTTGGAGGAGCCGACTTGAGTAGCAACGAGTTCACCATTTCCAAACATCTTAATAAAAGACATAGTTTTTAGCTAGTGATATAAATCCTTAATATTTTAACCCAAAATAAATATTTAATGCTAGGATACAAAATACAATTCATAATAAAGAAGGGGGATGCCGTAATCTAATTGTGAATTTATCAAGGTAGGTAATACAAGTTTACCAATTTCAATCTAGCATGAAACTCCCAGATCATTTAAGGTTCATTGAATCTTATCAATGACATGTTTAATATCAGACTATGCTCTTCAAATTTGTGACTGGGATGCCGAGGATCACAAATACGATGTGAATAACCATGCAAACCCACTTGACAACCTCGATGTCATTTATCATCTCAAATTAATATGCTGGTAAATCACACACAGTCAATTAACAATGACAATTTTCGATTTGTCCGTCACTCAACTTTATAGTCCTAAATTAGTGTGTCGATTAACCACGCACGCTCCACTAATGACATATAAAGAGTGATGTGTGTTTTCATGGACTAGCATGCACTTCACATTTTTCTCCTAAAGTAACTAGAGTTTGGATTATTTAAAAGGTTTTAGTACTTTAATAGCATCATACTTTTAAGAGGTTATGTCCTGTCAAATCTATTCGTCTAACGACCCACTAGCATCCATGGGAGCGGTGGGTGAGATTGGACCCCCAATAGCGGTCATTTTATAAGCTGCTTTCTTATACCCCCCCCCCCTTATAGTATGGCTTTGCGAATGAGGCATACTAGTGACTTGACAGACTTATTAAGTCCTCTTTAAGCTTAAGAGCTTCATTTAGCCATGCATGAACCGAAATTTAGCAACTTTACAGGATAATCCAGCTCAAGGAAGTCAGATCTATGTTTTGGAGCTATGTCTTAAGGGATTAAGTGATGAAATCAAGTTTTGGGTTGAATGGGTGAGTATGTTGGACGTAAAAGTAGGTAAGATTAGTGTATAAGCCCTTAAGTGAGTACATTGCGCGTACGTTCTGAGTATGCCCCGCGTATTCATTCTGGTGGACTTTGCATGTTTGGGCCTCTTATTTGGGATATTCTATGGGATTTATGGCTTGGGGCTTTGTTGGGCCACCTGAATGCAAGAGTTTGGAGTAGAGAAAACCAGTGGGCCTTAGGGTAAGGACCATGTAAGGGTTTGGGCCCAATTTAGAAAATTGGGCATGTATGGTCCTTGAGTGTTTATTTGGATCTTTGGACCTTTGGATTGCTGGTTTGGACCTAGGTTTGGGTCATGCTGAATTGACGTTAAAAAGGCCTTTTACCCCAGTTGGGACAATTAGTATGGACCAAATCTGATTATTGATGGATAATTATTATGGTGATTTGTAGCATGGGGATTTTAGCGAGGCAGTGCCTAGAGATTCTTTTTGTGAGAATCAACAGTGTGAGGTGAGTTCTCCTCACTATACTTTCAGGCCGAAGGCACCAAGTGCAACATCCGGAATTTCAGGTATTATATTTATTCATTTTATTTTGAGTTTTGTGGAAGAACTCGGCGAGTTGGTGCGTAGACTCGCCGAGTAGAGACGCGATTTCTCACCCGGATTAATGACCGGACTCGACGAGTCTGCGCTGTTTAATGAAACCCTAATTTCTCGGGTTTGGGGCCTATTTAAAGGGCCTTATGGCCGTCATTTGTGCTCACCAGTCCCCAGAGCGAAACCCTAGTGAGCTTGAGCGTTTGGAGTGAGAGAAGGAGCCATTGTTGACCTTGGAGGTGTTATCTAGCAAGGGAAAGGAAGCTATAGCCAAGGGGAAACAAGAGGATCAACTTCCTGAAGATCTGAGGTCCAGAACATCACGTTTGAGGTACTATTTTCGAACCATTTTCTGTTAAGGTGATGTTCATGTTGATTTAGGGCTTATTGAGCCCTTTTGTGGCTAGATCTAGTGCTTCCTTGGTCCCTTAAGCGAGTTAGGTTCTGGATCTAGACCCTTGGAGGTCCAGAGTGTCCCTTTGTCCAAGCTTTTTATGAATCCATGGAGGTTTTGGTTTGGGATCTTGGTGCTTGAGGTCAAAACACCATTTATGAGTCATTAGGTGTGTTATGAGCGCCAAGACATGAACTTTACGTGATAAATAAGCTTGGAAGGACTGGATCTATGAGTTAGTGGAGCAGATCTGACCTCAGAAGGTCGTTTGGGGTTGTGCATGGAATGCACTCGCCGAGTCCATTTCCAGACACGACGAGTTGGTGCAGGTTGTTCAGTGATTTCGAACCCGGGGTTGAGTAACCGAGTCGGGTGAGTGACTCGGTGAGTCGGAAGGGACTCAGAGGAATCGGGTCCTCGTAGACACTCGGCGAGTCCACGCCAGACTCAGCGAGTTGAGTTGACCGTTGACCATTGACCAGAGTTGACCGGTGTTGACTTGATAGGGTTAGTCAACCTTAGTTGGGAAAGTGTTAATTAGAGATGTATTGTGTTATAGGAGGACTATAGCTCGGGAGATCGAGCACTAGTGATTTTAGGGATTTACGAGTTACCGAGATACGCAAGGTGAGTCTTCTCACTATACCTTACCTTGAGTAGGTAATCAGAGTTATGTGACAGAATATTTGTATGCTATATGTATGTTATGTGTTGTACTGCATTATTTCTACGTGATTTATGCTGTGCATGTTTATAGAGTTGGAACCGGAAGGTTCACAGAGTTAGAACCAGCGGGTTCACAGAGTAGGGCCCACAGACCCACAGAGTTATAGCCTCGAGTGGCTAATATGTGCTATGTGTGGTATTTTGGGGAACTCACTAAGCTTTGTGCTTACAGTGTTTGGTGTTATTTGTTTCAGGTACAAGTGAGGATCGCGGGAAGGCGCCGGCCTGATCAGTACACACACGGGATTTTTATGTTATGAGATCTTGGGATTTTTATATGCTACTAATTCGAGTTTAAAAACAATGATGGTTTTATGAATATTGAACGAACTGTGTTTTGTATAAAATGCGAAAATTGTTTTGAAATTTATGGCGTTACACCAAGGCCGACCCATTGGTTTCATAACCCGATATTCGTTGATGTGCTGAGTATGGAATAGATATGTATGCTAGTTTTGATATGCTAGTCAGGTAGATCTATAGGACTACCTGTGATACTATCTTATTATCTGTGTATGTTATTATCTGTTATATATCGACATATTGTGTGGGTTGTCTTGAGGTTGTACTGCTTTGTGCGGTAGCTAACAAACCCTGGAGGAATCCAGATATGAGCTAAGGGTCAGGGAGGACATGTCACACTCATACTGAGGGCTCATGAGTATTCCAAATATGAGCTGAGGTCTGCGAAGGGCATGCCAGACTCGTACTGAGGGCTTAGTGGTATTCAGATTGAGGACTGATCTGGTCGGGGAGCAAGCCAAACATAAGTTGTGGGACCAAGCGCAAGCCAGACTTATAATGTGGGCTCATGGGTAATCCAGTCTTTTAGTTGTGGACCCATTGCATGTTATTATTGTATATATGTTACTTATTGTGTTGGTATTTTTAGGGAAACTCGATAAGCTTAGGGCTTACAGGTTTGGGTTATGTTTCAGGTACCTTAGATGATCGCGGGAACATAAAGGCGTGATCGTGCACCTACTCATGTTTTGAATTATGATTTTGGGAAAACTCTAATATTAAACATGTTTCGGAAACTAAATTGTAAAAAATGATGATTTATGGGTTGGTTTTAAAAGTTTAAAATTTTTCATGAATTTTTGGATGTAACAATTACTATGTTATTTGTGGAACTTTTTATAAAGAAATGATTTTTTTAAGATTAGTTAAGGTCGGGCGGTTTCAAATCCTAACCTTATTATGTGTTTAAGGTCCTATTTTCTTATAAAAAAATGGTCTCTAAAAATTAGAAAAAAGTTCCTGAGAAGGCTGCAAAATTTCCTAGGCTTTTGCCAAGCTTTAGGAGACTATTCCATGAAAAAAAAAACACAAACTCGATCAACTAAAGTTTGTGAACTCAATCAACTAAGGGGGGGTGTTTGATGCACCTTCTGACTGGGTCTAATGCTTGGAATCGGTCAGAAATCTCTAGTCTGCGTGTTTGTTTTTCTATTGCACCTATGGACTCGACCCAAAATGCTAATTCAATCCCCATTTTTGTGCTAATTCGGTCCAAAGAAAAAACATGATTGACTGGGGCGGAATGAATAAAAAACACGCTTTTCCCTCTACCAGCTACACTTATTCACTTCTCCTTGATGACACATGTTCAACCCCTTAAAGTCTGAAATCGACTTTATTATTGAAAACCAAAACTGAAATTGATTTCATTATTGAAAACAAAACTAAAATAGATTTCATTATTGAATCGGTCGACTATTTAGGTAATTAAAAATCTGACCAATTATGAAGACTTAGAGGATGATGGGTATGGTTCAGAAGGGTTTTTGGTGGGTAAATTGGGGGAAGTGGATGAATCGAAGAAAGTATGATAAAAGATGGAGTTTGTTTGCCTTTTAAAATCGGTATGGAGAAAAGAGATGGAGAAGATGTTGTGTTTTCTTGGAATGTTGTGAGAAGAAAATAACGGAGGCGATGATTTGTAAGGGAAGATAAAGGTGGTTTGTAAGGTAAGATAAAGAAAAAGCTTCTTCTTCTTTTATATCATGTAACCAAACGATCATTTATATAGTTTGTATATGAAACACAATAAGTAATAAAAAATTATTTTAATATTCATTAATTGGAAAATCAAAATTAAAATACCACACTTATAATGTTTAATTATTCAACATTGAATAAAAGTATAAAAACCAAAAATTAAAAAGTAGGCAACATAAGGATAACATGATCACTTTTTATTATTCACATAGTCAGTCAAAGAAATAATCAAATAACATAAATTCAATCAGATAGACTCAATCAAACTTCTAAACCAATCAGCTTCTAACTTAGTCAACTCTAAGCCAGTTAGCAACTATCAAACGACCCCTAAGTTCACCATTTTCAAGATGACCGGTGAATAGTGTCTTTACTGATGTCGATAATTGGAGATGCTCTTAGCCCATGTTCGAGTCTTTCATGCTCCTTCAACTGCACGGTATCCTGGCATCTTTACAAAATGACTCCTTTCGATTCATTCATTGAATTTTGATCTAGTTTGAGCCTTCGCCAAAACCTTCTCCTGATTAAACTAATAGAATTTTAAAATATTTTTTTGCCTAAGTTGTAATGTCAAGCTCATTGTTTGTATTTAGTCTATATTTTGTGGATAATAGGCACATGTATTCTTTTGTAAAACAAGTTCAATGAATTACGGATTTCAAGTAGTAGAAGTACTCTATACTATGTGCAAATGGATCGATTCTATATCATAATGTCACTGTAACGAAGATGACATATTCAAGTAGGTGGTAACTCATGTCCTAGTGTTAATATATATATATATATATATATATATATATATATATATATATATATATATATATAGGCTTAGGTTGTTTTGTTTTACTAACTATTGTGTGCTAGAATGCACAGATCTGGACCGTCGGATGAATAAAATCAACAGTCATGATCTGAGGGTCTATGATATTACAATAGGGTATCATGTATCATATAATCACATAAATTTCAGCAAAATGGTATTTTTGTCAATTAACCTACTTTAAAAAAGGAAATTTACGGATTTTAAGTGATCACTAATTCCCTTATTTTTTAAAAATCTGAATTTTTTAAATTAATTCTAATTAAATTTTAATATTATTTATAATAATAACCGACTTTATTCTGTCATAATGACAAAAAGTCAACAATAAACTAGTAAATAAATTTGCGGTTTTATTCTGGCAGAATATTGTTTCATTCAAACTTAAATACAAATTCATATATATTCTTACAGACTAAAAGTCTTATACATTTTAATATAATTATACATATTCTAAAAGAATATCAACAAAAATGAATAAAATTCTTTAAAAAAATAACAACATTCGTAAATCATGAGTATGATCAAACTTTATTCATTCTTCAAGTTATTCCTATTATGTCTTCAACAAATTCTTCCATCCATTCCTATAAAAAATACAACAAAACTAATTATGGTTAAAAACATGTTACTTGCAATTAACTATCACGTTATATATTCTGGTAGAATGCATAGAATATGACAGAACACATAGTATACATTCTGACAAAATACATAGAATACATTCAAAAGTATTATATTTACTGCTAATATAAATTTAGATTCCAAATATACAATAATGAGGGATAATATAAATTGGAATTCAAAATCACAAATTGAACCAAAATAATATAGAGACAAATTAATTACCTTTTTAAATAATTACATAAAACTTTTGTTGCTAGTAATTCTGACAGAATGCATACAACAAGGTTAAATTCTCTAGATTCTCTTTTAGACATTTCAACAAACACTTGTTAGGCATTATCATCAAACAAGCTAAAATCCTGTGAAAGGCCATATGAGATGAAAATTGAACTTAAAACCTGAGTTTCTGTGTGTCAATGTATTGATATCTGAATGACTCTATTTTTTTATTTTTTATTTTTGTCTTTTTGACCTTGGAAATGCTCCTGATGTCAAAAAAGAATTAGCACAGACTATAAATTTGCAACATCATAAAGGCAGTGGCATCTATATAGTTTAAAAATAAATCCCCAAAAGAAAAATGTTATCTAGTGTACAGTTAAGATCAAATGTGAAAATCATCATGAGAAAATCATCTCAGATTAATATCCCAAAAATCATCCAACACAACTTCAACCCATTATTGCAGAAAAATAATGCTTTATAGGCAGACTGGAACAAAAAATGGTCATGGTGGGTCACTCTTTTCTCGAGAAGTAACAGATGGTCGTGATGACAATAGAGACTTTAGTAAGATGTGGTGAATGATTGTTTCAATTGTATTTCGGGTAAATATTAGTTAGAAAAGCTTGCCTCCAGGATTTTCATGTGCATTTGTATTACACTATCACTTCAGCACCTGTATACACACACAAATTATGAATTTTCTTATGTAGAGAGGGGGGGGATGATGAAGGAAACAAGGAAATGGTGAGAATTTGAACCTTCGATTTCGGGTAATTCCTATTGTTTCGGATGACCATCGTTTCCCTTGCCCGTTTTTGTAGGACACAATCTTCACAACAATGTACTCGTTTGGAATTGGGTGAAATCTGAATCCGAACATCACCTCCTTTTCCTGAAACTGCTTGGATTTCGGAAGCTCCATATAATCCCGAGAAAACGGGATTGACAGTAGTTGGTTGCGGAATTGAATCAATGATGAAATCGGCATGGAGGTGGAGACCGGAAGTCTGACGACGCCATTAATGCCTTTTTGGGTCCAAGATAAAGGCGGATATGCAATCAACGAGGGGAACAAACAAAGAAGATGGAGGAAAAAAAATAGGTTATGATGCGACTGAATAGAATAATGCGTATTAGTAGGTTTTTTACTAGGTTAAAAAAGAATAGCCGCCTTCATTGCCTTCCAATTTCTACCGGGTTTGACTTTGATATCTGGATGATAAATATATTAATTATCTACCATAATTAAATATGCAAAGATTACAATAATACCCTTAAATGATTTATTTAATTATTTATTTTTTCTTAAATTCCTATTGGTGCATTCATGCACACAATAGTTATCAAAAACATTTGAACTTCTCTCTCTCTCTCTCTCTCTATATATATATATATATATATATATATATATGGAAAAATGAATATACCCTTAAGGGTATACACGATTAGGTACCCATTCATTGAAACTACGTAGTTTTGATCATTTATTTACTTTTATAAATTAAAATAAAAAACAATTTCCTTTTTTTATATATATGGTGAGGTTCGATAGAGAATCATAATTAACCAAGGAACCAATCTTTTTTTCAACTTTTAAAACTTATTTTTAAGCTCTAGAAATTGAAAAAAAAATTGGTTCCTTGAAGAACCCATAATTATGGTTCTCTATTGAACTTTTCCCTATATATATATATATATATATATATATATATATATATATATATATATATATATATATATATATATATATATAGGCTTAGGTTATTCTATTCAAAGTAATTATTATGTTATTGTATGCATAAATGTGGGCCAATCAATTTTACTTATTTTAAGTAAGTGATTATTACATATTATTGAATTAAATATCATTCAAAAATACCATCTATTATAACTAGAATGGTATTTTTAGTCAATTAATATAGATTTAATAAAAGAAAATTGCATATTTAAGGAAAAATAGATTCTATTAATTTTAAAAATCTGATTGTATGGATAATAATTCTCCTAATTTGTAACATTATGACGGAATATGTTTATCAATATATTGAAAAATAACAAATATGATTGAACCATACAAGAATACACATTCTGACATAATATATATTTTGATTTAATGAACTTCTTGAAGAATAACAAAATTTTGGATACAAGTTAAAAAAATTCATTACATTCTTAGAAAAAGAAAAAAAAATTATATACTATTCTAGAAGAACATTACACTTATTAATAACAGAGAAATACAAATATATAAATCATTCTACCAGAATATACTATTACATATATTTTTTTCATTATATTGTATTTTATTCTGCTGGAATAATCCATTCTTTTTGGAAGATTGGTGGTCATTGTTCATCTTCATCCCATACAATGTTCATCTTCAAGATTCTATTCTGATAGAATCGGAATTCAAGATTTCATTCTAGTAGAATGCTGTAAGTTTCATATGCACCCTGTTTTGCTTTGATATCTCTCATTTCGTTCCCAGCCAAGAAAACAAGAACATTCTTGTTCTTGATTTCATGTGTACCTGCAAATGAGAAATACAACCACTCATTGTTATTGCTTAATCTTCTTTCCATGGCACTTTCAAGCAATAATCCTAGGGTTAAATGATCGACCTAACATTATATCTACGCCTCATCCCTCACCATCATCTAACAGTGATGTATCGATTAAGTCATGTATCATAAACTCCATCTGCATAGCTCACTAAAGGTCCATCTGCAATTGATCAAAGTTTTATTTGGCAGGAAAATTATAAATCAAGATATACCTCTGAATACAAATAGTAATGCTGAAACATATTACAACATTCAATATACCTTTTACATAACCAATCTCCCCTTTTCAACTCAACCTGATCCCGATTGTCTTATGATAAGCAATGGAGAAATTTGAAAACGATATTTTCATTCAAGAGGTGGAGAAGTTTCACAGAGGACTATTGTCAAACAGGTGGTGTGCTTAAGCTCAAAAGCATCGTAAATTAGAAACCCAATGAAGAACAATGTTATATACCTCATGAGATCAGGCCGGTCACGGGCAAAGTTAAGACAAACATATTTCTGGGTGATGATTTTAGGGTTTGACATAGATGCTTAAGCATCTTACCCTGATTTAGAAGGTCGTGATTCAATCCAAAACAATCGGCCGTGAGAGTCGACGGCTATGCCTCCGAGACCCACCCACTGCCACCACATCAAGGTGGCAGGTAGTCGACGATGGCATCAATAGCCGGCGGCCATGGCAGCCGACGGTGATGGTGATTTGAAGATGAGGACCAAAAAAAAAAAGAGGAGAATGAATGAGGAGAATCATTACCTTGGAACTGCAACTACAAGCCAAACACCTCTAGATTGACCTCTCCTTCTCTAAATTAGTACAGTTCCTCTATCACAACTTCACCTTTCTTCCCTTCCCCCTCGTTGTTCTCTGTTGAAGCCGCACCCACCAAAACCGGTTGTAGTTTAAAGGTGGACATATACGGTAGGGTTTTAAATTAATTTTCCTAAATTAAAGGAAAAAATAATTTAATTCTTAAATTACCAAAATTAATTAATAGGTAAGATTACAATTTTACCCCTATCTACGTTTTTAAATGATTGACCCACAATTATGCATACAATCACTCAATAATTAGTTATAATACCTGAACCTATCTCTTTCTCTCTCTCTCTCTCTCTCTCTATATATATATATATATATATATATATATATATATATATAGGAGGTTTCATTCAAAAATACAAATAATCTGCGAAAACAAGAAAAACCTATGAGATTGTGTCACTCCAACATTATATTTTGGACAATAATTCATCCAAACTTTGAAATACATTAAGATAATTGATAATAGATGAGAAATTGTTTCATATTAGCAAAATATTATTTTTGACATTTTTATTATGAAAACGTGAATTTAAAAATGGTTAAGGACGTGAAAAAAAAAGTAATTGTTAAAAACGTTTTTAAATCTATATTATCATAATACGATCCAATGTAAACTTATTATCTTTAATTTATTGCTAATAAATTTATTTTTATAGTAAATGTGTTTGATTTTTATAAGATAATTCTGTTTTCGCATTTTCGCAAGATATTTATGTTTTCGCATGAACCTACTTCTATATATATATATATATATATATATATATATATATATATATATATATATATATATATATATATATATATATATATATATATATATATATATATATATATATAACATAGGTTTTTCTATTACTTGTTTCTAAAATCAAGGTCCTTTGAGTACCTAAGTTCGATCGGTATTAATTAAGTGTCATAATTAGTATTTTATAGTATATGAAAATGATTTAGTTACGAATTATATAGAAAGTTGGTCTCGATTCAACATCATACTCTTGAGATGCATGTCTCATAGCCTTTTTTCTTATTTTTTCCAAAATTCTAGGTTATTTTAGTACATGAGTAAGTAATATATTCTAAAATCCGCCATAATTCAGATTAAGGGTGATTATCCTTGACTTTGTTTATGTCTTGGGTTGGAACAAATTACTCTAATTCGTCCCTAACAACCGATTAGTCGACATTTCTCACAAATTTTACGAACAAAGCTCTTATTTTCATAGTTCCAGCTCCTTACATTAATTTTGATTCCACTACTCGGAAGAAAATAAGTTTTTTTTTTTTTTTTTTTTGAATCGTATTCTATACTCACTCCCCCCTTATCCAATATAGACTAATTAAAGAAATTATTTGCTCGATCCTTAAAGGGATCATGCAAATCTAAAAGCGCCAGCATTACCAAATTAACAATGATAATCAACATGGAAAGGCCGCATGTGCTATCATCAAATTTGTTCATTTTGAAGTGCATCTTAAGGAACCTGCAACTTTATAAACTTGTGTTTACATGAGAATGAGTCAAAGACTGAAAATGATGAAAGTGCTTCAACTATCCTCTTATCCCTTGCACCAATTAATCCCTTTTTTTATTAATATTGACCTGCATAAAAATTAAGAAAATATACCATGGTAATGCAAATTTGTACATGGTGTTCAAATTGTGTTATAATCACAATGATTATGTAAATAGTGATGACCACTCTCATGTTTGATAAGATGAAAGTATGTTATGACACGTTCTCACAAAAATTGTATTCAACAAATCAATTATACCATATATAGAGGCATGATTATCCAGGGACAATATAATCTACGCTTAAGTGGTTTGTGTTGAAAACATAAAGTAGCAGACAAGATTTAGTGCCCTTTTTGGCAACTTTCAATTTGGAAAATGCATCAAAGATCTATACCTTGTAGATTTTTTGTAGATTAAAACAGTTAAGATACATGTTTTTTTTTCTTGAAAGAACATAGAATTATAAGTTAGTGGGTTATCTTAATAATAATGGATTAGGCTCAATGACACAGTTTTAGGTGATAGCTAAATTCCATCTTTTTCCTTAAAGGGCCATGGAAGGAGCATATTTGATACAACTTAAAGTTTCTAAGAATTAAATTATCGTTCCATTGGGCCATGGGCCTAACCTTGTTTAGCTTTTGCTAATTTGTCTTCTAAATTAAACCGATAATATCACTTATTCAATTCCATTTGGCCATGGGCCTTGGCTTGAATTAGCAACCATCATTTGATCACTTAATAATCATAATAAATGAAAGCTAATTTATTTTAGATCAACTATCATGATACTTAATGCCCTTTACATAAGGTATATATGGTATCATATATTGTGTATTCATACTAACCACTTATTAACATATCAACAAATTAATTTTTCATTGATAATCATTTTGTCTTAAAATAGAAAAAATAAGGATGAGAACTCTTTAGTAATTAAACTATCATCCTCTTAAATATCTTCTGCAAATATACATAATAACACATATATACCATTTCTCCATATCTATATATAACTTTACAAAGAGGTGCAATTATAACCAAACATGTCTCTTCATCATTCCATCTTTACTTTTACCATTTTTTTCGTGTTTCGCAAGCTGCAATTCATATCGATAATCCTGTAATTCTACGCAAGAAATTGATCGTATGTTACGCAACTTTTTTTGAGCAATGATTCTGTTGATAACATAATCATTTTCAAGTTAAAACAAGTATCTTTTTACCATAGAATGGTCCTCTCCATAGCTGCTAGAAACCTACTTATATATACATTGCCATTAGGTCTTTAAGGTGGTGTTCTTTAAGTCACTTGGACTTCATCATCGAATTATATATGTGTTGGCTATGTTATGATCTAAACTTGTTAATTACTTTATGTATTTGATAATATCACCAAGTCTATATATAATAGGGAAAAAGTAGTCCTAATCTCGTACTAATGAAGTGCAGTTATATTAGTATATTAATCAATCCTATGAACCAGAAAAAGGAAGAAAACTGAAAAGTGATCTTTTACTTTATTAACAAAGAAATAATGAAGGGCGCATGTGATGCTACTGTTTGGTGGCATCCATAGTGTCTATGAAAGACCTTTAACTAGATGGTATGATAATCTAAAACACAAACAACACAAAATCAAAATGAAAAAGATGCACCATTGTCCACTGTCGTGTAAGAACAAATACCATCATGAACCTATGTCGTGTAAGAGCAAATACCACCTTCTATAGAAAATAATCTTTCTTCATTTTTTTTACTTCGGTATTTAAGTCGTGACTCTTGTTGTAGTTTTTCCATATAGGGAACGATGACAAGTGCTTATAACCACTCCTTTTTGGGCATGGTCTTTTTATCACTTTCTATTATTTACTCAGAATCCACTTCAAATGTAACTTTACCACCAAAAGTGCTTTCAACTTTTTGCGTTTTGTTCCCTCTTCTCACATCTGTCATCTTGATTTGTTTTTGGTATGTTTTACACAGGTTTACATTGTTTATTTAGGGCTCAACAATATTCAAGATCCTATCCTAACTTCAAATTACCATGTTCAACTCCTTTCTAGTGTCTTTCCAAGGTGACTCTTTCAATACCTCTCTAGTTCCCATTATACACATGATTCCTGTTGAGATTTAGCTAAAACAAAGATGATGAATTTGTCCCACATTGGTACGATGTAAAAAGGTGGAGTTAGCTATACACCTATAAAACACTGAATGAGTTTATCATATTTGTTTATGTGACTTTAATTATCTTTCATATAATGAACTTTTCTCTCTAGATGGCTTTGGTTTTTAAATTCTAATGTTGGAAAAATCCCACAACTGATCATATTATTGCTATTTTTTCCTTTGTAGCGAAGAACATGCAAGAAAATCTATGGTTTATAGCTACAAACATAGTTTCTCAGGCTTTTCTGCAAGAATTAACTCAACACAAGCAGCCACCTTAGCTGGTTAGTGAAAGAAAAGTACTTTTATCTTAAAAGCTAGTGACAAAATCAAAGCTTTTGGATGTTTAATTAATGCAAAATAAACAATATTTCAGGAATGGAACGAGTGATCTCAGTGTTCAAGAGCAAGATATTAAAGCTACACACAACTAGAAGTTGGGATTTCATGGGTCTTAATTTAGACCCCATTGGTGATCAAGCAACTCCACTTCAACTAACACATGGAGACAACGCAATTGTTGGCTTATTCGATACTGGTATTTAATTTGTAGCATAGGAAATTAATGCATGATATTAGTTAAATATATCTTTTGTAATGTACATAGTTATTATTGTTTTCAATAAATCAGGAATCTGGCCAGAATCTAAGAGCTTCCATGAAGAGCCTAACATGCAACCAATTCCAAAAACTTGGAGGGGAAAATGTGTCAATGGAGAAAACTTCGATCCCAAAAAATCTTGTAACCTAAAACTCATTGGGGCCCGTTATTACCTCAAAGGATACGAACTAGAACACGGATTACTAAACACAACTGGAAACTTAGAATATCAATCACCACGTGATGCTAATGGTCATGGGACCCACACAGCTTCGACCGCAGTGGGGTCCACAGTTAAAAAGGCAAGCTTTTTAGGGTTTGGAGAAGGGACAGCTAGAGGGGGTGCACCAAGGGCAAGATTGGCAATTTATAAAGTGTGTTGGGAGGATGGAAGGTGTAGTGAAGCTGATATTTTAGCAGCATTTGATGAAGCTATTCATGATGGGGTTGATGTGATTTCGGCGTCTTTTGGTTCACCACCACCATTGGTACCCCTTTACAACTCGAGTTCTGATATCGGGTCTTTCCATGCAATGCAAAAGGGTATTAGTGTCATTTTCTCAGCTGGAAATAATGGACCCGACCCGTCTCTTGTCCAAAATGTTGCACCTTGGAGTACGTGTGTAGGCGCTTCATCTATTGATCGAAATTTTCCAACACGAATATTATTGGATAATAGTCTCTCTTTCGTGGTATATAACTAACTTGATTGCATTCTTTTATAATTTATGTCCCAAAAAGCCCATGGTCATAAACTTGTTATGTGTAGGGAGAAAGCTTAAATACTAAACACATAGAAGCATATTTGGTTGGAGCTCGTATTTTTTTTCGTGGAGGGTACTCTCTTTTTCTCTCTATTGTGTATATATACACACACACTCACACAAAAACATACATACAAATACACATACATACACACATACATTTATATGATGTGATAGTATTGTGCTAATGATAAATTGAATGACTATTGCTTAACAATGAAAATATAGGATATGTAGAACGAGTAGGTGGCGAAACAACAACGCATTCGGAGCAGTGATCTTGTGCTTCTCAACCCCAGGATCGGTGCTAATTGAAGAGGCAGAAGTAGCAGTGTGGGGTGCGAATGCCACAGGATTGATCTTTGTAGACTCGCCTACTCGACAATATGTTGATGTGGATATAATCCCCACCATCCGTGTTGACATGATCCAAGGCACAAAAATGGGACATTATTTGTCTCAAAGCATGTAAGGGGTCGTTTCCTTTTGACTTAATGAACTTAATTGGTGAACATTGATACATATATGGTTGTTTCTTCTTGACTTAATATGGACATAATGACTTAATTGCTTAAGCCAAAAAATGACTTAATGTATTAAGACACTAATGTTATAAGTATTTGTCTTCTTCTTTTTTCCTCCCATCTACTTTCATGTTAAAATTGATGAATAATGTGAATTCTTTTTATTGAAATGTATAAAATGATTATTTAATCTTATTTAGACCGTTAAATTAATCTAGAAAAAAAAAACAGACCACATTTTATCCAAACATTACTTATTCAGCCTCTTTATCTAAATATCCTATAAGATTTTCTAATTATATAGGTATTGTGTATATATTAATTGAGATATCTATTTACTTTTCTTCCTAATTATCTTCATACACATTTAAAATGATAACAAATGTCTTACAATATAATTAATTTTATCAAAATATGACAACTGTCACAATTTCAAATTGATAGAAAGATAAGTAGGAATAAAATGTACATTGATATTTAATTTTTGATATTAATAATATTGTTTTTTTGAAAAATGAAGGATGTATCCCCCAAAGGTGCACATATTTCCAAGTAAGACGATTATCAAACAAACACCAGCACCGGTTGTTGCGGATTTTTCATCTAGAGGCCCAAGCTCAATTTCACCCGATATTCTAAAGGTAATAAAATACACTTGAAATGTTTGATACATAAAAAATGATATTAACAAGAAATTATATAATTAAATTCACCAACAGCCAGATATAAGTGCTCCTGGCATCACTATATTAGCAGCATGGCCACCTGGAATACCTCCAACTTCAACAAGTATTGATCAAAGATCTGTAGAATGGAACTTTCAATCAGGAACATCAATGTCATGCCCTCATGTTTCAGGAATAGTTGCTCTCATCAAATCACTACATCCAAATTGGTCTCCAGCAGCGATTAGATCTGCTTTGATGACAACAGCCTACAACAGGGATATGAATCATGACACCATATTATCTGGTGGAACGAATGAAGAATCTAATCCTTTTGATATAGGAGCTGGACACATTAATCCCTTGAAAGCTATAGATCCAGGTTTGGTTTACGACTTAAAAGCTGATGATTACATTCTTTTCTTATGTAACAATGGCTACACTGAAGATCAAATCAAGAGAATCATCAGTCTTGTTCCTGGGAAAAATGTGAATTGTCCTAAAGAAATGACGAGCAACACGAATTTGAATTACCCATCTATCACTATTTCGAGTCTTGAATCCAGTGTCATTATCAAAAGAACAGTTCGAAATGTAGGTGGGAGGAAAACAAGTGTATATTTCGCAAGAATTGTTTGTCCTCATGGAGTGGAGGTTACAGTTTGGCCGATGATCTTGTTTTTCTCGTATTTCAGAGATGAAGTTTCATATTATGTGACTTTTAAACCACAGAAGGTGTCGCGAGGAAGATATGATTATGGTGAGATTGTTTGGTCTGATGGGTTTCATACAGTTAGGAGTCCATTGGTTGTGTGTGTTAACACTGCAACTCCAGATATCACCATTGATGACTCTTTTCAAGCTCTTAATGTAGCGATTTAGCAATGTCCATGCAAACATAAGAACATACTGCGATGGGAATACTTACATTGTTGAAAAAACTTTGAACAATTTGATAATCAATTATGAACTTTAATTTTTTTTTTATATCAAAATATGTTAGGGAGTCATATTTCAGTTTGTTGTTTTTATTTTTTCGCTGGAAGCCTGGAAATAATAGGATCGAATGAATTTATATATATATTGAAGGTAAATTAAGCATTCAAAAAGAAAGTACTATGAACTTCCAAAGAGAGAAAAGAATAAAGCTAGACATATTTCTAGGTTCTAAGATAAAACTATTTATGTCCTACCGTATTATCGCTTTAAGATTTGTATTTGACATCACGTTTTAATAAAACGAGATCAAGTTATATGTGTATAATATAAAATATATGTAAAAATTCATTTAGAAAAACCAATCCTATATATATAATTTAATCACCTGTGATAAAAAAAAATCATTTTAATTTTTAATTTTTTTATATTTTATAACTAATAATTTATCAAAAATGAATATATAGAAATTCATAATTTTTTTTATCATTTTCTTATAGATACCGATATTGATATATAAAAAATTAAAAAAAAACAATCAAAAAAAGACTTAATTTGTTTTGTTTTTTTTTTTTTAATATTTATCTTTACTTTTAATTGAAAAAATAACATAAATATATCAATATTTACAATTTTTATTACCCTTTAAATAGAAATTCATATTGATGTATAAAACCGCTTTTTCTTTATTTTAGCTCATATTTACATTGTAAATACTAAAAAATGAATTCAGATTCATAGTATGAATAAAAGTAGTCAAGTTCACATTGTAAATTCTGAAAATTGAATTATATAAATTTAAAATTCACAATATCAATAAATTCACTTGAAAATTTAAAAAAAAAAAAAGAAAAAAAAACTCATTTCTTTTTTATTGTTTTTTTTTAATATTTAGGTTATATTTTATCAGAAAAATAAAATAAGTTTATCAAAACTCATAATTTTTGTACTCTTTAAATAAACATTCATATTAATGTATAAAACAAATTATATATATATATATATATATATATATATATATATATATATATATATATATATATATTAGCTTACATTCACATTGTGAATACTGAAAACTGAATTATCATCTTAGATTCACAATATGCATAAAAGTAAATCAGACTCACATTGTGAATCCTGAAAACCGAATTATATACAATTCATATTTATAGTGTGAATAAATTCACTTGTGAATATTACAAAACAAATTTACGAGTAATCAAAATGTTAAAATATTATAAAATTACAAGGAAATATATGTTGATTTAGATGCGAATTTCACTAAATTAATTTGTTAATGATCAAAGTGTTAAAATAATAAGTCGAATTCACAATGTAAATGATAAAAAACTTAATTACATGTAGTTCGGATTTATAATACGAATCCGACTAGATCAAGGTGAAAAAAAATTATATCGATATGAATGTTTGTTTATAGAGAAAAAAATTAAAAATTTTAGTATATTTAGTTTTTTTTAAATATAAAAAATCTAAATATTAATAAAAAATATATCAACACAAAGTGAGTTTTTTTAATTATTTTTATATATCATTATAGATGTCTATGAAAATATGATAAAAAATAAATTGTAAATTTTAGTATATTTTGTTTATTTTTTCCAATAATAAATTTATCCTAAAAATGAAAAATAAAAAATGAGTTTTTGTTATGATACGGTGAACGTGCGTCCAACCTATTAATATGCATCCATTTTTATACTTTGATCATTTTGTTTCAAACTACCAAAGTTTTAAATAACGTGTCATAGCGTCCCATGGTGTCAAGACAAGGTGTAACCGTATCGAAAATAACTAAGGCGGCTTCGTAAAGCATGGCGTCCAACTAACGGGGTAAGGCACGCCATTTCTTGATTTTTTTCATAATGCATTATGGGTTTGGTGTAATGTCCGCAAGACAGGACTAGATGATTAAAGAATAATAGGATAATTATTCGTTACAACGATAAATAGATGTTTTCAATCGAAGTTTATTTAGGGAAAATACTTGAAATGATATTCATTGTAGTTGTTAAAGCGAACTCGTTCATATAGAGAATATCCAAATCTGACTTCGTTAGAGAAAATTATGATTTTTTGAAATATTCAGTGCAACTGTGTTAGTACAGAAACCGAAATTCAAATCGGTCGATTGTTAGGAAAAACAATCTAAACGAGAGTCGAAGATCTCGTCGACACCTATCCGTCAATATAAAGATAGTAAATAAAGAATACCGTATTAGAGAGTTATGGTTTTTATACGGACTTTAACAGTCTAAGCCTGTTAAAAATATAGCTTTAAAAATAAAGTAAGAATTAGCCAACGGAGTCTACACAAAAGTTGTAGTACTCGTCGATATCTATACGTGGATATAAAGAACGTCGAAAGCAGAGTTTGTATGAAAAAGATATGAGTTTTTGAAAATCTGATATTTCGTACCCACATGGGCACGCGGCGTGCATCTGACACTCCACGCAGAAACTGCCACATGTCAACATTCGTATGAAGCCATGTCACCCTTCTCGACCAAGTGTGCGACGCGCGTCTAAAAAAGCAAAGAACGCCTTTTTCTCCTGCCTATAAATAGAAGCGTTTGCAACCCTATTTCTCACACATTTTCATCCACGACTCTCTAGAATTCCTTCTAACCCCTTACTCCCTAATTCCCGATTACTTTAGCGAGCCCTGCGGCATCAGAGAGCCAGACAAAAAGAATTTTCTAGGTCAATTATCGATTCTCGTTAGAAAGCTTTGTTAGTTAAGTTACACTTGTTCTAATTTAAGTGTGACTTGTATTTATAGTCATAGTCGTTATTATGAACCTATAAATAAGATTTATTAGTAATTCCTAGTCATTATATTGATTAATCTACTTATACGAGTGATGTCTATGCTGGATTTAGCGAGGTGTTTAAAGTGAGATTTCCAAACAATATACTATGTATACCAAACGGACCCTACCTCCAATATGATCCTACCTGGTTGTTCCTTATTTGATAGATCGTTATGTAGACATTAGGATTTTTGAGGAAACTATACTATCATTAGTCTCAAGGGATATTAGATTAAGACTTAGTGATAAATAAACCCGGGTCACATAAAGGGAAAAGTTAAGTGCTAGGGTGAAGCGTTGCCCAAATTCCAAGTCATCCACTTTTAACAAGTGAGTGCATAGTTACTTTCAGTTTACACATAGATATGAAGTATCTATTAAATACTATATGTGTTTGCTATCTTTGTACTTGATATTTGTTCTATAATAGGATATGATTTTTTTACTTATATAAATTACTTTATTACATTCGCATTAGGTAGTGAAGAGTTTTTGGGAAAAATAAAATAATGGGTTGGGAAAATAAAATAATGGTGAGAGGTCACACATATTATTATCGAGACCAGTCATCTAACAGAGTATATGTGATGACCATTGAATATTCTAGTTAGTTGGGTGGAACACTAGCAGGTTCGCCACATATATGTATTAATGATCATACTTTTTATGGAAAAGGAAAGTTGTTCGTTTGGGTACTTTATCCCCCTCAAGGTTATCTTATTCACACATATTTGTACAAATTCCTTGAATTGGTATTGTCTACTCACAAAGATCCTTTAGGGTAGGTCTCTAGAGATTAGCATTAAGGATTATAGAGTAAGAATAACAGGAATGGGTAATAAGGATTATTTGTTTATTGTGAAAAATGTATAATTACAATATTATGGGTTGAAAACCCTATGTGCTTACCAGGCTCCTAAGCCTGACCCACTCAGTTTCTTTGTATCACAGGTAGCGGTACGAAGGTACAATCCATTGAGAGATTTGAGGAGTTTAGGCCATTAGTACAATAAGTTAATGTAAGGTTTGTAATGTTTATGCTTATGTTTTGTATTAGTTATGACATCTCAAGTTTTATTATCAATGAAAAACATTTTTTCAGAAATACTATTATGGGAAAAATTTCGCATTACTCTATTTTTTAGAATAAACATAAATAAAAGGTCTTTTTGAGTCATCAAAATTGGGGATGTCACACCTTGTGACTTTGGACTAAGGTAAATAATTAAAAAAAGTAAAAATTAAGTCCATTAAAGTAAAAAGGGATACTAAAACAATAAAAACCTAAAGTTAGCTCTCTCGGTCGAACTCTCTACATCGATCTTTACCTACATAATCAATCATCATCAAATATTGATCTTCACCTGCTTCAAATATTCAATCAATATAGTTGATTAGACTTCTATAATTTTACAACCTGATTCAATTCTTCAATTTCACATGCGTGTATCAAGAGGTAACCATTAAGCCTAAGAAAATCCTCCCTTTAGTTGGATTCTGTTATAGATTCATTCAATCTTCATCTTCATCATGGCTTCTATACCATCCTTGGTTTTATATAAAATTATGAATCCTTTAAATTTCGATTTCTTCAATGTTTTTATCTTACAAACCTTCCATACATGTTAAGAACTATCACTTGATTTTTCTTGTATATTGATGTAATCTGATTATTAGTGTAATGTACTCAACCTTTCTCTAAATCATTTCAGTAGAAACGTTCTATCTTCACTAACTCCTAGTCTTACATCTCTCGAGTATGTTGATCTCAGCCATAAAAACTTTGAGGTTTTGTTTTTAATGAGCTCATTCTCCAATCATACAAAACTTCAAATGGTTAAATTCATAAGTACAAATGACAAGTTTCAGGTAGAAACACAAGAAGCTAAAAATTTCCCAGCATTCCAGTTGAAAGAACATGTGCTATTTAACTACAATTTGAACAGGGGGTCAAGAAGTAATCTCAATTTTCTCCTTCACCAGTATAATTTGTAATTAGTTTACTTGTCTCACAACTCATGGTTTTCTATATCCCTTTTGATCTAATATATATATATATATATATATATATATATATATATATATATAAAACATGTTTTTAAGCCACTAATATGTTTTTAACTTATTTCTAAATAAGAGATATTATAATTGTGCTATTTAACTACAATTTGAACAGGGGGTCAAGAAGTAATCTCAATTTTCTCCTTCACCAGTATAATTTGTAATTAGTTTACTTGTCTCACAACTCATGGTTTTCTATATCCCTTTTGATCTAATATATATATATATATATATATATATATATATATATATATATATATATATATATATATATATATATAACATGTTTTTAAGCCACTAATATGTTTTTAACTTATTTCCAAATAAGAGATATTATAATTTTATTTTAAGGAATGGCTAGTTTTGATCAAAATTCTAATTTGGATGGTGAAACATAAAAGGTAGTTCTAATGTAAATTCACTCTTGAAAAGAAACTCAAATGATCTAGGAGGGAATTATGGCACTTTGTGTGATCCTCTAAATTAAGCTGCAATCAAATGCAAGCTATGTCCATTTAAATGTAAAGCTGAAACCACTAGGCTAAAGTACCATGTTTCAGGACTAAAAGGAAATGGTGTAGCCATATGTAAGAATGCAAGCAAATGAGATAAGGTTGTGTGTGTTGCTTTACTAGAGAATTCAAAAGAGTATAAGATAGAAAAAAGAAAATGAGAAGAAGAAATGAGGGAAGAGGTTGAAATTGAAGAAGAAGATAACGAGTCTCATGTGCGGTCCAAGAGGAAAAGGCGACACAACATATTTTTTTTAGAACGGTGGAAGATTTTATTAAAAAAATAGCAAGAAGCTAGGAAAAGAAAACAACAATTACATCAAAATAGAAGCTAGAAGCAGATTATGAAGCCAAGAAGTCCATCCGATCCTAGTTTTTCTAGACCTATTAGAAATCCAAAAAATTGTCCTCTCTACAATAGCATCAAAGAGATCGGATTTCTTAGGAATATTCGGGCCAAAAACAAAATTATTTCTAAAATTCCAAAGACACCAAAAAGTCCAGATAATCACCGCATCAAAAGCTTTTCTTTGGCCAGCCCTCAAACTTGTAGAATCAGCCCACCTCATGATATCATCAATAGAAAATCTATCTGGGAGACAAACATCCCACCAAATAGCAATACGGCTCCAAATCTCCAATAATTCTCTACATCCAACAAAAAGATGATCAATGGTCTCTATTGCAGCATTACATAACGGACACATGATTGATTGCATGTCATGATGAGACAATCTTTCCTTAGTTGGAATACCTCCAAGTTTGATCCTCCACATTAGGATATTGAGTTTAATTGGAACCTAATTGTTCAAACAAGTATCACACCAAATATCAGTAGCAGCAAAAGTAGCAGAATCAATAAAGGTATTGGTTGAGGAAACATAAAACATATCCGACACATCGGCGAGCCAACCCAATCTGTCAGATATATCAAGGAGATGAACGTTCTGAAACACTTCTATAAATGCATCCCATTGAATCTACTCAATACCACCCCTAGGTGACCGACGGAGATTACCCGGATCCCATCCTATAAGAAATCTCTCTTTCACATAATCTCCTTTATGCACATCCAACGTGAAGACTCTATAGAAATTCGCTGCAAGAGAGCTATCAGAGATCCACTTATCATGCCAAAAGCTAGTAAGAGCACCCTCTATAAATCTAATCGGACAAAGGTTGAGGATATCTATCCCCTATCCTGGAGATTAGCAATCATATGAATGAGACTATTCCACGGTCTTGAATAATACCGACAAGGAGACAAAGTAGAAAGACCACCATCAAACCTATAAATGTTTTTAAACACTCTCACCCAAAGAATCTGAGAATCATGAAAGAATCTCCAATGCCATTTAAACACCATAGCTCTATTAAAAGCAAAGAGACTTCCTACACCAAGGCCACCATCTGTAACACCTGCATTTCCAAGCTAGGCATTATTGTTGATGTAATAGTCTAGGTTAACCCTTGTAACTCTTTTTGACGTATTAATGATGAAATATTTGAGTATTATGTGAATTATGTGTTTATTTCCTTAATTATTATAATTTAATGAATTAAGAATAAAATGAGCGTCAAAATTAAAGTGTGAGATAAGCCCGATATATTTGCATGAAGATATATTGGTCGAAACAAGGATTCCAGAGATATAAAAAATGCCGAAATTCGAGTCATAACGAAGAAGTTATGACCTGTCGAAGTTTCGCGACAGAACCGACACGACGCTGAATGACGTAAAATGTGAATTGACGATAGAATGATATTTAGCCTTAGAGATCTAAACGAATGTTGTAGATTTCGTTAAACCGAGAGCGTGCATAAAAAGATCGTCCAAATCTGACTTCGTATGAGGAAGTTATGATTTTCTGAAGTTTCGACTTAGCAGTATGCAGCCCGAATACTCAATTTGAGATCGAGCGGGTTTTAGCCGAAACAATGTAAACGAGAATCGAAGGTCTTGTTAATAGTAGTGAAACGATAAAAAGATAGGCGAAAACGGACGTCAGATGAAGAAGTTATGAATTTATAACGGAGTTTTCCTGTCCCGGCCTACAAAAATAAATAATAAAAATAAGTTCAAAATTAGCCAACGGAGTCTAAATGAAAGTTGTAGAGCGTAGTCTCACCTACGCGGAGATATAAAGAACGTCGAAAACAGACCTCATATGAGGAAGATATGAATTTTTGAAGTTTATTAAATAATTAAAATATTAAATTTAAATATAAATGTCTGATATTATTCGAAAGGGGGGGGGGGGGGGGTCACCGGCCTTATCCGGGTTACGCCCAGCGTAACTAGAGGATTACGGCCAGTGTAATCTAAGGTTACAGCCCTTATAAAAGGAAGTCGAAGCTGTCGAGTTTCTTTGCTCATTTTCTTTCTTTCTCTCGCATTTTTACCTCGTTTTGCATGCAAGAAATATCCCGAAGCCTCGGTATCATTCCCAAGACCCGAAGCAAGTCCCGAAGCCCCGAAGATCCCAAGAATTAGAGTTCCCGAGCCGAAGCTCTGCCCGCGAGAAGCCAATTTTTGTGAAGAACTTCTAGATCTACCGAAGACTACTACTTTTACAAGCAGTAGTGTTGTCCGATCATCTTTTGATCAAGTGAGTATGTGGTTACTTTCTTCTAACACATAAATATGAAGTATTTACTTTGAAATATATGTTATGTGTACATATATATATATATATATATATATATATATATATATATATATATTGTTGTTTATTTGAAGTAAGTGTATATTCCTTTTCTTCTAACACACTGATACAAGTATTCTATATAAAATATGTATTATATGTTTATACATTATTTGTTTATTTGAAATAAGTGTTGAATAAATGTTTTATATAAATTTTAAACTGTATATGTATTTTTATCTACAAAAGTGTTGGGTAAAGCATGGGTAGATAGTTGATGTGTGTTAAAATGAAGAGAGGCCTCGATGTTGTTTTTGATTCAGTCATCAAGCGGAGTTTAGATGCCGACCATAGACTTTTCTAGACAGCCCTGTGGAACGCTAGCAGGCTCGCCACCTGTAGATGTTAATGAACTTGGGTGTTCATTCGCTGTACTCCATCCCCCTCATGGTTGCCTTATTTGACATATATTGTTGGGAAACCCCTGAAGCATGTGTTGTCACCCCGATGAAATATTCTTAGACTAGGTCCCTGGTGTTAGTTGTTTTAGGGACGTAAAGTGAGAATAACGGGAATGGGTATTTGGGTTATTGTTAGTTGATGAAAATTAATTTAATTATTTATTGTGGGTTGAAAACCCTATATGCTCACTAGGCTCCCAAGCCTGACCCACTCAGTTTTCTTTGTATTACAGGTAGTGGCGCCAGAGCCTAAGTTGGATGATTTGTCAGGATATTTTGGATTATAGACATGTTGTAACTAACTGTTGTAAGGTCTGTATTATAATGTTTATGCTTTTGGTTTGTTTATCGGAACATGACATCCCGAGTTTTGTTATATAATGAAAAATACATTTCTTTGAGAAATGCTTTGGTAAATCTTATTTTTATCATATTTCGTTTTGGGAACAAATTCTGCACCTCTTTTAATCAAAGGATTACTCTGAAATCATTTTAAAAGCATAAATTAAACCGGTCTTTTCTGGCCATGATTTTGGGGAGGTCACAGTTGGTATCAGAGCATTAGTTTAAGCAAACTAGGAATTTGTAGGATTTCTAGACTTAAACTTAGAATGCTAAGTGATGATTATGAGATGTGTGTCTGTTATATTTTAGACACGAGCACTAGTTTATTTTAGGAAAATTGCCTAAAATGCTTTTATGTGCTAAATGTTATATGTTTGACATATATGATATTATTTGTTCGGATCTATGGTCTGTTGCCGACCGGTTCTGGAAACCTTATGTGTGTAGGATTTTAAGCGTACGTCTACGAATTTAGAACTAGCATGTAAGCGTTTCGGAGTGATATGGAGGATTGTAATATCTATCATGAATGAAGATCTAAATTCACCTTATTCGGTGTATAGATCAAGAATGGCAAGAACAAGAAGTGGAGTTGGAAATGCAAATGAAAATAGGAATCAAACACCAGTGATTAAGCAAATACCTGTTGTAGCTGCTGCACCGGAGCCAATAATAATGGCTGGTGTACAAATGATGATTCAAATAATGTTGGATCATCAGATGGAGGAGACCAGGCGGTTGCTTCAACAATATCGTGAAGAACTGTCAATTTAAGTGGAAGCCCGAATTAAATGAAGGGCACTCGGAATGAGGAAACTTCAGTGGATCTGTTGGTTAAGCCAACCCACCGATAGTTAGGCAAAACAACCAGGATGGAAGGAATGATGGAATCGGATGCAAGTATAAGGATTTTCTGACTTGCAAACCATCGACCTTCACTGGAAAGGAGGATCCGATCAGAGTCATGGATTGGATATCGGAAATAGAGCTAGCCTTCATGACGTGCGATTGCAGAGGCAAGTTGCAAACTACGTTCGTTGTATGTCAGTTCAGGGGTGGAGTTGTTCGTTGGTGGAACACTTTGGGGAAGAACCTAAGCCCTAATGAACCACTTCAACTGACTTGGGTAGAATTCTTGGTGCAGTTCAAGCGCAAGTTCTACCCAGCTCAAAATCTGCTAGAGTTGGAGAACAACTTTCTGACATTGGCGAAAGGCAGCATGTTAGTGGATGAATACACCAATAACTTCACCAAGAAAATGGAGTTTGCCTTGCGCATCGTTCCAGATGAGCTGAAAAAGGTTGAGCGATACGCAAAAGGACTCCCATGGGAGTACGCGATGCCAGTGCATCAGACACCTACTCTAGAGGCAGTTATTTGGGCTGCCAAGTCTGTTGAGAATATGATCAAAGGGAGGACTACCAACAAGGTTGAAGTTGGTGAAAAGAGGAAGTTGGATGGAACTTTAGGTTCCAGTAAGAAAAGTAAATTTTTGAAGTCTACTTCGAAGAAGTTTAAAGGAAAAGGAGGCGAAGCGAAATGGTGTGATAAGTGCAAGAAAAAGCACTTTGGGAAATATAGTGAGGAGGTGACTTGCTATAAGTGTGGAAAAATTGGGCACTATGCCAACGAGTGTCCGTCCAACAAGAGGATGTGCTTTGGATGTAACGAGGAGGGGAACATTTTGAAAGATTGTCTGAAGAAGAAAGAGGCAGCCAAACCCAGCATTCCACCAAAGCCAAAAGCGAGAGCCTTCCAGATGACACTTGAGGCTGCGAAGGATGAAGTTGATGTCGCTTCAGGTACCTTTCTCATAAACAAATTGCATGCTCAAATTTTGTTTAATTATGGAGCCAACTACTCCTTTATTTCGCATGAGTTTGGTAGAAAACTAGCTTTGCCTGTTGATAGACTAGATAATGCTTTATTAGTCGAAGTTGCTAGTGGCAAGTTTGTACCTGTTAGCCATCGCATGAAAAACATCTTCATTGACTTGAATGGGAATAAGTTCCACGAGGAATTATTGCCTATAGAACTAAATGGTTTTGACATCGTTCTGGGAATGGATTGGATTAGCGCCAATGATGCCGAAATATTGTGAAGAAAGAAGATAGTAAAAGTAGACCCGCCAGGGAAAGAGTCATTTATGGTGTACGGGGACAAACGCCGAGAAAAATCTGGAATCATTTCCCTAATGAAAGCCAAAAAGTTTTTGACCAAGGGATGTACATCGTATTTAGCATTTGTGATCGATGCTAAGAAGGAAAAGAAGGTGATGTAGAGTATTCTGGTGGTGTGTGATTATCCGGAAGTATTTCCTGAAGATCTTCATGTATTACCACTTGATAGACAAGTGGGGTTCATAATAGACTTGTTACCAGGAACCACGCCAATAGGGTAACTTCCCACCGAGCCAACAACAGACTTGATCAAAGTAAACTGACCCCCAAAAGAAAGAGATTTGGCTTTCCACACCGCAAGTTTACCACAAAATCTATCAATAATGGGAGACCAAGCCTTCACTCGACCCATATTATCACCCACCAGCACTCCAAGATTGACAAAAGGAAGGATATTCGCCCCACACCCCACATATCTAGCCACATCCGTAACCATCGAATAGGGAGCCCCAACCCCAATCAATTTACTTTTAATCTTTAAAGCGGATTTTGAAAAGGCTTATGATTCCCTCTTGTGGGATTACCTTCTTGAAATTATGGGCATTATCGGATTCGGTCAGAAGTGGTGTGGATGGGTTATGGAACTTGTCACACCCCAAAACCGGAACGGCGGAAACGTTCTGGGGTGGATGACATCATGTCAAGTATCACAACACATGCATTATAGTAATCAAAGTACAACAAAAAATTGCATTAATAGTAATAGTTTTACATGGTTTACATTACAATATATCAAAGTAATACAAGTACATAATACAGGTGCAGCTTGGTACTAAACTGTCTTCGTTAGAAGCTTCGGGGATGTACCTGTCTAATGCTGACCTGAGAATACAAGTTATTTGAAAAGCGAGTATCAGCATTTTTACAAATGCTGCTGAGTTCATAAGTATTTAGTGTCATTTTATCCAAATACTTTAATGAAAGTGGTAGTTTTAGAGTGTCCATTACATTAGTGTCTTTTCTAGAAAATCGTATATTTTCTTTACTAAAAGAAGTCTTCTACCAAGACTGGACGGAGTTATGTGGTAAAAAGCAGTTTTCCCTTAATCGCTATCACTATCAAACACATAATTTGATTATTAAAGAAAGCAAGAGGAATCAGGGAAATAACATATGCCTCAGCAGTGAAGACTGCTGACTAACGCAAAGGAATCATAGACTCCAGGAGAGTATCGAACAAACGACACGCCTGGCTCAGTCTAACAAAGAGAGACATAGACCCCAGACGGTACCAAATGAAAGGTACGGCTAGCAAGGTCTAAAAACAGAGGATACAGACCCCAAACAGTATCAAATGAAAGATACAGGTAGTAAGGTCTAAAACAAGGAATACAGACCCCAGACAGTATCAAATGAAAGATACATCTAGCAAGGTCTAAAACAAGGAATACAGACCCCAGACAGTATCAAATGAAAGATACAGCTAGCAAGGTCTAAAACAAGGATTACAGACCCCGGACAGTATCAAATGAAAGATACAGCTAGCAAGGTCTAAAACAAGGAATAAAGACCCCAGACAGTATCAAATGAAAGATACAGCTAGCAAGGTCTAAAACAAGGAATACAGACCCGATATAGTATCAAATGAAAGATACATCTAACAAGGTCTAAAAACAGTGTGACTCTGAGAGTGGGTTTTTAGTATACAGTGTAAAATACAGTGTGAAATACCGTTACCTTAAGGCCATGAATTATAAGGTAACCTGGGATACTCGTAACCATACTAACCGACACAAGAGTACCTGACGCCCTGCAAGCGTCTATAAAATGTGACATTTGTCACCCCTTGGCTTGGTAGGCCGTGGACTGTAGCTAGCAATCAGGGTGCGGTGGTGTCAATCTCGTATAGATCTATACACACAATGTCCGCTCTCCCTACAGGAGACTCTGGTTACCAACTAGACGATGGAGAAGGCCGTGTCCCGAAGATGCATACCAAATAGTGGGTAGTGGGTTTCCAATATAAGTGTTGAACTAGAGGTAGAGACTCATAACTGAACTGACTAGAGTAAACCTATATGTCTATGCTCGTATACATAATATATAACTAATGAATCAAACGACCTTCGGACGGACATCCGATCCCACCAGACCACATGTCAACGAAGAAAAGGAAATAGGGCGGACAAGCCTTCCTAAGTCCTTCAATCATCATATATATGCATCTATACAAGCCCAAACATACATCTAACTACGTTTGAATGTGTAATAAGTGGAAATATATCGTGAAGTATAACCAAATCGTGATGTATAACCGAATCGTGTGGAATAACCGAATCGTGAAGTATAAGTGTACAGTGTGGAATAACCGGATCGTGAAGTATAAGTGTACAGTGTGGTATAACCGAATCGTGAAATATAAGTGTACCAAATATAAGTGTATCACAAAGTGGAAGCGACAACAAGTGAAGTAAGAGTGTCTAACAGGCATAAGCGACTACAAGTATAAGCGAAATAGAGGCAATAACAAGTGTAAACGCATCACGAAGTGAAAGCGTTATCAAGTAGGAGTTTATACTAAGAGGGAGTATCAAAACATGGAAGAAAACTTTTATACTTGAGAAAATCACAACTGGGTGTTCTTTGGTAAAATAAGTTTGAAAACCTTTAGAAATCCTTTGGAAACCTTTCATAAACCAATTTAAAATGAACTTTGATAAAACAGTATAAGTAAGAGTTTTGAACAGGTGAAACATTTTAGAAAACCATTTATAGTATCCTACTCGTTAAAACAGTTTACAGTGTGGTAAATCCTTGTGCATGCGGGTTATCAATTACATGTGACTCATATGATAACTGACATGTTTAACTTGTATTCCCCCCTATAAAACATGTAAAAACATTTAAAAGGTTCATTCAGGGGTATGAGCGCACCTGGTGTAAGTGGATCCGACGAAGGTGTCGGTTGGGTGCTCGGTGTCAAGTAAAGACTTGGACACACTTAGTGACCTATTTAACATATGATAACATATTTGTTTGGGGTGTCCCGGGTAACATTTAAGGGTGTGAATGGCTTAGGAATGGAGTTTACTCTCCAAGAGTAAACTCTCCATATGATGTTTACGGCCCTAGGACAACTCCCCATGAGTTTACGGACGTAAACTCATGGGAGGATTGTTTTAGGGTAGTTTCAAGTCCCAAGTGCTTCTAGAATTGGTTTTAAGTAATTATCCGAGGCTATAGGGGTGCTTAGGGTTCCAAGAGTGCACTCCTTTGGAGTTTACGGTCCAAATGACCACTCCTTGGGAGTTTACGGCCGTAAGCTCTTGGCTTGGCCGTGAACTCTCATGCACCCCTTTAAACTTTGATTTTAAGCCCTTGTTTCAACCCTAACATTTTCTAGTGAAGGTATAAGGCCATTTAGGGGAAATTTACTATCATTTGGCATGGTTTGGGGGTGTTTACGGACTAAGCATGAGCTTGGGCCGTAAACTCCATTTCACCCCTCAAATCTATGTGTTTAAATGTTCTAAACCTGAAATAGCAAGTCCCTAATTTATGTCTTAAGCCTATGGGTGGTTTGGGAGTGTTTTAGACTTGATTTAACAAGTTTAGAGGGTGTTTACGGCCTAAGCATGTGCTTGGGCCGTAAACCCTCTTTTATGTCCCAAAAATTGTTGTTTTATGGTTCAAACACTCCTAGGCTAAATCCCCAATTAGTTACCAACCTCAAGGATGAGTTTAAAGGCAAGTTTGGCATCATTTTAGGGGTTTACGGCCCTAGAGTGTTCTTGGGCCTTAAAATCCTTACTCCTTGCCTTCTTGGATGATTTTTGAGCTAATATGACATGCAATGGGTTGTAAAACAAGCTAGGGTACAAGAACTTACGATTTGGAGGCGGAAACTTGCGGTTTTTGGCGCGAAAATACGTTGTAAAGAGAGAGTTTAGAGAGAGGGTGAAAAGGGTGGAATGAAGTCCATTCCCCTTTATATATGGGTTGGAGTTGAAGCTCAGTGGAAATCTACCCGATACTGCCGTTACACGGGGCTTTTGGTCGCACCCGATTTAGTGGTCGTAATAATAAAAACTAACTTTTTCCAATTAAATGGAAATGTATATTACGTGTTTTTATTTATCTTATCACGACGTTAACGACATAAAATATAAATAAATAAAACATTTATTTATTTTACGACCTCAAATTAACGGAACCTTTATACAGTGGAATATTCCGTTAACGGTAACGGGGTAATGTAACGGAATAACTTTGGGTTGTCACATCATCCCCCCGTTAGAGGGATTTTCGTCCCGAAATTCAGGTCTAGGCAAGGAAGTAGGTATAAATGACCATGTAGAGGCAGGAGGGTACTTCCTATTTTGTTTGTCCTCGCATTCCCAAGTGACCCTGGTCTGTATTTTTCATTCCAACAAACCTTCACCTACGGGATGCAGATTCCGTCTCGTGTAGTTAGTGGGTTCCGACTGGTGTATCTACGAGGTTAGGGTTCTCACTGGTTTCTATCTGGATGAGTGGGATACGAAGAGTGACGTCGGGTAAGCACATATCAAGTCTAAGGAGTGGATCGATCGGGTGTGAAACTTGTGGAATATCCGGAAGTAGTAGTGGTCTGACGAGGGTTGGACCAAATCTCCGTGAGGATTCTCAGATGGTCCTAAGCTCTCGGAAGGGTAGAGCTTTTCAGTACTTAGAACATAGTGTACTTCTATGGTGAGATCATCACTGGCGTGATCGCCATTCCGAAATTCCTAACGTTCTCACTCATATTGGATGTGTTGTCCTTCGTGTTGGTTCTTAGGAAGCTCGGATTGTCCTTGGTTTCGCGTTTCCTGTCAATTGGTTAGAGACTTTCTAGGTCATCGGATGGGTTGTGTATCTACGGTATCTTTTTTTTTGTGGTAGAGTGGCTATCTCAAGCTCGTGCTAAATGAACATGCACTAATGAATCTTGAGATATCCCTAGCAGAAACCCTCAGGGTCGGGGAGATAGGGTTTCACTAGACGAGTGTTGGACTATCTCGGGAGGTGGTTCTACTATTTCTGCGTGAGATAGTATTCGTGGAACACCTAATAGTCCAATAAATCTCTAAGACTTTGGTGTATTCTAGTGCGGAAAGCGCATGCTCCTGCGTAACCCTCCGACTAACACCAAGGCTGGTGTTAAGTCTATAATCTCTTCGGGATCTGGGTCATGAGGCTTAACGCAACTACTTCCGCACTTTGATCAAGTATTCTTGGCTGCGGAGGTTATCCTGTGGTTCTCGGTATCCTAGTGTTCACTTCGGAGAATGTAGTCTATCATCTACGAGGCGACGGTGACTTCCTCCATGCGAGACGGTGGAGGATCTTAGGCACTACTAGTCTGTAACAGGGTGGACGAAGTGTCTGAGTAGTGCGAACATTTACTGCAACTACTCTTCCGAAGGTTCTGAGTTTTCTCGGTCTAGGTCAAATCTAGTGAGTATAGGGTTCCATTACTCGGAACTTTAATCTCTTTACTAACTGAGGGTGTTGGTTATCATGTGAGCTTAACCGTTATGACAACAAAGTTCGGATTTGTGATCATTATAGTAGCTCAACCCGCAGTGGTTCTCTTGACTCCAGCTCATATTTTATGGAATAGGATGAAGGGCTTTACTATGAGGTTCGTGGTAGAGCTCATACTTGGCTTAATCACTAATACTTGGTGTATGCAAGCCGTATATAATTGAGGTTGTCAGGATGTTTAGTTGTGCGACTCCACCCCAGACCCACAACCCAACGAGGAATAGGGAGTAGGGAGGAAGCACACATCTTAAATCTTTTTGATCTCAGCTATATATCACCTTTATGCATATGCCTGGTTATAGTGGTCAGTCCCATGAGTTCTATCCTCTGGGTTCACGAAACTGATGTGCGAGGTGCGAAGGGTCTTTCTGGGGAATCTACGAAGTATGCTTCAGATGGCTATTGTCTTCTGGAGTATCTGCAGTGTCTTTCACTTCGGTTTCCATATGACTAAGAGGGTCGGTCAACAGCGCGCGGTACCCTTCTCTTGGGTACTTCAGAATGTTTGAGATAAGAAGGACGATTGACGGATCGTATTTGGTTTGATTATTTGTATTATGTTTAGGCTCGGAAGAACCTTTATTTGCCGACATGGCTACGGAGAAAGTTCTTTTTACACAGCACTAGGGGTGTACACATGGTTGCACTAGGACAAACCATGATCGATAGAGTCGTCGAAGTTGGAACACTTCGACATAACATGGAATGAGGATCGGTAGAGTCATGCACCGAACAGGCACACAAGTTCTAGGCGTCTAGGGTTTCGTCCTGTGTATCACTGTCGCGGATACTTGGACCGATAGAGTCGACGCGAAACTATAAAGTGTTCTAAGTGTTTTCGAGTAGAGTACCTTTTCATGAGTGGATTCTCACGAGGCATTTCTATAATCACCTAACATATACTAGTCATGTATAATTAAGGTGGGGAGGACTGTTGACTGAGCGACTCCGCTCTAAATCCATAACCAAACGAGGAACAGGAAATGAGGCGGCATTCACTCACTCTAGGTCTATCCATCTTAACTATACATGGCTGTAACGTATATGTTCAGCCCTTATAGTTTTACCTGATGAATTTTAAATTTTATAACAGTGCTGCGACTTTCGCCTTAATGGGGAAGTATTTAAATTTTGAATTAGTCTTTTAATGTTTTCGGTTTAGTTATCTGAGATCGAAAGACGTACCAAAAATCTACCGGGTTCCTTGATGCTTCTCCTTAAGCTGTAGAGTTAGGCTCCTCCTGTGTCTTTGTTGTTTTCTTCAGTTGGGCAATCCCTTTTGAAGTGTCCAATCTTAGCACATAGACGGCAGACTGGATTGGTCGTCACATTGGTGATTGATGCAATACGCTCCACCGGAGTTCTGCATACACGAGCAGTATGCCCCTTCATGTTGCACCTACCATATAAGAGTTCTCGGCATATACCATGATGGTGGTAGCTACACTTGCCGCAGTGGGGAAGGTTTCCTAGGTATGGTCTTCTTGAAGTCAGGAGGGAAGGATTGACAGGGGTATTGATTGCCTCAGCTCGTTGCCCTTCGGAAGGTCCTTGAGCCGAGGTATCTCCCTCCTCGATCTTGAGTTTTCTCTTTAGTGGAATCGGTTGAGGTTCTTGGGTGGCTGGATATGCAGGGGTTGATTGCTGCTGTCCATTGCTAGGATCTGGATTCCTAATAGGGCCCTTGCTAACATTGGTGTTGTTAGCATTCAGGTGAGCCATGACAGCTGCTACGGCTGCTGAGACTGCAGCTTGGAACATAGCTTCATCGAATAAGAGAGTAGGTTTCTTGCCTGTGGACTGGTTACGCTTCTTCGGTGGCATGGTTTTCCTACACGGAAAGGAATACAAGATAATGAGAGACAATGGCTAGCCCTGGACATAACTGTCCCGACTGTATTAGGCATAAATTTTTCCCGTGCCTCGGATACTGGTGGTCTGAGTGTCGGCCTACATCCCTATGATGTAGTCCTGGTGTACAAGGTAGGAGTATGAGTATCGGAAAAGGCCATAAGATGCGAGTCGTTCCTACTACGTTACCTTTATACCGGGAAAGGTTTCACTCTCCGGCCTGGAAAGATTTGAGAACGGTTCGGAACGAAACCGCGGAAAGAGAGGCTCATGAAGGCTTATGGCTAAATACTCTCAATAGAGGTGCGGGGATCCGCTCTAATCGTGTTACTGGCAACGGGAAACGACGATTTACCTAACACATAACGTGAGTAGTGTAACCAATAACTCACTAAATTGTATTATTTTAAGGGTGTAGCATGACGAACACGAGGGTAAGACACTTCTTGGGTTCCATGTACTGGCTCCCTCTGTCTGCCTTGTATCTTTGGCTGGTATCGGCGTTGGTTTCCTTCGGGTAGTTACCTAGGTTTCTCTTCTCATATGGACATATTGAATCTCTACTCCGCCTTAATCCCGAATCCGACTCTGGGTGTCATCACTTCGTGATGGATGACTGGAAATCTCGGAAGTTTAGGCGAATTTCTCACCGATGTCCCTAAAAAGATATAGGCACTTGGTGAATTCAATAGTCTCAACCCAGTTCATTTATTTCCGAACAGGAAACCTTCTCAATGAACCTCTTCTGGGTCTGCATCAACTCTTCTGTCAAGCACTGAAGTGGATAGGGTTTTCTACAGGGTTCGTGCGAGAATGGAAATGTCTAAAGAATCCTAAGAGATTATTAACATTTTACTGAGTGATCCATATCGAGTCCTGCTATGATTACACAGGGTATACAAATCATATATAGCTTAGATCCGATAGGCCTTCGAATATGTGATACTACTCTATATCCACATCGCAACGAGGAAAAGGAAGTAGAGCGAAACCACACATTCTTAGTCTATGGGATCCTTATTATATATAACCTTGGGAGTACACTCTCTGTAATTGTAGGTATATCAATAATGATCTTTTTAGTTCTTCACACAAGGTTAGTTATGGATCCTAAAATACCCCTATGGTATTTTAATTTCTTGTTTGTGTTTCTTATCTTCTGAATATGATTCTGGGATTAGTGTGAATCGTTTAGTGTTCTAAAATACTCCTATAGTATTTTAACTTTATGTTTGGCTCTAGCATTCCTAGTTGGTAAGTTTCAGACCTGTTGCACACCACTATCACTCCCAAGCACATGTTCATCGCATCTCGAATAAATGTAGTTGATAAAGTTACATTTATTCCATCTTACGATTACATAACTGCCCAGGTTTGATGGTAATGCTCAACATCCAAAGACTTTTATTATTGTTCTTCTTGTGATACTTTTGTTCGAGTGTTTAGGTTCTGGATGTTCTTATACTTTGGTAAAATATGGTTATACTTTAAAGTATAATTCTTGGTCAGAGTGTTTTATCCCCATGTATTTATAGGTTGTATATCTTTTATGAATTGATATACTTAGCTCACTATAAACAATGCTCTGATACCAATCTGTCACACCCCAAAACCGGAACGGCGGAAACATTCTGGGGTGGATGACGTCATGTCAAGTATCACAACACATGCATTATAGTAATCAAAGTACAACAAAACATTGCATTAATAGTAATAGTTTTTACATGGTTTACATTACAATATATCAAAGTAATACAAGTAAATAATATAGGTGCAGCTTGGTACTAAACTGTCTTCGTCAGAAGCTCCGGGGATGTACCTGTCTAATGCTGACCTGAGAATACAAGTTATTTGAAAAGCGAGTATCAGCATTTTTACAAATGCTGGTGAGTTCATAAGTATTTAGTGTCATTTTATCCAAATAACTTTAATGAAAGTGGTAGTTTTAGAGTGTCCATTACATTAGTGTCTTTTCCAGAAAATCCTATATTTTCTTTAATAAAAGCAGTCTTCTACCAAGACTGGACGGATTTATGTGGTAAAAAGCAGTTTTCCCTTAATCGCTATCATTATCAAACACATAATTTGATTATTAAAGAAAGCAAGAGGAATCTGGGAAATAACATATGCCTCAGCAGTGAAGACTGCTGACTAACGCAAAGGAATCATAGACTCCAGGAGAGTATCGAACAAACGACACGCCTGGCTCAGTCTAACAAAGAGAGACACAAACCCTAGACGGTACCAAATGAAAGGTACGGCTAGAAAGGTCTAAAAACAGAGGATACAGACCCCAAACAGTATCAAATGAAAGATACAGGTAGTAAGGTCTAAAACAAGGAATACAGACCCCAGACAGTATCAAATGAAAGATACATCTAGCAAGGTCTAAAACAAGGAATACAGACCCCAGACAGTATCAAATGAAAGATACAGCTAGCAAGGTCTAAAAAAAGGATTACAGACCCCAGACAGTATCAAATGAAAGATACAGCTAGCAAGGTCTAAAACAAGGAATACAGACCCCAGACAGTATCAAATGAAAGATACAACTAGCAAGGTCTAAAAACAGTGTGACTCTGAGAGTGGGTTTTCAGCATATAGTGTAAAGTACAGTGTAAAATACAGTGTGAAATACGGTTACCTTAAGGCCATGAATTATAAGGTGACCTGGGATACTCGTAACCATACTAACCGACACTAGAGTACCTGACGCCCTGCAAGCGTCTATAAAATGTGACATTTGTCACCCCTTGGCTTGGTAGGCCGTGGACTGTAGCTAGCAGTCAGGGTGCGGGGGTGTCAATCCCGTATAGATCTATACACACAATGTCCATTCTCCCTACAGGAGACTCTGGTTACCAAGTAGACGACGGAGAAGGCCGTGTCCCGAAGATGCATTCCAAATCGTGGGTAGTGGGTTTCCAATATAAGTACTGAACTAGAGGTAGAGACTCATAACTGAACTGACTAGAGTAAACCTATATGTTTATGCTCGTATACATAATATATAACTAATGAATCAAACGACCTTCGGACGGACATCCGATCCCACCAGACCACATCTCAATAAAGAAAAGGAAATAGGGTGGACAAGCCTTCCTAAGTCCTTCAATCATCATTTATATGCATCTATACAAGCCCAGACATACATCTAACTACGTTTGAGTGTGTAACAAGTGGAAATATATCGTGAAGTATAACCAAATCGTGATGTATAACCGAATCATGTGGAATAACCGAATCGTGAAGTATAAGTGTACAGTGTGGAATAACCGGATCGTGAAGTATAAGTGTACAGTGTGGTATAACCGAATCGTGAAGTATAAGTGTACCACATATAAGTGTATCACAAAGTGGAAGCGACAACAAGTGAAGTAAGAGTGTCTAACAGGCATAAGCGACTATAAGTATAAGCGAAATAGAGGCAATAACAAGTGTAAATGCATCACGAAGTGAAAGCGTTATCAAGTAGGAGTTTAAACTAAGAGGGAGTATCAAAACATGGAAGAAAACCTTTATACTTGAGAAAATCACAACTTGGTGTTCTTTGGTAAAATATGTTTGAAAACCTTTAGAAATCCTTTGGAAACCTTTCATAACCAGTTTAAAATGAACTTTGATAAAACAGTATAAGTAAGAGTTTTGAACACGTGAAACATTTTAGAAAACCATTTATAGTATCCTACTCGGTAAAACAGTTTACAGTGTGGTAAATCCTCGTGCATGCGGGTTATCTATCACATGTGATTGATATGATAACTGGCATGGTTAACTTGTATTCCCCCCTATAAAACATGTAAAAACATTTAAAAGGTTCATTCAGGGGTATGAACTCACTTGGTGTAAGTGGATCCGACGAAGGTGCCAGTTGGGTGCTCGGTGTCAAGTAAAGACTTGGACACACTTACTGACCTATTTAACATATGATAAAATATGTTCACATACAATTAGTACATTTAATACTAATTAAATAAGTATACGCACTCTAAGGAGCGGAAAACACTTTGGTTAAGTGTTTGTGGTGTCCCGGGTAACATTTAAGGGTCTGAATGGCTTAGGAATGGAGTTTACTCTCCAAGAGTAAACTCTCCATATGATGTTTACGGCCCTAGGACAACTCCCCATGAGTTTACGGACGTAAACTCATGGGAGGATTGTTTTGGGGTAGTTTCAAGTCCTAAGTGTTTCTAGAATTGGTTTTAAGTAATTATCCGAGACTATAGGGGTGCTTAGGGTTCCAAGAGTGCACTCCCTTGGAGTTTACAGTCCAAATGACCACTCCTTGGGAGTTTACGGCCGTAAGCTCTTGGCTTGACCGTGAACTCTCATGCACCCCTTTAAAATTTGATTTTAAGCCCTTGTTTTAACCCTAGCATTTAGGGGACATTTACTATCATTTGGCATGGTTTGGGGGTGTTTACGGCCTAAGCATGAGCTTGGGCCGTAAACTCCATTTCACCCCTCAAATCTATGTGTTTAAATGTTCTAAACCCGAAATAGCAAGTCCCTAATTTATGTCTTAAGCCTATGGGTGGTTTGGGAGTGTTTTAGACTTGATTTAACAAGTTTAGAGGGTGTTTACGGCCTAAGCATGTGCTTGGGTCGTAAACCCTCTTTTATGTCCCAAAAATTGTTGTTTTATGGTTCAAACACTCCTAGGCCCCAATTAGTTTCCAACCTCAAGGATGAGTTTAAAGGCAAGTTGGCATCATTTTAGGGTTTTACGGCCCTAGAGTGTTCTTGGGCCGTAAACTCCTTACTCCTTGCCTTCTTGGATGATTTTTGAGCTAATATGACATGCAATGGGTTGTAAAACAAGCTAGGGTACAAGAACTTACGATTTGGAGGCGGAAACTTGCAGTTTTTGGCGTGAAAATACGTTGTAAAGAGAGAGTTTAGAGAGATGGTGAAATGGGTGGAATGAAGTCCATTCCCCTTTATATATGGGTTGGAGTTGAAGCGCAGTGGGAATCTACCCGATACTGCCGTTACACGGGGCTTTTGGTCGCACCCGATTTAGTGGTCGTAATAATAAAAACTAACTTTTTCCAATTAAATGGAAATGTATATTACGTGTTTTTATTTATCTTATCACGACGTTAACGACATAAAATATAAATAAATAAAACATTTATTTATTTTACGACCTCAAATTAACGGAACCTTTATACAGTGGAATATTCCGTTAACGGTAACGGGGTAATGTAACGGAATAACTTTGGGTTGTCACAGAACTACTTAGATCCGCTAAAGCTTCAGTGTTGGTCAACGATTATCCTACGCAAGAATTCCAAATTCAGAGAGGGTTAAGACAAGGAGATCCTATTTCTCCTTTTCTTTTTGTCTTGGCTATGGAAGGGTTTCATGTTGCACTTAAAAGGGCTCAGATGGCAGATGTTTTTAGCGGCATATCTATTGGTGATGTAGAGATTTCGCATCTCCTTTATGCGGATGATGTTATTGTGCTTTCCCCTTGGAGTCTCGATAATTCTTCCCAGCTTATTCGTATTTTTCGATGTTTCTTTCTAGCTTTGGGTCTCAAAATCAATCTGGCCATTGGAAAAGTTTACAAATCCTATTAATCCTGAAGGTTAATTTCTTAATATATGTTAACAAAATTTGTTAGATGCACTTTCCAAAGGACACATAATATACATTAGTATTGTGCATGATGGATGTATGAACTATATGTTTGCTTTCTTTCGACGGATAATGATGCTTTTAAGGAGTTTGTTGAAACAGTCAGGCAATATGGTCCGGTTACGATCCTCTAAGTCAATATCTACTAGGGAGCCATTGTTGCAGGAAGAATTTGAGAAAAATAAAGGCTTATCAAGAAACAAAAGAAAAGTGGCACGTAAGAAGAGTGGCACGTAATGGTTGTTCAGTTATGACAGGTGGTTAAACTAATCGAAAATGAAGAAGTATAATGAATTTTTGTGTGATCTTAAGAGAAGGTATAACTTTTCATTATTCTATTGAATGTCCCAATGATTCACACATAGGGGCGTTCATATTTGATTATGTTGACAAGTGCATTGAAGATTTTGGGGCACAAAACATGATACAAGTTGTGACAAACAATGTTGCTAATAATATGGTTGTTAAATGTGACTCGAGCATTTGGAGCATTCTCATGGAGCATTTGGAACACTTAGATATCAATGGAGCACTTGAGGTTTTGGACCAAGTGATAAAGGAACAGATCATCTGAGATGGCTTTGGATCATCAGACAAAGGAACGGATCAAGTGAAAAAGGAAAGGATCTTCCAAAAGGAGGTTTGGAGAAAATTGGAGTGGTTTGGAGCAACTTGGAGTGTCTTGGAGCATTTGTAGAAACATGGAGCAACGTGGATCACTTGGAGAAACATGGAGCACTTGGATCAAAATGGAGAAACTTAGAGCACTTAGGATACTTGGAGCAACATGGGACATTATGTTCCTCCATGTAGAAGGAAGTTGCGCCATCCTTGGGGATGTTACGCCAAATGATAGCATGATATGCCATCATGTTTGAAGATGTTGAGCCAAGGAGATGTTGAGCCGTTAAGATGATGTTGCTCCATTAAGAAGGGAAGCTGCACCATGGAGGAGATGTAGCGCCATCATGGACGATCTTGGTACATGATGCGCCATCTTGATTCCTTTGATGTCCCATGTTGATCCATATATGCTTAGATGGTGATTATGCTTAATAAATACACCATGTTATGCCACCATGATGGATGTTGGACCATTAGTGATCATGATGCTCCACCTATACATCATGTTGCTCCACTATAGTCAAGGTGATCCATCATGTGTGTTGTTGATGCTCATTGGTTGTATGACGTAGAAGAATTTTCTAGAAGATGTTGCATGGTGAAATAGGATTGGTTGGCACCATTCATGGGACTATGGACTAGAGGGACTGGCCCATTAGGGTTTTAGGCCTCAAGTATAAAGATGGATGCTTGCTTAGTCATTTGAAGTGTCTTGTATCTTATATCCTTAGTGAGTAGGACAAATCTCTGGTGAATTATACTTGTAACCTCTGTTTGAGAACTCTAAAACAAAGAATACTCCCCTCCTGCACGTAGACATACATCACATTGACCGAACCACATAAATATTGTGTTTTTGTGTGCTTTTAGTTTTGCTTGTTGTCTACATTACTTCCAACTAAGAGTCATCAGAACCTGGCAAGTGGTATCAGATTTGTTCTGGGTCTTGAAAAGTATCCCCTATTTCCTGTAACAAGTGGTATCAGAGTTGCGGTTGGTGATCTATTGATTGAAGATGGCATCTCACAAGTTCGATCTGGAGAAGTTCAATGGTTCAAATGATTTCACTTTGTGGAAGGTGAAAATGAAGGCTCCCATGGTTCAAAAAGGATGTGTAGCAGAACTGGAATGAGAAGTGAAATTTCCAAACGACATGGCGGCTGAAAGGAAGGTGGATATTTTTAAAAGAGTGCATAATGCTACTCTGTTGAGATTGAAAGATGAAGTACTGAGAGAGGCCATGGATCAAACGAGTGCTGATGGGATTTGGGAGATATTATGTAACAAGTATCAGAATTATTCTCTGGCGAACATGCTATACCAGAGGCAATGTTTCTATACTCTTAGAATGTCGGAAAGCAACCAAGTGAAGGATCATCTAGATAACTTCAATAGGATCATCTTGGACCTATAAGGTGTGAATGTAAAGATTGAAGATGAAGATCAAGCACTTATCCTCTTATGTTCACTACCAAATTCTTATGAGAAATTCGTTGATACCATGTTGTATGGTAGGACAACGATCACTGTGAATGATGTGAATGATTCTTTGATGTCCAAGGAATTAAAAAGAAAAAGTTTCAGTTGGAGAAGAAGTTTCCAGTTCCGATTTGTTCACACGCAGAGGAAGAACACTAGAGAGGGGTGGAGGTAACAAATGGAAGTTACACTACAAATAAAATGACATTTAGTGGTGTAGAAAAAGTGCCACTAAAAACTGAAAAAAGTGTCACTAAAGGCCCCCCAGGCAATCAGCGACACAAAAAAAATAGTGTCACTATAAGCGCTGCCACTAAAGGCCTTTAGTGGCACTTTTTTGTTGTGTCGCTGCAACTTTATTGGGTTTTAGTGGCACTTTTCTATTATGCCACTATAAAACTGATAGGTTTTAGTAGCACTATTTTTATGCCACTATTTAACTTCTAAAATAAACATTAGTTTCATGCTTTTAGTGACATTTTTTTAACATAAATAATTATATTAAAAAATTAGGTATGCTTTTTTTAATTTTAAATGGACTATAAAAAAATAATAAGACAATTAAAATAATAAATGATAAACACAATATTACTATTTTAATTTGAACTTGTCTAACAATAATATTCTTAATATTTAAAACACAAATGTCTTTTAAAGTTAAATAAATCTAAATGTTGTGCTATTATGCAAAACATAATGTTATCAAACTAAACTTTTATTGTGATTATCCATATCCATGGTCTTCCATTTCTTGTTTCCTTTCTTGTTCCATTCCATCTATTGAAGCACAAACCACACGAGTAGCCATCCACTGGAACATTGAATTCTGTCACTTCTGCATCATGATTACCAAGCTCCTCCACATGTATTTTGGTAATCTGCAAAGCATCAAATAACTAATAAAAGATCAAAATATGTTGTAATTGACTAACTAAATTGTCCAAGTAACCAACTATTATGGTGGTTGTTACTTGTTGAAGTCAAGGAAAGCTCCAACTTAAGCTCTATATATAGAATTATAAAAGAAGCATGTGAGAAATAAGAGTTGAAATAAAGCAGGAGCTCATTGTATTCTCTGAGTTTATAATAAAACTATGTTTTAGTTAGATAGTTGTGTGTGAGCCCATTCAAAGCTTCCCAACAATGGGTTCACAAGTATAATTTATACAATAATCGCTTGACATTCAGCCTAATCTTTTATGGAGAATTCATTAAGGGTTTTAAATGGATAAAATGATACAAAAATGATTTTAAATAGATAAAATGATACAAAAAAGGTTTTTAAATGGATGGATTTCTATTAAAAAAGATACAAAATAAGTAAGGCAAACACACTAGAAATCCTCACCAATCGGATTACCGATTACACTTAGGGTATCTTGTCAAATAGAAACAGGAATGAAGGATAGCCAAACCAAAAAAATAGGAATAGCTAGGGAGCAATAGAGTAATTCCAGTTACCTCAAAGGGGATCGATGAGGGGCATTTACAGTCCATACAATGGTTGAAATCCAAAAGGTGACTAATCTGTAAAATATCATGTATGTCACACAGATATATTTTGATGGGATTTATACAAACAATCCTATGTGTGCATGCAACCCTAGCATTGGATCTATGTTCTCACTATTAGATACACAACATTATGAACACATAATAAAACCCTAAAGATGATTGCTATTATCGAAATTAACCAAGAAGGTTAGATTACATACATCTTGTTGTTATATTGTAATAACAACTTGAATCTTCAAACCCTAAGTCTTGAAAGCAAGCACCACAAGTGTAGTGCCTCTAATGGATCACAAACACCACAAGCAATTGGAGAAGATATATAGAGAGAAGAGAGAGGTGGAATTCGGCCCTTAGAACCCTTTAGGAGGCATGGACGAATTCATAAGCCTTAGGGGTCTTTATATAAGTGTGAGATTAGGGTTTCAGTCCTTATCCTTATCTAGTTGCTTGCCCACCAAGTAACAATAAGATAAGCCTTGACAACCCATATCTTTGGACGATTTCAAGGATACAAATCCTTTAGATTTCGTCCATCTATATTCTAGGACAATCCTTACCCTACTTTGTAACAATCACATAATTACAATTCAACCCCTCTAGTTTAATTAAGTACACTTGATCACAAATTAATTCCTAATTAATTATTGACCAATATTAATTAAAATAATATAATTTCTCCTTTAATATATTATTCTTATAACATATTAACAAATCAAAATAACCCCTCTCTCTATTATTTCTCCAGTCAAGTTGCTTTGGTGAAGGCAACCCAAAAGGACCATGCACAATCGGGTCAAGTACTTACCAATTATGGTTACAGGCTTAGACACTAATCCAACAGTCTCCCACTTGGATAAGTCTAGTAACTACAAATGTAAGCACACCTCGATTAGCAATCGTAGCTCTCAAAGATGTTGTCAAACTCTGATCTTATCAGTAACCTTGTCCTTCAGATAAGGGATCGTATATTCCTCCATTCTAGATATCGTATAGACACGAGACATGGATTGAAATCATTCTCTCAGTCTATGTGTTGTTTCTCGATTTTCGATTTACGACGACTGACTAATTGAATAGATCAAATTAGCCCTAGCCCGGCCGAACATTTACGTTTGTCATCACTAAATCATCGAGGGGCCCACAGATATCACTTTTATCCCACTTTGGGTTAAAGGAACGGATAAACTTCGACTCAATGTTTGCTTGCACTTACTCACCAAATCACACACAACAATATGTTTTATAACACCAAGTTACTGGTGCGTTTACATATTATCAATGTGCAACCGATTCGCAAGATACAACTCACACATCTCGGTTTCAAGAATATAAGATATTATCGTCTCACCAATCACTCGTGATAAAATCCATGAAGCGGTCTAGGTGAGCATGGGTTTAATCCAATGCTCAAAATCATATTCATAAGCACTCATGAACGTTGCAGCAAACCTTTGCTATGTCTAATACGCTCTAGACAATCTACAACCAATTCATGACAGTCTTCATTCATACTTACTTCCAACGTATGACTGACTGTGGTCCGTTTGAATAATTCGATTATTCTTAATAAATTCAATTATTCTGGAAGTCAAAACATGCAAAGTGAAACACAAAGGTAATACAAATCCTTTATGGTCCCAAACCCTTGAGTATAAATAAAACACCTTTATTTAATCACTATATTGATTACTCATTATCCATTGTTTAACATTTCAGATAATCAACTTTATAACTCGAATTATAACCACAATTGTCCCATGCTCCAAGCATGCACACTTTGGTTTTCTATGGTCTATTACTTTGTGAAATAGATCAAGTGAACACATTTTCAATCATTCTCATTTCACAAATCCTAATTCTTTATCATAAGCACAAGAATATCAAATTCTTGTCACTTATAGAATATGTCAAATTTTAATATTTTATGCAATGATCCTCTTGTGAAGTCATGGCACAAAATCACAAATATTCGGCCATCGAAATCACAAGGTACTCTATCAAAATAGTTACAGAACAATTCTATAGATGTGATGTCTCTCACTCAAAGTGCATTCTTTGAACATCCTTTTACATAAAATATTCTAATCTAGACATAAATTCTTAATTTCCAACTCCCAATTATGGAAACATTTCCATATTTACCATATGACAACTCATTCTTAATAGAATCTTATCTATTCATAATGATGTCGATATGGTTCATTCAATGCCATACTTCCAACTACTCACAAGCGACCAATCCTTAGCGAGCTTTTGATCGTCCTTTGATAGTTGTTTAATAGTCTTAGTCAAAATCAATTCTTGTTCTTTTTCCCTCTTAATGCGCTAGACATTTGGAAAAATTTAGAATGGTCAAATATTATAGCATTTGAAATCGATCCTATACCCGAAGCATATGGGACACGATGCATAATGTCTTACATAAAGATACGATACTCTATCAATCTTCTGCCATAATATTTTATGTGTCACGTTCTTGCAATTTGATCTATGAAGAGGGACGCCATAATCATAATCAAAATTTAAGAACTCACTATGTACCTTTTGACTAAATTATTAAAATTTCTCAATCTAAGCTTTAGATTATGAAAAGAAGTACAATATTCTCTCTCTTAATTATAGCAAAACAACTTTTCAACCTTTACGACATTGCAAAGTACAACACTTGTTTTTCTATAATTAATATTGCTAACTTGCAATACTTACCATAATAATCATGCTCCCACTTTCATGATGATTATTTCTTTACCAGCATAACACTTATGCTCCCACTAACTTTGACATGTATTCAGAAATCAGCTGAACTTCTAGAAACAATTTCTTAAGTTCATATTTCTAATACTAGATGCTTCGATAAGACTCAATCTAAGCTTCTCAGACTCACACACCTTTCCTTGGACAGCTCATATGTATATGTCTAAAAGATTCTAGGACTCATATCAATAAGTCTAAGATGTTCAGACCTATTTGCCATTTCCCACAATTCGAACTATGAAGAGGTATGCCGTAATCAAAGTTGAACTTGAGAAAACCAAATCACATGATGCCATCTTCAAAATCTCTCTTAGTGAAAGTGTTTCCTTACAATCATTCTTATGAATGAAAGAAACCTTATGACATTTAGATTTTGTGGTGTATTCGTTCTCATCCATGTGAATTTTTCATAACCATAATCACAAGATAATGTTAGTGAAAAATCCAAACTCTTATGGATAGAACTTGCTCTTCTTAATTTCTTGCCATCAAGGGTCCCACCATTGCTTCCAATTTATTTAGCAGCTCACCCCTTCATTTCAATGTACTTTCCATTGAACAAGGTGCCTTGCCCTTATACAATCCATTGAGAACTTGTAGAACTCACATGCATAATTAACTTAATTCGGAATGGCACAGAAACAAAATAGTGTCAACACGATAGGTTGTAAACCTCAAGTCATGTGCTAGTGATGAATGATAAGGTCTATTCCTGATTTGTTCTTGAAACCTTTCAAGACCATTAAGACTCCCACTGACTCCTTGACATATAAGATTCCCTTGTTAAGAAACATTTCCTGACAAACCAATATTCAAGAGTTAGTGTAGCTTCTTATCAAGACCAAACTCTTCACATAATTGGTCCTAGTTGGTCTTTGTCTTATCCAAGACATCACAATTTACCAATTTCAAATGTGTAAGAACAAGAAAAAAAAACCCTTTTTCCAAACTTCACATTTGACGAATGTAATAAACCTTCTTAAGACTTATCACCTAATTCACAATCTTGGAGTATAACTCTAAGACTTGACATTAGAACGAAGTATGATTGACTTCTTGATTTAACAATTTTCACAAATCTTGTCTCCTCTTCTTAGACATACAAATTGTACTAAGAATCACTTAGAGGATCAATTGAGATATGGTTCTTAATCATTAAGTCCTATCATAAAACACAATAAAAGGTACTCTCCCTTCTTCTTAGAATAGAGAAACTTTTATCTTTCTGCCTACTTGATTCTTCTTATTTGTTCTGCTATTGATTGAAACTCTTTTAATCAATTCAGAATTATACTCAATCTTTTAAGTATAACCATATTCACTAAACTTTAGTAAATCATGACGAATATCTTTGTCACTCTTGTGGTGGACTTGATCAACACACATCTTTGTGTACATGATCTCATAGTCCTTCACTTGACACTTTGTCAAAGACTAGTCTAAATTTCCCAAATGTGATAGTTTTTCATTCATCATGCAATACTTGTTGCACGATTCCAAGTTCCTATCCACTTGAAACTTGGGCGATGAGAAACTCTCCCTATTTGGTAAACTTTTGACACTTCCACAAGTAACCTAATTAAGAATCAAATCCTTATTGTTAATAGTAGAAGTACACAAACATCATTTTTTTCATATATGCCATTGCAAGGATAAACAAATAAGATAAAATCCAAAATTTATTTTATTCATCAAAGCAGCGGAAAACATGTCCTTACAACGCAAAATTCAAATGAAAAACTATGTATTCAATTACTCTTAACAAATCTATCATAACTTCCTAAGCTCAAAATCTGATCTTCGAATCCATGCGATCGTAATCCATTTCTTCGTGATCAGACTCATCTTGCTATTCCATCAACCTTCCTTTCTTTTCTTTGATCCTGCAAAACATGCAAATGTAATCTTATCACATCATGTATGAAGAATAGGAATTTAATGGAGTTAGATAGTGGATTTTGTACCTGATGGAGAGCCATACTTCTTGACTCTTCCATCTCTTAGACTCTTCAGTTCCTTTGGGCAGCTTCGTATCCATTTCCCTTTCTCTTGGCAGCAGAAACATGTGGCTTCTCCTAGAACGTCCACGGAAGCATGGTTGGTTGATTGACTAGACAAATATGCTCCATTACTTCGCCAAATCATTTCTGATTCAGCAGCAATAAGCATGTAAGTTAAGTCAATGAGGGTCGCGTCAATGTCCATCATATAATACTCTCTTATGAACTTATCATATGATTCAGGGAGTGACTGAAGAACTCAGTCTACAGCCACCTTATTGGGGAAAGACGCACCCAACATAATCAACCTATCGATGTGTGATTTCATCCCAAGGACATGAGCACACACGGGTTTACCATCTTCATGGTCCATTGCCAATAGGGTCTCAGTGATCTTGAACCTTTCAAATCTTCGATCTTGTGGGTCGGGGAGAACAACGGGAGGAGGAGGAGGGAGTGCGATCAAGCTAGTCCACATTGATCCTTCACTTTGGAACAAGCTATCACTTTCAAATGGAACACCTTTTCCTTGGGATCCGGGAAGACCACGGTTAGAGTCAGACATCTACAAAAAACGGGAGAAATTTCAAGTTAGTTGATATGAATCCTTAATGAAACACCCAAATGGACATTAAGGCTAGGATCCAACAACATTATCTACACATTAGAAGAGGGATGCCGTAGTCCAACATGCAAATAATTTGGAGGTAAGTGAATGACGATTCACTAATTCTTCACCATGAAAAACATAAAGGCTTAAGTTTTAAATGTATTGCGAATTCCTAGATTTCTTTTGAGATTCATTGAACTTTTCAATGGCATGTTTAAATCTCGATATGCCCCTCTTGTTTGTGACTGGGATGCCGAGGATCACATAGTGGGTGTGAATAACCATGCAAATCTACATGGTGCCCTCATTGTTACACTCACCTATTCGATGTGCTGGTAAACCATACACGCTCCATCGAACTATGACAAACATTGAGTCACCCTTCGCCACCTTTGCTTAGAACCAATTAGTGTGTCGGTTAACCACACACGCTCCACTAACTTCTTAGCAAGGGTGCAAAGTGTAATTTCATGGAATTGCATCAATTTCACTTTTGCCTAAAGTAACTAGGATTGGGAATTTCTAAAAGCGTTTAGCTACTTTACATAGATTCATTATACTTATTAATGAAGAGAGGATTGCACTATCCTACCCGTTCGGCTAACGACCCTCCACCAATCAAGGAAACGGTGGGTAAGAGTGGATACCCATTAAACGGCCATTTTATAGGCCATCACCTTATACCCCCCTTATAGATCAGCTTCGTGAATGAGGCCTACTAACGGTAAGACTAGCATTTAGTTATACATATATAATATTAAACTTTTAATGTTATACATAGTATAAGGGTGTATTTTATACTTTTAAAATACTAGGTGGTTTAAATTACACTTTTAATTAACCAATATCATTATGGATTTATTAACTCTCTTTTAATTATACACTTAATTAATTTAATAAAACCATAAGGGTTTAATTTGAACTTTTCAAAATTAGGGTTTTAGAATTTAGACTTTCAAAATTAAACTTTTAATCAACAATTTAAATTCCAAAACTTGAGGGTAGGTTTTGAAACTTTTCAAAAACAATTGAGTTTTAATCTCTCTTAAAAATTTCGAATTTATGACATTTAAATTTAAAATTTTAAACATTAAAACTCTTGATTTAATAATTATCTTGAATTATACTATTAGTTCTAATTATTAAATCATAAGGGATTATCTAAATCATGAGGATAATTACCATTTATACATTTAAGATATCCTAATCCCTTAAATATATCTATAGATTTCGAAAATATGGTTAGGATAATCCAAAATCTTTAATTACCATATATAATAATTAGAGGATAATTACAAGATATGGGATAATCCAAATCCCAAAAATTAGGATCTTATCTTGGAGAGGAGGCCAATTTCAAAAATCAAGGGATTAAAACCAAACCCTAGATTTCGAAATTTAAGGGTTTAAGGAAAGGATTTGAAGATCTTATTCAAACTTTTGCATTTTAGGGTTTGCATACCCTAATCTCGAAAATCCTAGCCTCCTAGGGTTTATTGGCAATAATTGGCAATAAACCCTAATATGTCAAGTTCATACAATTGAATAAACTAATTGAAAACAAGTTAACCAATGGCTCTGATACCACTGATGGGATTTATACAAACAATCCTATGTGTGCATGCAACCCTAGCATTGGATCTATGTTCTCACTATTAGATACACAACATTATGAACACATAATAAAACCCTAAAGATGATTGCTATTATTGAAATTAACCAAGAAGGTTAGATTACATACCTCTTGTTGTTATATCGTAATAACAACTTGAATCTTCAAACCCTAAGTCTTGAAAGCAAGCACCACAAGTGTAGTGCCTCTAATGGCTCACAAACACAACAAGCAATTGGAGAAGATATAGAGAGAGAAGAGAGAGGTGGAATTCAGCCCTTAGAACCCTTTAGGAGGCATGGACGAATTCATAAGCCTTAGGAGTCTTTATATAGGTGTGAGATTCGGGTTTCAGTCCTTATCCTTATCTAGTTGCTTGCCCACCAAGTAACAACAAGATAAGCCTTGACAACCCATATCTTTGGATGATTTCAAGGATACAAATCCTTTAGATTTCGTCCATCTATATTCTAGGATAATCCTTACCCTACTTTGAAACTATCACATAATTACAATTCAGCCCCTCTAGTTTAATTAATTTCACTTGATCACAAAATTAATTCCTAATTAATTATTGACCAATATTAATTAAACAAATATGATTTCTCCTTTAATATATTATTCTTATAACATATTAACAAATCATAATAACCTCTCTCTCTATTATTTCTCCATTCAAGTTGCTTTGGTGAAGGCAACCCAAAAGGACCATGCACAATCGGGTCAAGTACTTACCAATTATGGTTACAGGCTTAGACACTAATCCAACATATTTTTCATGTGTCTCTGTATTTAATTACAGATCTCATCATATTAAAATCTAAAATTTAACAACAAAATGCAAGTGAATTAGCATTAACAGGTCAAAGATGACACACTAACAGTAGGATGAGGATACCTTACCCGAGATAATATTGACAAATTAAAAAGTTCTTTCCTAGCTAGAAGGTGAACGTCCTCAATAAAGAAAATCATATTTGTAACTTAAAACAAACAAGTGATATACATTGTGTACCCTTCAATGCTAAGTGCTCTTGTCCTTAATTCAAAGGTAAATAATAAATTTTGTGTTTTTAACTTTTAATATTCTCTATACAGTGTCTTACTTGGTTTTTTGTTTCTGGGGCTACATGGAACACATCGATATGTGATTCAGGTTGCTATTCCTCTCTCAAATCATCAAGCTAATGATAGTGGAATTTATCTTCTTGAAAATGGCTAAGATGTTTAACTTGTATCGAAAGCTCTGTAGACGTAGATACAACACAACTGTTCAGAAATTTTTTATATCAAAAACCATCATCAAAGAAATAAACCCTAAGAAAATTCGTAAAGAACACAAATATCATGATTAAACTCTCGAAATCATCTGATTTTTATGGGAATACTTTTTGATTTATGAGTATTATAAGAATCTGAGATACATTTGGAGAATGAGAGATTGAGAAACATAACTTACCAGGTATGGAGGTTGATGGCATAAGGATTGACGGTAGTCGATGGTTGTAGTGGCGTAAGTATCTGATTTTAATAGAGAGATAGAAATTGCGATGGTGATGTCGTCCAACAGCGAAATTATTGAAATTGGGAGCGGCAGAATAATTGGTGATGGGAGATTTCGGAGATCGAAGGTTGTGGTTGACAGTGGCCAATGGCGTAAGGTTGCGTGTACTGTCGATGTGGTTTTGTTCCTTGTTCTGGTTTTGGTAGAATGAGATTTTGAGTGCTGAGAGTCGCCCCCCTGTGTTATCAATAAAACCCTAAATGCGGAACTTTTAATTTAAGCGGGAATATGAAAAATTAGAAAATTTTACTTGGACGAAACTTGTATCATAGCGGGAATAGGAAAATTATAAGTTTAATTTAGTTATAGTGGCACAAAATAATATGTGTTACTAAAAGCATACTATAGTGGCACAAAATAAAATATGCCAATTATAAATTGTGCCACTAAATGTAATTTTGTTTGTAGTGATAAGTTTCGAATCTAAAGCCAATATCAAATGTTATAACTGCAAGGAAAATGGGCACTTCAGAAAAGATTGTCCATTGTTGAAGAAAGGGAATAATAATGTTAGACCAAGCAACAACAATTTTGTTGTGGTTCAAGGAAATTATGATGAAGGGGATGATAGTAAGTTTTGACAGTATGTATATCTCGTTTTCTTGATGCTTAGGCCTTGGACTCTGGAGCATCCTATCATATGACATGGAATCGTGACTGGTTCGACTCCTTGTAAGAATGGAATGGCACAATCAAGATGGGTCATGATTGAGTAAGCAGTATCAAGAGTACTGGCACGGTGCAGATCAAAGATGCACAAAAGTATGGTCGGGAAATTGGATTGTTGGTCCGTCCCGTAGCTTCGAAAGAATTTGATTTCTTGGAAGTTTTGCGAAGGATATATTGAAGTATTTTGGAAAAAGTGACTGGTTAAGAGTCTCTAAGGGTGCTCTTGTAGTTATGAATGGAAGGATGAATCCTCATGGTATTTATATTCTGGATGGCTGTATGATTGGGGGAACGGTTTGTATCCCAATATGTGGATCAGTATGATGATGAAAGAAAGTTATGGCATCATAAGTTGCGATATGTGAGCAAGAAGGGGTTGTTTGGTGGAGATGCAACCGGAAAAGATGAACCTGGTGAAGCTTGTGTTCAAGAGATACAAAGCAGGGTGAATTTCATTTCGGTTCAACACTCAAGCAAGGAGATCCTAGAGTGTGTTCGCTCGGATCTATGGGGTCCCTCTCCTATGAAGTCTCATGGTGGGTGTTAATATTTTGTGACTTTTATTGATGATTACTCAAGGAATACCTAGGTCTATTTTCTATAGACAAAGGATGGAGATGAAGTGTTTTGGTGGTTCAAGGAGTGAAAGAAAATGGTTGAGAAATAGACTGGGAACCATGTCAGGTCACTCAGAATAGAAAATGGGTTGGAGTTCTGCAAGGCTTCATTTGAGAATTTTTGCAAAACAAAAGGTATAGTGAGGAATCGCACTGTACGGCTAGCGCCATAGAAAATCAGAGTGGTAGAATAGATGAACCAAACACTGGTGGAGCATGCTCAGTGTATGCGACTTTCTGCTGATTTATCGAAGCAATTTTGGGTAAAAGTAGTCAACACTGCTTGCTATTTGGCGAATCAATCTCCATCAACTGAAATTGATTGCAAGACTCCTGGTGTGGTGTGGGAAACCCTATGAGAATTTTGGTTTGTGAACGCTTGGATGCTTATTTACGCTCGTGTGAATGATGGTAAACTAGAGCCAAGGGAAATAAAGTAAATATTTCTACGATATGCATATGAAGGGAAAGGCCAATGTTCGTGGTGTACAAAAAAAGGAAAGACGCCAAAATTCATCATTAGTAGAGATATGACCTTTGAATCTATTATGTGTAACCATAGAGGAGGTGGTACAAGTGTTGTGGGGAACGATTAGGTTGCAAGCCAAAAGGTGGAGTTTGAATCAGAAACACCACACAGTTTTATGATAAATATGGAACAACAGGGTGGCATGTATCAGCATAGACATAAGGAATCCCTTGATCAACCCAGGGAAGAAGTGTATGTGATACTGATGCCAGGAAAAATCAACTTGAAGAAGCTTCTAGAGAATAAGCTTGTGATGAATGATTTAGGAGCTAAATAGAAGATAACAAGGATGGAGATTTGGATTGATAGAAGAAAAGGATGGTTATACATTTCTCACTACTTTGATAAAGTGTTGTGGTCATTCTATCGTGATCAATCCAAACGTGTTGGTATTTCTTTGACGGCTCGAGGCAATCGGGGTAAAGCTCATTGGAAAGTGGTCAAGTGGATCTTGTGACACCTGAAAGGAACGCTTGATGTTTTTCTGGTGTATGGTGAAAATGTGCAACATACGGACTTGGTTGGATTGATAGACTTGGACCATGAAAGTGATATGGAGATAAGAAGATCATTGGTGGTTGGTCTTGTTCAAAGTCTTTTTTTGAAGGTGGAGAAACCTATCATGCTCTATGAGAGGTTACTCATTCAAAAGTATAATGCCAAGGAGAATCCGGAAGACATAGTGACAAGGTCGTTGCCTAGGGAGAAGTTTAATTTCTGCTTGGACTTGGTTGTTCGCAGGAGGTAAGCCCCTTTGAGGCTTGATCGCAAGATGAGAGAAGAAGTTCTTGTTCGAGGTGGAGTTCAAAGGATGCTCAAGGCAAGGTGGATATTGTTAAATGAGACTCGAGTATTTTAAGCATTCTCATGGAGCATTTGGAGCATTCTCGTGGAGCATTTGGAGCACTTAGATCTCAATGGAGCACTTGAGGTTCATGGAGCAAGTGGCAAAGGAACGAATCATCTAAGATGGCTTTGGATCATCAAAAAGGAGCGAATCAAGTGACAAAGGAATGGATCTTCCAAAAGGAGGTTTTGCGCAACTTGGAGTGTCTTGGAGCAACTTGGAGCAACATGGAGCACTTAGATAAACTTGGATCACTTGGAGCAACATGGAGCAACTTGGAGCACTAGGAGAACTTAGAGCAACATGGAGCAACATGAAACATCATTTGTACCATGTAGAAGGAAGTTGTGACATCCTTGGGGATGTTTTGCCAAATAATATCATGATGCGCCATCATGTTTGAAGATGTGGAGTTGATGAGATGTTGAGCCATGAAGATGATGTTACTCCATTAAGAAGGGAAGTTGCACCACGGAGGAGATGTTGTGCCATCATGGACCATCTTGGTACACGATGTGCCATCTTGATTCCTTTGATGTCCCATGTTGATCCACGTATGCTTATAGGGTTATTATACTCATGAAATACACCATGTTGTGCCACCATGATAGATGTTGGACCATTAGTGATGATGATGCTCCACGTGTGCATCATGTTGTGTGACAACCCGATATTTCAACTCTTTGTAATGACCAAAAAGGGTCAAGTATTGTAACCACTTTTGTGTAATAAAATTTACTTTCATAATAAAATGTACAAATAGTTCTATTTAATTTCCTTCTATGTTTAAATGTCTTTGAACCATGATCATACGTGAAAAGAACGCCCAAATCCGACTTCATATAGCGAAGTTATAATTTTTCCAAGTTCGGCTTAGCAACAGAAATCTAAAAACTCGAATCGGAGATCGAGTGACTTTTGGCCGGAATGACCTAAACGAGAATCGAAGGTCTCGACAATGGTATTCCAGTGGTAAAAAGTCTGGCAAAAACCGACATCAGATAAAGAAGTTATGAATTTTCAAAGAAATTCCTTAAACACGATGAGTTTAAAATATATAATAAAAAAATAAATTTGGAATTTGCCGACGGAGTCTAAACGAAAATTGTAGAGCGTAGTCTCACCTACGCGTGGATATAAAGACCATCGAAAACGGAGTTCGTATGAAGAAGATATGAATTTTTGAAGTTTATTAAATAAATTATATATTTATTTAATTCAAAAATCGGACCTTATCCGAAGAGGGGTCAGCGTCCTCATCCGAGGTACGCGCTGCGTACCCCTGTATGCCCTGCGTACCCGAGAGACTTGGCCTCTGATCGTCCACGTCGCCCTATCCGAGGCGTCCGACCCGTCCGACCCGTCCGACCCGTCCGACCCGCCGTCCCATCCGACCCGCCTCCCTAGCAACCCGTCCCATCCGAAGCCAAGGCAGTCGAGGCTTCGGTCATGCATGACGTACGCGTACGCGCTGCGTACGAGTGTACGCCCCGCGTACCGAGGCAGTTCAGCCTTCCTATAAATAGGATGCGAGGGCTTCCGAGAAAAGGGCTCATTTCTCTCCTCTCTCTCACAATCTTGCCTCGTTTTCCGTGCCCGTTCAAACCCGAAGCTCTGGTCTTTTTGCTCAAATCCCGAGGGTCGATTTTACTCCCGAGATTCCCGAGAATCCCGAGGAAAATCCGTTTCCCGAGACGAAACTCTGCCCGGTTTTCCATCTCGCTATCTTCAAACTTTCAAGTGAGTTCATACCCCTTAATTTACCTTTTAAATATTTTATAAATTCTTTTATATGCTTTCAAGGGGGGGATTACAAGTAAAACACACGAGTATTATCGTGTGTTACATAAAGAAACTCTTTTATATGCTGTTATATATCCAAATCACATGCGATTTATAAACCTTTAAGGAACTTTCATATATATAACATATGTTAAAATAGCATTCTATCTTTTGAAATATAAATTTGTTGTAATGCATGTATAAACTAAACTTTTCTTAGATTATTCTTGTCTATCTTAGACTCTACACCAAAAATCTATGCTTTCATAAACAAGTGATTCCTTTTCTAGGTATTTCTAAACAAACAAGACACACTTTTAGAAAACTATAATAGGTATAGTTTTACGAACAAATTTCTAACTCTTATGTACTAGAAACCTGAATTTCAAGAAGTTTACTTTCGTATACAAGAACAAACGTAACATTTTAACAAGTAGATCTGTTTTTATGCCACGGTTTTGTGAGAGACTAATTTCATGTACGTTCGAGTACACATTTCAAGTCCTGTATTATATACCCGAATCCCTTGGAGGGGGAGTGTGGTGTTTGTGTATAGATCTATACGGGCTTGACAACCCGCGCCCTGACTGTTAGCTGCAGTCCACCGTTTGGGGTGACAAACGTCATAACATTCCAACGCCTGAAGAACGTTGTGTATAGGCATTTCGAGTCGATAGTAGGGTTATAAAACTCACAAGGGGTATTAAAAATGCATTGATTTACAAGGTTTTCAAACTCATTGGTTATTTTACACTTACATACATTTTAGAAACAAACATTGGTCTTGAGTGAAGGCTACTTTTATACTAGTAGAAAATATAGGATTTTCTAAACACAAACAAACAAGGACAAAACATTTCATTTCATTCAAACATTGTCATTTAAATACTTATGAAACTCACCAGCTTAAATGCTGATCTACTCTTTCAAAATTACTTGTATGTCCCAGGAAATCAGTAAATTTCAGGTATTCATTTTGCTTTTGATGAAGGGATGCTGCGGCGCCAGTTAAATCTCGTATTTTGACATCATATTGTAATTGGTTTTGAACATGTAACTTTTGACAAATGTAAACTTTCAATTATATATATGATGGTTGTATTGCTTTCTTTACTATGTATTCATTTGTTACGTTACCACATGAAGTCATCCGCCCTCGAACGTTTCCGTCGTTCAGGTTTGGGGGTGTGACAGATTGGTATCAGAGCAATGTTTATAGTGAACTAAGTATATCGAACCACATAAGATATACAAACTATAAATGCTTAAGGGACTAATACTCTCTGGCGAAACAAATTTTCTTTTTACGCTCAAGCATCTTTGCGTTCAACTTAAATTGATAGTTCATTTAAGTACAATTACATGCATACCACAAATTATTTTCATGTTATACAACTATACAAGTATATAGACAAGTTGACACTACGATTGAGACTCGATATATGTAATTAGATTTTGGACAAATATAGCGTGATCAACTATATTTGCCCGAGATTGGACCAACGTATATCGAGGAATGATCGTAGTAAGCAACAAGTCAAACCTTACCAAACCATTACTAGAATCAAACACAAGAATTTAAATACTATAGGAGTATTTGCTATCTAAACTAGTTTAACTTACATGTTTCGCACGTTTCAACTTTATTCCATTCTTATAACCCTATTTCCCGTACAGTCAAATGGTTGGATTTCACCACCCTGGCGACCCCTAATTTCCCAACCAAGGCAACGGAGGATGGATCGAAGATGATCCCGAAGAGGACGAGGAACCCATAGAAGTGGGTGATGACTCCGGTACCGACTCAGAGCCGGGAGTTATCGATCCACCACCCATTCAACCTCCCGTCTTCGTAAGGAACTTTCAAGGACCGACTCCCGTCTGGGGAAGTCACCTCCACCATTGGAGCCAGCAGCAAAACCTACGCCCTCCCTACGGCATGTGCCGGGACTTCTACGATGTCCGAGGCGGAGGTTCAGCTGATCGAGCACTCCCGGTAATGGTGGGTAAGTTAGCCAATCAGTCCTATCAGTCTGGAGTTCAAGCTAGTCGACTCCGGGATGTCAACGTGGAAGTGCAGATTCACACTTCTGACATCCGTAGGCTGGACAAGATACAAGACAATGCTCAACTCCAAACCGAAGCATTTCAAGCGCAAATGATTGCAGCCCTCGCTGAACTGAGAGAACAACAAGCCGCTTTCGATAGGCGTCTAATGGAGTCGAAGCAATCAGATGCGGAGTCAAGCTCCAAGCGCAACCTACGACGCAAGTAGTGCTTGTCAAGGACTCAAATTTTGTTATAGTTTAGGACCTCGGCTAAAAGTCTTTAAATTTCTCGAACTTTGTAACCAGAGACCCTTATGGGGGTCAAATTTTCATGATCGTTGTAACAACTTTTATATTAATATAAGTGACACTATTACTACTATGTTAAGTATTTCGTTCAAACCTTGAATGGTCCTTGGGAAGCCAAATACTTGTTTCATACCTTCAGTCTTACAAATAACTTTCATTCTTCTATTTTAAGACTCATACTATCATCTGTTGTTGAACTATAGCGATTTAGTTCATGAGACACATACATTTCCTATTCTATGAAATTCTTATCCTTGTCTTTTCAACCTATAGTTGAAGGATGCCTCCACGTAGGAATCCAAGGTGAAACAACGGTGAGGAAGCACCTGTACCACCACCTCCACCACCTCAATTTGATGATGTTATGTTTCAAGCAGCCGTCACCGCAGCGGTGGCAGCTACCATATCACAGATCAATAACTCGAGTACTAATGGCTCGGGATCTGGCACACACCTATCCAACCATGGCGAGAGTCATGGACCACCTCGAGGATGCACCTATAAGGACTTCACTAATGCCAAGCCCCGGATGTTTTATGGAATTGGTGGTGTAATGGCCCTGAGGCAGTGGATTGAAAGGACGGAGGCAGTCTTTGAAATCTGCTCCTGTCCCGAGCACAGCAAAGTCAAATTTGCAACTTTCACCCTTCTTGATAAAGCTTTAACTTGGTGGAATGGCCACGTTAAAGTACTTACCCTAATCGTGGCAAACTCCATAAGCTGGGAGAGCCTGAAAGCCATGATGATGAGAGAATACTGCCCACGGGGAGAGATTCAAAAGCTTGAACACGAGCTATGGACTCTCGGAATGGTTGGTACCGACATCGCTACTTATACCAACAGATTCTGCGAGCTGGCAATCCTTTGTCCAGATATGATTGCTCCCGAGAGCAAGAAAATAGAAAGGTATGTCTGGGGACTGACGCCCCAAATGTGATCAAGCGTGTTAGCTTCTAAACCTGACACCTTTGAAAGTGCTAAGGAACTGGCACAATCTCTGATTGACTACGGAGGTCATCAGAACTCAACCACTTCTGCACCAGCACCACAGAAAGGAAACAACAACAACAACAACAATAATAGCAGAAAGAGAGTGTGGAATAAAGGGAAGGGTGGGTCTTCCCAAGAATCCACAAAGAAACAACTGGTTTCAGTGAATGCTGCCACTGTACCTACTACAACTCCTACAAATACCTACCCAACAAAGCCTTATGTAGGTAACCTCCCAAAGTGTACCAAATGCAATTACCACCACCATGGACCTTGTCGGGAAATGCAGTGCGCCAACTGCAACAGGAAGGGACACACAGCCCGTTTTTGCAAGGACCCTGCAAAAACCTATCACTCAAGTTCCCGGTGCGGGTGTAGGGCAGACTTGCTACGGTTGTGGCGAGGTGGGCCACTTCAAAAGGAACTGTCCTAAGGTAGCAGGCACCGGAGGTGTGGGACGAGTTTTGGCAATAGGCCACGACGAAGCTGTAGCTGACCCAACTATAGTTGCTGGTACGTTCCTTCTCGATAATTCATACGCATGCATATTATTCGATAGTGGAGCGGAGAGAAGCTTCGTGAGTCAAAACTTTATTCATTTACTTAAACCTAAACCTAGCAAGTTAGAAAAATCATTCACTGTAGAGATGGCCAATGGAAAAACCGAAAACACTAATTGCATATACATGGGCTGTACGTTAACTTTAGACGGCCATTCTTTCCCAATCAATCTCATGCCGGTCAAAGTTAAAAGTTTCGACGTCATAGTCGGCATGGATTGGTTGAGTCTTCTTCGCGCCGACATCATGTGCTTTGAGAAAGCAGTCCGTCTTAATCTCCCTAACAACGAAACCTTAGTTATCTACAGCGACAAATCTAGTACAAACCTTCGCATCATTTCGTGCATCCAAGCTCGAAAGTGCTTGCGGAAGGATTGTCGAGCATTCCTAGCGCACATCGTTGATACAAGTCAAGAACTGAAGGACATCAAGAGCATCTCGGTAGTACGCGACTTTCCCGATATCTTTCCAGAAGAACTACCAGGATTACCACCGCAACGCCAAGTCGAGTTCAGAATCGACTTAGTTCCAGGAGCTACCCCAGTAGCGAAGTCGCCTTACCGTCTCGCACCAGCAGAGATGCAGGAACTTTCCAATCAACTTAATGAACTCCTTCAAAAAGGATTCATAAGACCAAGTTTCTCACCTTGGGGAGCACCGGTCTTGTTTGTAAAGAAGAAAGACGAATCGTTCCGTATGTGCATCGACTACAGAGAGCTGAACAAACTTACTGTCAAGAACCGCTATCCTCTACCCCGCATTGACGACCTATTCGATCAACTTCAAGGAGCGAACTACTTCTCAAAGATAGACCTACGATCCGGATATCACCAATTACGAGTTCTAGAGGGGGACATTCCAAAGACAGCTTTCCGAACTCGTTATGGACACTACGAATTTGTAGTGATGCCGTTCGGATTAACCAATGCACCAGCAGTATTTATGGACCTAATGAATAGGGTATGCTGCCCTTACTTGGATCAGTTCGTCATCGTCTTTATCGATGATATACTTATCTACTCTCGAAGTGAGGAAGAGCATAGTCAGAACCTACGAAAAGTCCTAGAAACACTGCGAACGGAGAAACTCTATGCGAAGTTCTCTAAATGCGAATTTTGGATTCGAAGAGTCGAATTTTTAGGCCACGTTGTTAGCGAGAAAGGTATACACGTGGACCCCTCCAAAATTAAGGCGATTGAGAACTGGTCGGCACCAAGGACACCTACAGAAATTCGTCAATTTCTAGGTCTAGCTGGCTACTATCGCAGATTCATAAAGAACTTTTCGAGCATTGCGAAACCTCTTACTACATTAACCCAGAAAGGTGTGGCCTTTGACTGGGAAGCGAAACAAGAGAAGGCATTCCAAACACTAAAGCAGGCCTTGTGCACCGCACCGATACTATCCCTCCCCGAAGGGATAGAAGACTTCGTAGTGTATTGCGATGAGTCAAATCAAGGACTTGGTTGTGTTCTTATGCAGAGAGGGAAGGTTATCGCTTATGCCTCCCGCCAGCTTAAGACACACGAAGTGAACTATACGACACACGATCTCGAGTTAGGAGCAGTGGTATTTGCTCTGAAGATCTGGAGGCACTACTTATACGGGACAAAGAGTACTATCTTCACCGATCACAAGAGCCTTCAACACATTTTCGATCAAAAGGAACTCAACATGCGACAACGACGATGGGTTGAGTTACTGAATGACTACGAATGCGAAATTCGTTATCATCCTGGCAAGGCCAACGTAGTAGCTGACGCCCTCAGTCGAAAGGAATACACTGGTCGGAGGGTCAAATCTCTGACCATGACTATCCATTCCCACTTATCCACACAAATTAAGGAGGCACAAATGGAAGCTTTGCAACCTGAAAATGTGGCAGGTGAATCCCTGCGAGGAATGGAGAAGAATCTAGAAGTCAAGGGTGGCGGAGCCTACTATCTCATGGACCGAATCTGGACCCCGAAACATTGTGGTTTCAGAAATGTAGTCATGACCGAGGCTCACAACTCAAGATATTCCGTTCACCCGGGTTCAGATAAAATGTATCTGGATCTTAAGAAGCTGTACTGGTGGCCTAACATGAAAGCAGAAATTGCTACCTTCGTGAGTAAATGTCTTACTTGCGCTAAGGTTAAGGTCGAGTATCAGAAACCGTCAGGATTACTACAACAACCAGAGATACAAGAATGGAAATGGGAGCGGATTACTATGGACTTCATAACCAAGTTACCCAAGACGACAAGTGGACTCGATACCATATGGGTCATTGTCGACAGATTGACCAAATCCGCGCATTTCCTACCCATCAAGGAGACTGACAAAATGGAGAAGCTTACAAGAACTTACTTAAGGGAAGTAGTGCGAGTGCATGGTGTTCCGATATCCATTATCTCCGATCGAGATAGTAGATTCACTTCAAGATTCTGGCAGTCACTACAAAGTTCCCTGGGAACTAGGCTAGACATGAGTACAGCCTACCACCCACAAATAGACGGACAAAGTGAGAGAACAATACAAACTTTAGAAGATATGCTGAGAGCCTGTGTGATTGACTTTGGGAAGGCATGGGATATTCATTTACCCCTTGTCGAATTTTCATACAACAATAGTTATCATACAAGCATAAAGGCTGCTCCGTTTGAAGCCCTCTATGGTCGGAAGTGCAGATCCCCTCTGTGCTGGACTGAAGTTGGCGATACCCAGTTAGCTAGAGGAAGAGTTCCTGAAAGCACTCTCACCAGTCCGAAAATCATATGAGAAACGACAGAGAAGATCGTTCAGATTCGTGACCGATTGAAAGCCTCTAGAGACCGACAGAAAAGCTACGCTGACCAAAGGAGGAAACCTTTGGAATTCCAGGTAGGAGACCACGTCTTATTAAAGGTCTCACCGTGGAAGGGTTTAATATGATTTGGAAAGCGTGGGAAACTAAATCCAAGATACATAGGGCCTTTCGAGATCCTTGCCAGAATCGGCCCTGTGGCTTACAAGCTTAACCTACCGCGCGAACTTAGTAACATCCATCCAACCTTCCACGTCTCAAACTTGAAAAAGTGTCTGTCCGACGAGACTCTTGTTTTTCCACTCGACGAGATCGAAATCAACGAGAGCCTCAACTTTGTGGAAGAACCAGTAGAAATCATGGATCTAGATGTCAAACAAACAAAACAAAGTCGCATACCCATCGTGAAGGTTCGCTGGAACGCCAAGCGGGGACCTGAATTCACATGGGAACGCGAAGATCAGATGAAACAAAAGTACCCTCATCTCTTTCATGTTCACTAGTATCTTTACTACTTTAAATTTCGGGACGAAATTCTCTCTAACGGGGGGATGATGTGACAACCCGATATTTCAACTCTTTGTAATGACCAAAAAGGGTCAAGTATTGTAACCACTTTTGTGTAATAAAATTTACTTTCATAATAAAATGTACAAATAGTTCTATTTAATTTCCTTCTATGTTTAAATGTCTTTGAACCATGATCGTACGTGAAAAGAACGCCCAAATCCGACTTCATATAGCGAAGTTATGATTTTTCCAAGTTCGGCTTAGCAACAGAAATCTAAAAACTCGAATCGGAGATCGAGCGACTTTTGGCCGGAATGACCTAAACGAGAATCGAAGGTCTCGACAATGGTATTCCAGTGGTAAAAAGTCTGGCAAAAACCGACATCAGATAAAGAAGTTATGAATTTTCAAAGAAATTCCTTAAACACGATGAGTTTAAAATATATAATAAAAAAATAAATTCAGAATTTGCCAACGGAGTCTAAACGAAAATTGTAGAGCGTAGTCTCACCTATGCGTGGATATAAATACCATCGAAAACGGAGTTCGTATGAAGAAGATATGAATTTTTGAAGTTTATTAAATAAATTATATATTTATTTAATTCAAAATCGGACCTTATCCAAAGAGGGGTCAGCGTCCTCATCCGAGGTACGCGCTGCGTACCCCTGTACGCCCTGCGTACCCGAGAGACTTGGCCTCTGATCGTCCACGTCGCCCTATCCGAGGCGTCCGACCCGTCCGACCCGTCCGAAACGTCCGACCCGTCCGACCCGCCTCCCCAGCAACCCATCCCATCCGAAGCCGAGGCAGTCGAGGCTTCGGTCATGCATGACGTACGCGTACGCGCTGCGTACGAGTGTACGCCCCGCGTACCGAGGCAGTTCAGCCTTCCTATAAATAGGATGCGAGGGCTTCCGAGAAAAGGGCTCATTTCTCTCCTCTCTCTCTCACAATCTTGCCTCGTTTTCCGTGCCCGTTCAAACCCGAAGCTCTGGTCTTTTTGCTCAAGTCCCGAGGGTCGATTTTACTCCCGAGAATCCCGAGGAAAATCCGTTTCCCGAGACGAAACTCTGCCCGGTTTTCCATCTCGCTATCTTCAAACTTTCAAGTGAGTTCATACCCCTTAATTTACCTTTTAAATATTTTATAAATTCTTTTATATGCTTTCAAGGGGGGGGATTACAAGTAAAACACACGATTATTATCGTGTGTTACATAAAGAAACTCTTTTATATGCTGTTATATATCCAAATCACATGCGATTTATAAACCTTTAAGGAACTTTCATATATATAACATATATTAAAATAGCATTCTATCTTTTGAAATATAAATTTGTTGTAATGCATGTATAAACTAAACTTTTCTTAGATTATTCTTGTCTATCTTAGACTCTACACCAAAAATCTATGCTTTCATAAACAAGTGATTCCTTTTCTAGGTATTTCTAAACAAACAAGACACACTTTTAGAAAACTATAATAGGTATAGTTTTACGAACAAATTTCTAACTCTTATGTACTAGAAACCTGAATTTCAAGAAGTTTACTTTCGTATACAAGAACAAACGTAACATTTTAACAAGTAGATCTGTTTTTATGCCACGGTTTTGTGAGACACTAATTTCATGTACGTTCGAGTACACATTTCAAGTCCTGTATTATATACCTGAATCCCTTGGAGGGGGAGCGTGGTGTTTGTGTATAGATCTATACGGGCTTGACAACCCGCGCCCTGACTGTTAGCTGCAGTCCACCGTTTGGGGTGACAAACGTCATAACATTCCAACGCCTGAAGAACGTTGTGTATAGGCATTTCGAGTCGATAGTAGGGTTATAAAACTCACAAGGGGTATTAAAAATGCATTGATTTACAAGGTTTTCAAACTCATTGGTTATTTTACACTTACATACATTTTAGAAACAAACATTGGTCTTGAGTGAAGGCTACTTTTATACTAGTAGAAAATATAGGATTTTCTAAACACAAACAAACAAGGACAAAACATTTCATTTCATTCAACATTGTCATTTAAATACTTATGAAACTCACCAGCTTAAATGCTGATCTACTCTTTCAAAATTACTTGTATGTCCCAGGAAATCAGTAAATTTCAGGTATTCATTTTGCTTTTGATGAAGGGATGCTGCGGCGCCAGTTAAATCTCGTATTTTGACATCATATTGTAATTGGTTTTGAACATGTAACTTTTGACAAATGTAAACTTTCAATTATATATATGATGGTTGTATTGCTTTCTTTACTATGTATTCATTTGTTACGTTACCACATGAAGTCATTCGCCCCCGAACGTTTCCGCCGTTCAGGTTTGGGGGTGTGACATGTTGCTCCACTATGGTCAAGGTGGTCCATTCTTTTGTAATGTTCACCAAATTTTTGAAATTTGACCACTTTTGTAAACTCTTAATATGATTGTCAGTCAGTACTCTATGTTGGATTAAATGTATATTGACATGTGAACACATTTGGTTTTTTTGTTAATATATTGATTGTTTATATTATTGGATGATAGTAAAAATATGTACACAACACACACACACACACACACACACATATATATATATATATATATATATATATATATATATAATATTAACACATTGTAAAGCTTTGAAAAACGTCATGACCTCGCCATGTGTCGTAAGTCTTGAGGCGCGGGTGTGTCGCCAAATAGTGTCTTGTGTTATTCACAGCCATGCTAACGACCAAGATTAGTTTTTTAATTTCATAGTTTAAAATGATTTCTCATTGAATCCAATCCTAATAACATATATCTACCGCGGTACTAGAAAAATTTTCTTATTGACTTCAAACTAGTTTATAATTACAATTTACAGAGGGTGTATTCTCATAAAATAAGTGTATGTCCTCAAATCCATGCTTCATAGCTACAACTTGACCATGATGCGACACATATCACATTGCTTTTGTTAGATTTTTTATTTTGCAACACAATGCAAGCCAATTCAATTTTAATCACATATTTATCAAACTTAATATTTAAGATCCATAAACCGCGATTATCCTTCATAACATCTCATAATAAAATGTCTTATAATCATTGCACCGTTCCCATGAATTACTTTTTTGATATGATGTAAATTTATATTGTTTCTTTTTATTTTGGAGATAAGAAAGGTTGTTTGATATGTATTTTAGTAAGAGGTAGTGTTTATTTAGACTGTTTGTTACCATAATAAAAGTTTCTGATTTGGTCATATAGTCTTTGAGATATTTCTTGTTAACTAGGTTTGATAAAAATGTGGTATTAACTTAAATACCCAATCAACAAACATCAAACAACTGCTAGAACCTAAACTTTATATGATGATATGTTTTTGTCAAGAGAAATTAAATAATCTAACCATTTTTTTTGGGTTTTCTTTTAAATAGAACCACTTTTTTTTAAACTAACCATTAGGTCTGGAATGGGTCATTCCAGACCTGAAAACCGGCCCTAACCTAATATTGTAGCCCAATATTATATATATGGGTCCCACAAACACAAAAAAAATGGAATACGCATTATGGAATTTGGAGATCCAAAGCACGATTTACCCGCATTTCAGACCAAACTTTTAGCATGGATTCGTCAATCCAAATAAGTTCTACACTTTAAATTACTTTGTATTTAATTTTATAAAATGAGTTACGTATTCCGGAATTGTCTGTAATGCCTATGTTTCCGGGCTTGCCATTTTTAGCAATGTAATAGTCTAGGTTAACCTTTGTAACCCGTTTTGAAATAATAAGAATGTATTATTTGAGTATTATGTGTTTTGTGCTTAGTTGCTTAATTATGTGGTCTGATTAATTAAGAATAAAAATAAGGGTCAAAATTTAAGTGTAAAATGAACTTAATATCTTTGGTTAATGTTGTAGTAGTTGAAACGAGGTTTCCGAATATATATAGAACGCCCAAATCTGACTTCGTATGAGGAAGTTATGATTTATCGAAGTTTCGACTTAGCGGTATGCAGCCTGAAATACTCGATTTGAGATCGAGCGGTTTTTAGCCGAAGCAATCTAAACGAGGATCGAAGGTCTCGTTGTTGGTATCGAAGCGATAAAAAGTTAGGCGAGAACGGACGTCAAACAAAGAAGTTATGAATTTATAACGAAGTTTTTCTGTCGCGGCCTATTAAAAATAAATAATAAAAATAAAGTCGAAATTAGCCGACGGAGTCTAAATGAAAGTTGTAGAGCGTAGTCTCACCTTTCCGTGGATATAAAGAACGTCGAAAACGGAGTTCGTATGAAGAAGATATGAATTTCCGAAGTTTGATAAATAAATTGTATTTATTTTTAATTGAAAAATCGGAAGCTTTATCCGAAGAGTAGTCATCAATCTGATCCGAGGTACGCGCCGCGTACTCGTGTACCCCCTGCGTACTCCGAAGGTGTCGACATCGCAGCAAGTGGCTTCGAATACGTAAGCAGTGACGTTTTTCGGACCTGTACGCCCCGCGTACGTGCGAGGCTCAGCCTCTATAAAAGGAATCTGAAGGCAGCCGAGTCTTTTGCCAATTTCTTCTCTTCTCTCTCCCGTTTTGCATCGTTTTGCGTGCCAGAAATACCCCGAAGCCCCGGTATTATTCTCGAGCCCCGAGGCAAGTCTCGAGATCCCGAAGATCCCGAGAAGTGCGGTTCCCGAGCCGAAGCTCTGCCCGCGAGAAGTTCGATTTTTGTGGAGATCTTCCAGATCTGCTGTAGATTACTACTTCTGCAAGTTGTAGTGCTGTCCGATCGTCTTCTGATCAAGTGAGTGTATACTACCTTTCATAAACACGATAATAATACAAGTGCGGTTTGAGTGTATTAAGTAAATTGTGGTTTATATGTGTGAGGGTGTAGTTACTTTCTTCTAACGAGTAACTATGAAGTATTTTATACGATATACTTGTTATGTGTATATTTTGTGATTGTATGCGTGAATGGTTATTCACTTTATTCTATCTCATAGATTTGAATTGTTTTTCTATGAAATACGTGTTATGTGGTATGCCTCATCTGTTATGTGGAACATATATTGAATGAAAATGATATACAGGTTTCAAACTATGTATGAAAATATATATTTTATCTACTAATATGTTGGGTAGAACATGGGTAGATAGTTGGTGTGTAATAAACAGATGAGAGGCCTCGATGTTGTTGTTGTTGTTGATCTAGTTATTCAGCGGAGTATCGATAACGACCACGGACTCTTTCTAGACAGTCCAGTGGAACGCTAGCAGGTTCATAACCTGTAGGTGTTGTGAACGATGTGTTCACCGGTGTACTCTATCCCCCTCATGGTTGCCTTTAGGATATCTATTGTTGAGGGAACCCCTTCGCAGTGATGTCCGTCCCGATGAAAAATCCTAGATTAGGTCCCTTGAGATAAATGTTATTTTAGGGACGTAAAGTGAGGATAACGGGAATGGGTAATCAGGATAGTGATTGGTTGGTGAAATTAAATATAACTTATTTATTGTGGGTTGAAAACCCTATATGCTCACCAGGCTCCCAAGCCTGACCCACTCAGTTTTATTTGTATTACAGGTAGTGGCGCGAGGGCATAAGATGGTTGAATCATCAAGTTGTTTTGTTTACAAGTCTGTATATGTATATATTTGTTGAATGACTTGTAATGTTATCGTTTATGTTTTATGGTCTGTATCGGAACATAACATCCCGAGTTTTGATTATATAATGAAAATGCATCTCTTGATGAAATGCTTTGATAAATATTATTTTATCATGTTTTGTTTTGGGAACAAATTCCGCAACACTTTTAAATCAATAGGATTTACTCTGAAATTATTTTAAAAAGCATAAATGAAAATCGGTCATTTTCTGGCCGTGATTTTGGGGATGTTACATTGTCCAAAATGGTCTGGAATACGAGGAAAACCTCTGAAATATTATCATCGAATTTGAATTATCCTTTTTTATGTTTTTGCCATTGTAAATGTATGAATCTCATGTAAGTACTTTGTAGTTTGTTTCGGATTGCTTGTTTTAGTCCGGAATCAGGTATTGTAGGGGTACCAGAATGGTAATGTAGGTCCGGAACACGAAGAACGTAATCCGAAACCCGATAAACTATTCTGGAATGATGTTACAGAATATCAATCTAGAATAACTATACTTAGAAATTTTTTTCTAAGTATTGTTTAATAACCTATGTTAGTCCAAAGACAAGTTTATGTGGATGTTAAAAAAAGTGAGTTTTACGGACGACGAAGTTATATTCCATTTAGAGGAGTTTTCGGGGATAAATGTAAAATAGAAAAAAAATTATAATTTTCATTTATTTTTTACAGTAATGTATTAAAATGTTCTTGGAATTTTGTTTCTGTAGATAAAAACGAGGATGCTGAATTTTAAAATAAGATAAAGATAAACCAGAAAAGGCACGTATCAAATTAAGAAAGAAATCAGAAAGGGTGTTAAAATTTAAATTGAAAGCAGATAGAAATCCAAAAGATGGCACTAGAGTAAGTGCATACAAACTTGATATGATAGAATAGTTGCAATTATGTGTTTTTTTGTTATGGATATGGTTCACGAAGTGTTTATTATTATTATTAAATACTTTTACTCACATTGGTTTTTTAAATAGTATATTAATATAATTTAGGTATATTTTATTTTCAGTCCCCAACATCCAGTGACTCGAACTGATGAGTTGCCTATAGAGTATGATATATCATGTCTTGAAGATGAACGACAACGCCTTTTTGATATCAACGTGCGAAACAACGAATGGTAATACCGGAAATCTCATTACCGCCTTCACCGGTTGAGGAGCGGAGAAAAGTATCATTGTATAACATGTGAATGCTCCTCATTACCATGTCTGAAGATATACGACAATTTGTGAACACGATGGACATCATCGAAGAAACACATAGGACAACTCCAACAATAGAAGATCGAGTCGAATTTGTTGATAATGGTTTCAAACTAATTGAGACCTACATTGAATTGTTTGAAAAACATGTAGACATGGCTAGTTTGCATTGGATGCAAGTTCCTAGTTATCGTGCAGAAATGTAATCTAATTTTAAATATGGATATTGTAATGTCTTTTGATACTGAATTTTGTAAAAGGAACAATGTGATTATCTAAAAATGATAATTATTCTTTTTTCATTAACATTGTTGCAAAGAGCGTTATAAATCCTAATACATACTTAGATTGGTTCCCACAAATTAGAAAATTGTAAAGGATACATTTATTGTTCCCGGTCAATAAAATCTCCTCTAACTCTAACATCTATTAGATGGACCCGTTCTACATGAAGCTTATTGATCTCTGCATTTGCATTTTCAATCCACTTCTTATCTTGTTTCACTTCTTTCATAGCTTCAACAACCCATTTTTCCTTTTTATTTACTTGTTCTGCTAGATCGTCTGCACGTTGGTTTAGTGTGCGACTTCTTTCAGAGTCCCTTTCTTCTTCATCAGCCTTCATATCTTGGAAAATGTCATCAAACATTTTATCTGGGAGTGGGAAATTTAGGCCTTCCAAAAAAGGGTTTTGATCTGAACAAACATAACAATCTTCCTTTTAACAATGCCAAACACCATCATAAGATGAACCCATTCCAATTTTTTTTCTACGTTGAGGGTGCATGTTTTAAGGTCCAAAAGCAATGTCCGGAAAAAGGGTCCAAAATAGCTATTCCGTAAAGTGGCTCTGGAATGGGGTTCCCGAATGAGGGTCCGAAATACTCTCAGGAATCTATGACATTTACTGTTCGGAATGACTACACATACTTTCAGGAATCTATGACTTTTACTATTGGGGATGACTACACATATGTCAGGAATCTATAACAATTAATGTTCTGAATGAAAACACATAGTGCATACTATGAATACAGGGTTAAAGCCTATGAGGATAAGCATTTTAAGGTACAAAAGAAATGTCCGGAACAAAGGTCCGAAATAGCCATTCCGGAACATGGCTCCGAAATGGGGTTCTAGAATAAGGGTCTGAAATACGGTCAGGAATCTATGTCATTTAATGTTCGAAATGACTATGAATACTTTCAAGAATCTATGACTTTTACTATTCGGAATGACTACACATATGTCAGGAATCTATGTCAATTACTGTTCCGAATTTAGGGTCCGAAATAGCAATTCTGGAATGTGGCTCCGGAATGTATTTTCGGAATAGTGTCGAGAGTCTATAACTGTAGTAAATTCCATTATATAAATGAATTCAAGCGTCCAAACTCTCTACATTGTTAAATTTATGACTAAAAAATCATTTCTCTTAATCCAAAGAAATGGCATACTACGATTATGGCTCTCAATGTATCATAAGGACACCAATGACTAGAAATTACCCTGGATGGATTTTTTACGCTTGTCCTAAAGAGGTATGTGGGTTATCCTTTCATTATTTTTCTTTGAATTAATATTAATTTACATAATATACGTCATATGTTTGATCTAAAATTTTCAGGGACCACAGTTTGGGTTTATATGTTTGGTTGACAAAGCAAAAGACAATAATTCGTTGATAATCAGTAACTTGTTTCAATCGAAGAAGAAACTTGAAACCAAAAACATGCACTTGAAGATAGCATTAATTTGCAGATGGATTTTCTTATTTGGAATTGTTGTGTACAATTTGTAAGTTTTATGTTCATCAACTAAGTTTCTGTAACGCTTATTACTAAATATATGTGATATGTAATGTTTGCTTGTTTGTTATTGTTACTATGGTACTTCTAAATTATGTTTTTTCTATCTTTGTAATATTTTCCATTACACACTACAAATCAATTACAAACATAATTAATTGCAATTGCATTGGCAATAAAACAGACATCAAAGGGTCTGCTCTTTCATATTATGATGGAGGAGGAAGAGGGTGCACGGTTTGTGCCTGGTAGGCAGTCTGAAACACATCAGCCTGGTAATATATATGAACCATATCATGTAATTCATGAATATTCAAATGACGTGATGTCATAATAGCATGACTGCATGTTATACCCAAACTGCACCATTTCCCACATGAACATGTATGACGTATTAGATCAACAACACAAGTTTTTTTAAAATCAAAAACTCGATAAATGTCGGACGGGAGCGGAGACGGGATCTCCAGCGGGATCTTTGTTGCTTGTCACCGAACAGTAAATATAATCAAATAAGGTTCTTGTACAAGTAATTAAATAATTTAATATTGCAGCCAATATTTTACCTACCATTAAATTGCATTCAACGAAAATCCGTTGAATATAATCACGAATTGCCTCGGTAAGCGTTATTATCGGTATACTGTGTTGATTTACTGATAACACCAAAAAAATTAGGCAACATCAATGCTGACTACATTTCAACGGATGTTAGGGAAATAAGTTCTTATCTATTTCGCATGAACGATACTGGCAAGCACTTCACGAGCATCAGGGTTAGCCGACAGAAGGTTTCTTCAAAATCAACCACGGTATATGAGTTGGATATCATCCAGAACAAAGGTTGTAATGTTCAGCCAGAGACGTCTCTTGTGCGCATATACTTCAACACACTTTTAGAAGTATGCCCACGATAAGAATCAGGTAATACATGCACTATGCAAGAACTAACGACTAGTCCACATTTGTTATGAATGATACTTCCCTACCCTATATGAGGGCTTCTTTTTACCTCATTAGGAACGAGGTACAATAGTAGAGATTATTTTCCACGGCCAGACCAAATGCTATAGGGAGGGTATGGTTGTTCCTGTCAATAGCAACCGCTACAAACATTGTTTTTAGGTAGTCCCCTCTAAGAGGGACACTACCTATGAAGATGACATGCAAGAAACAACTTATGAATGCATGGACCTATATTTTTTTGGGGGACAAAAGCCACAAAACAAGCTTCGAAACAATCCATCAAATCAATTTTGATGTGAGTATAACTATGCGAGTTGATTCGCCTAAGATTGTGAAGGTAAACAAACAGGTTGTTAAAGCTTTCTTCGTGTTCACTCTCTGAAAAAACTCATTTTGAAGCAATTATAAGAGATAATGACAAATTATTTAGTTGAATGTAAGATTTTAAACACACACACACACACACACATATATATATATATATATATATATATATATATATATATATAAGACAAAAACTGAGGTTATAATCCGAAATAGGAACTCCGGAACGGACACCACCACTCCTGAATGCTATGTTCCGGAGCATGTGGTCATTTTACCTAAAAAACATTTAGGTTATTTTTGCTAAAATTGTCGGGTTAGATTACTCTATTTTCCTTTTTTTCAAAGAAAAAATATAATTTAAACTAGTGGGGTACCCGCGCGATGCAGCAGGACATATAATTTTTTCGGTGATTGATTTCTAATAGAAATTAGCTTTTCATTCTATAAGCTTTTTCAGGAAAAAAAAAACGTTATTTTGGGTTACAAATGTAAATACATTGTTATTTTGGGTTAAATATATAAATATATTATTGTTTCAGATTAAAAATAATAATATCTTAGTTGTTTTAGTTTAGAAAAATATACATATTGTTTTGTCTTAATGTGGTTGTGTTTATGTTCAACATTGCTTAATGATATTAAACTTTTGGTCATAAACACATGGTATCCTTTTTTGTTTGTCAACCTCAATTAAAACCTAATATACAACATATGTATGTAACAACGGAATTTGGTATAAATTTCAAATTTTTATTTAGTTTCTTTTTTAAAAATGTCTTGTATAAAAATTATATTAACCAAAAAATAATATAAGTGATACAAACAATAAAAATAATTTACAAAACATAGTAGGTTTATAAAATTGATTGACGGGTATTTAACAAAATTTTATTCTTATTTGATCAACCGTTTTCCTCATGTAAATTTTTATATTTGAATGCGACATTCATATATATTAATTTCCATCTACATACAATTTATATTATTGTTGATGAAAACAACCACTTAACAAGTACATAACATGATATGTCAACTAAACGTAAACTTAAAATTGCAAAACATTAATTCTTTGTACTTCACATATAATTGTACTTCACATATAATTTAGATATGAAAATCACCACTTCGAGCAAATATGATAACCTATTATAGTGACCCCACAACATCTAGCATGAACATATCTACTACTACATATGTCTCTATTACATAAAAAACCCAAATCCAAATGTTCCATGACCATTGTTCCAAATCTTTCCTTGCGCCAATTAAGAACAATCGTAACAGGCCCTACCAAAGTGAATGAAATCAATTATATGATCAAATCACTCTTTACATATATGAACATTAATCGAAGAGATATGGAGTAAATGCAAAGTAGGATTCTACCCTCTACATACCTACATTCCCTGAGAAATTACGAAAGTAGTCAAATAAATACATAAAAGACATACAAAGGGACACAGACACAAACAATCACATACATAAATGCTTGGTCACAAACATATACATACACAGCCAAGCCAATCGATGTGTAGAAGGAAAAAAGTACCAAATGGAATTTAATTAACTACTGATGTTTATTTTCGTGGGATAATGTCACTATAGCACATGAAACTTTCATCAATTGGCTAATTTGGTCCTTAAAGTTTTTTTGGGTACATTAGGTTAGTAAACTCGTAAGTGACCTTTTAATTATACCCTTTTATCAAGTTTTAGAAGGTTTCCCGGTTGACCTTTAATATATGTGAATTAATATACATTTTTTTTTCTAATCCAATGCCACGTGAGATATGCCACGTCAATTAACGATATAAGAAGCTTAAATCCTATCGTCTTCAACTATCGAACTTCAGTCGTCTTCATTAATCAGCTGTAAAAGAAACCGAGTTAGGGTTTGTGAAGCATTCCTGTGATCGAGCTGAAGAAACAAAGTAGTCGCAGCAATGGCACAATCGGAACCTAATTGATTGTTTGCGATGGTGGAACTGAACTACCAAGGGGTATTTAATCGAAATCCTTTCTCTTACACTGGTGGTGTGAAAACCATGTTCACTGATGTTGACTTGTCTTCTATGACTTATTATGAATTTGTTAACTTGTTCGAACGTTTCATGCATGAAGATTGTAAAAAGTTTTACTACTGTGAACCAGGCAATTCCCTGATGGAAGGGCTTAATCCCATTTCAAATGATGTGGAATATGTTGCTTTTATTTTTGATGCTTATGGAACAGATGGTATAATTTCGGTTTATGTGGATCATATTGGGGTTGGTGTTGATGGGTGGCTTGATGATGAAGATAATGATGATGAACATGAGTCTTGTATTGACGGTGAAAATGAAGACAACATAGATGAACTTAGAAATGTTGCCTTTGAATTTAATGAGGATGTAGTGCATATGAATAGGACATCAAATGATCCTTTCTTGAGTAAGTTATGTGTTGATGATGAGGATGAAAACAATATTGTAGATGATGACAATGGGAGAGAATTTGAAGTTAACATACAAACTCATTCCATATTTAATGAGCTATTACACTGGAAAAAACAAAAACCAATTCTAGGGATGAGATTTAAGGGTCCAAGGCAAGTAAAATCAATGTTGTGTAACTATGTTGTATCTAATGGATATCAATTGTGTTTTGAAAAAAAAATGATAGGACAAGACTTTTGGTGAGGTGTAGCAAGGGTGCTTGCACATTTAGATTATGGGCTTCTTGGACGAGTGATGAAGAGAGTTTCCAAATCAAGTCACTAAAAGCTGATCATAAATGTGCTAGGAACTTCAAGTTTGGATCATTGGTGACATATGCATGGATTGGGAGTCACTATACCAAAGAGATTGTAGAAAGTCAGAAAATAAGTGTAAAGAAGCTTAGGTTAAAGGTAATGGCAAAGTTTGGTATCCAAGTTAGTATGGGGCAATGTAGAAGAGCAAAGAAGTATGCACTGAAACTTGTTGATGGTAGCCTTGTTGAACGTTATGGTAAGCTATGGTCATGAGATTTTAAGGAAAAATCCTGGGTCAACTGTGAAACTAGATATGGAGGATGGTCCAGATGGAAAGAAATATTTTAGCAAGTTCTATTGTTGTTTTCAAGGAGTTAAACAAGGTTGGATTGAAGGGTATAGAAGGGTAATTGGTCTTGATAGATGTTTACTTAAAGGTGTTTGTAAAGGATAATTTCTTTGTGCTATTGGGAGGGATGCAAATAACAAGATATATCCTATTGCTTGGGCAATGGTTAATGTGGAGAACAAGCAGAATTGGAAGTGGTTTTTAGAGCTTCTCATTGATGATCTAAACTTGAATTTAGGCAATGGTTTCGTTTTAATGTCAGACCAACATAAGGTTAGTATTTTACATAGTAATGAATTTATATTTATTTTACACTATCTGAATTAAACCTTTGTACTACTATAGGGTTTGATAGAGGCTGTTAAAGAGTTGCTGCCATATGTAGAGCACAGGCAGTGTGGCTAGACATATTTGCCAGAATTTGCAGAAGAGATTTACTGGTGCCATATATCATACCTTGTTTTGGAGAGCATCTAAAGCCACAATTGAGCATGCTTTTAAATTTGTGATGAAATAAATTGAGACATTGAACCCAGATGCCCATCAATATCTCATGGAGAAAGATCCTAAAACATGGTCAAGAGCTTTCTTTCAAACTGGAAGGTGTTGTGATGCAGTTGAAAATGGGTTCTCGGAAAGTTTTAATGCTGTAATAGTAGATGTCAGGAAGAAGCCTATAATTGTTGGGTTTTGGTATACTACAACATCCTATGGTGCACATATAACCCTAAATACCTTGGATCTATGTTTTCACTAATTATACATGCAAATGGTTTCCAAGGTATTAATCTTACAACTAGCATGAGTTTAACATAAAAACATAATATACTAGTTAGCATGACATACCTTTTGATGGAGATTTGAAACCCAAATGGACCATGCTACTCTCGAGTCGATACATACCAATAATAGTTATAGGATTAGACACCTAATCCAACAATAGTAACCATGTTAGAGGAGATAAGATTATACATGACAGACAGAATCTACAACATGAAATTAAAGGTACAACAATGGGGAAATCATATTTGTCCAGAGATAAGGGATAAGGTGAATTTGCTTAAAAAAGCTCAAAGGCATTATCAAGTACTACAAAGTGGATTAAACCAGTTTGAGGTAAGGGGAGCAATAGATGCATATGAGGTGGACTTAGAAAGGAAAACATGCTCATGTAGGTTGTGGCAATTGAATGGATATGGATGTGCTCATTCGGTAGCTAGCATATCCTTTCTTAATAGGGATGTAGAAGTCTATGTAGACAACATGTTTAGCACAACCACATTTAGGAAGGCATACAATTATAGAATTGCTCCCATGAATAGCAGTGACATGTGGCCAGAGACAAACTATACTCCACCATTGCCTCCTATTAATAGAAGGATGCCTGGTAGGCCAGTTACTAAGAGGAAGAAATCCACTATAGAGAATACAAGAACACACAGGGTTTCTAAGGCTGGAAAGAAAATCAGATGTAGTATTTGCAAGGAGATAGGTCACAACAAGGCCACTTGTCCACATAGAAGGCCCCAAAAGTTAAATGTGAAGAAACAGAAGAAACAAAAAGTTTGTGTGAATCAAAATGCAGGACAGGTAAAACAATTTAAAATTTAAATTTATTTACATATGATTTGTTACTAACATAATTATATCATGTCATATAGGGTAGTACAAGTGAACCACAACAACATGAAGAGGTTGAAATGACTCCAATTGAGATGGATACTACTCAAAATAATATACAAGTTACTCTTATTGATGTTGAATCTAGTAGTGCATGGGATTTTAGTCATTATATGCAATTTACTCCACCAAGATGTTATGAAGGTGATGAGGGTGTTATGGGTGAGGAAGCTGATATGGTTGAGGAAGTTGTTGTGGTTGAGGAAGTTGTTCAAGATAAGGAGGCTGAGGAGGTTGATCCTGTTATCCAAGTTGATAATGTAAATGTTCAGGAGGTTGATGAGGTTAATCCTAATGCCCAAGTTGATAATGTTAATGTTCAGGAGGTTGCTCCTGTTATCCAAGTTCAGCAGGTAAGTGTTAGGCCAATTTCAGAGATTTTGAAGAGGATAAGGAGAAGAAAGTCAGAGAGAATATTGAAGCTGAAATTAGGCAAAACAATTGGTGGTGTTGATGATCCAGGAAATTCGAAGGGAAAAGCTCTTGTAATTGATTAGTGTTTATTGTAATTTGTGTTTAAAGTTTATGTAATAGGATGATGGTAAATTGGATTTAAAGTTTATGTAATAGGATGATGGTAATTTACATTTAAAGTTTATGTAATTGGATGTTGGTAATTTATATTTAAGTTTGTATGACATAAAAGGGTATTCTGGTCATTTAAGTATGTATGAAAGAAAAGGGTATTTTGGTCGTTTAAGTATGGATGAAAGAAAAGGGTATTTTGGTCATTTAAGTATATATGACAGAAAAGGGTATTTTGGTCATTTAAGTATGTATAACAAAAAAGGGTATTTTGTTCATTTAAGTATGTATGATAGAAAATGGTATTTTGGTCATTTAAGTATGTATGACAGAAAATGGTATGTTGGTCATTTATTTATGTATGACAGATAAGGGTATGTAGGTCATTTATTTATGCATGCAAGAAAAGGGTGGTATTTTGGTCATTTAAGTATGTATGACAGAAAAGGGTATGTTGGTCATTTATTTATGTATGACAGAAAAGGGTATGTTGGTCATTTATTTATGTATGACAGAAAAGGGTTTGTTGGTCATTTATTTATGTATGACATGAAGTATGAAAGTATGTTTCCTTTTTAAGTAAAATCATGACATTTGGCTTTGAATATTTATGCATGGAAAAAATTGGTATAATGTGCATGCATGGGGATGTTTTATATGGTCCCGGATATGGTTTTATAATTGCTTCACAGGTCCCATTTTTTCATTATTAAAATACTCACTGACTACAAATGGTCCCCATACACATATTGTACTTCCACATGGACCACTTCCTAATTTGTTCCCATATTTAAAACATGCACAACAACCAATCTAATTAAATATATTTGTAAGGAATACAGACCATGCATATGTTTGATTAACATCAATATCTGATTATACAAAATTCCCTACAATTGGGACTTTGAATATTTTTTACATTACTTATCATATGCCCTTTCATTAGGGACTTACCACCTTACAACATCAACACATTAAGGTTGACAACCCCAACTTGTAACTAAAAGCAGCTTCAATACATACAAAATGCCCATCATTACTAGTTTTCTAGTCTGCCTTTACAAAAAATACAAGGGATCCCAAAAAAACAAAAGCTTACACTAACCAACCTAACTAACTACAATCACCCCCCTTAACTTCAAAACACATAGGGCCAAGCAAGCAAACAACAGCGCAACTATCATCATGTACCTGCCTATTGCCTTCCTTGCATCATGAACTTCTTTCTCACTCTTTGCCACCTTATACTGCTCCTGTGACAGTAGAAACTCCACTTCAGCAATCCTTCTCCTCAATTTGTTCATCTTAGATAGTTCCTCTTTGGCATCCAGTTTCTACTTCAGAGAATATAGCAGGTTTTTGTAGTACCCGTCTAGTTGTTCTTCATCTTTCCATTCAAAGTAGCTACACTTCCTCAACCTAGTCTATAAAAGCCAATAAAATTAGGGTTTGATTGACAATCACAAATCAGCTACCTTTAATGTACCAACGAAATGGGTATTATTCACAGTGATTGTAACACCCGGAATCTGAAAGGTCAAGAAAGGAAAGGAGAAACCCTAAGTTAAAGAGGGTTGACTCGGCGAGTTTAGGAAGGAACTCGGCGAGTCGGAGCGGGATCCGGGTGTAAAGTAAGTGACCGACTCGGCGAGTCGGCAAGTGGACTCGGCGAGTCTGGTCTGGGTTGGGAAACCCTAATTTCGGGACTTGGTACCCTATTTAAGCAGCTTATTCTCTTCCCTAGGGCTCACTTGCAGCCCCTATAGTCCAGAACCAGAAACCATAAGCCTCCATTGTTGCTCATTCAAGCTTTCTTGCAATTTTGGGTGATTTGAAGGAAGAAGGAAGAAGGCACCCATTGGGGATTCAAGGATTGGCAGTAGATCCAGAGTTTATGAGGTCTTCCAGAACATTTGAAGGTAATGAGTCGCTACCTTCCCTCTTTTGCATATAGATCAACCTTTATCATGAGATTTGGGGCTTTTAGGACAAGTTTATGAACCATTTCGAGTTAGAAGCCCAGATCTGAAGTTGCCACTTCAAATCTATGTGTATCTTGGCCTAGAGAATCATAAAGCATCAGTCTAAGGGTTGATTGTTAAGCCCCTTTGTCTCAAACCCTATTTTATAGTGTTTTGAGCCTAGATATCCTTAGCTACACGTAAAGTTTGCCACTTTACGTAAGGAATAGGCTTTAGAAGAGTGGATCTACAGTTTGGAGTCCATGCATGACTCAAAAGCCTCTGAATATATGAAGGAATGAATAGACTCGGCGAATCCTTCGAGTGGACTCGGCGAGTAGTATGAAGATGGAGATGAACTCGACGAGTTGGACGAACAACTCGGCGAGTCTGTTGAAGATTCCCTCGGACTCGGTGAGTTTGTTCTTGGACTCGGTGAGTCCAGTCGCGAAACCCCAACCCCTTCGAGTTAAGACTCGGATTAGTGAGTTGAGTGGGGACTCAGTGAGTTGGTCAGGTCAGGACTCGAAAATCGGTAGACTCGGCGAGTCAGGGGCTGACTCGGCGAGTCGAGTCGCGAATGAAGGGGTTTCTGAGCTTATGAACTTAGCGAGTCAATAGGCTGACTCGGCGAGTAGGGTCAACCCGGAAGGTTGACCGTGACCAGGACTTTGACTTTGACCAGAGTTGACTTAGTTGACTTTTAGAGGACTGTCAGACTAAGTGTCATATTGATATTGGTAGCTCGGAGATCTGGAGGAGCAGCGGCTCAGAGGATTGTTGATTAGCAGCTAGAGGATTATCGGCAAAGCTCAGCAGTTTAGGTGAGTTTCCTTCCAGTAGGAACGGGTCTACGGCCACAATGCCGGCCCGATTAGCTAGCAATAGTTTCCGTACTTCGGTCCGATGCAGTAGTTAGTATGTTTGATGCCTTCGTGGCTCAGACAGGATTTATTTGTTATGTGTTCCGGGCTACGGCCCGATGCAGTATGTAGTATATGTGTGTTCATGCTAGTTGATACGTTTATGTTATGCTTTGTTCAGTGACTCCGGACTTCAGTTCGATGCAGGGGACAAGGTCCCACTCAGTTTTCCGGACTTCGGCCCGATGCAGGGGGCAAGGCCCCAGTTAGTCCGGACATAGGTCCGATGCAGGGGACAAGGTCCCAGTCAGTTAGTCCGGACTTCGGTCCGATGCAGGGGACAAGGTCCCAGTCAGTTTCCGGACTTCGGTCTGATGCAGGGGGCAAGGCCCCAGTTAGTCCGGACCTCGGTCCAGTGGGCAAGGCCCAATATGTGCTTTATATGTTATTGGATGGTATGTGGTAGATTGGGGGAGCTCACTAAGCTTCGTGCTTACGATTTTCAGTTTTGGTTTCAGGTACTCAGTTTTCAAAAGAGGGGCTCGGGAAGATTGCAGTGCACACACCATAGTCAGTTAGCCTGGGAATGTTTGACTCTGATAATGAGATTATGTTTTGAATTAATACTCGAAAAATTATATTATGACTTATCATACAGTTTTTTATAAATATGATTTTAGTAATGTTTTTAAAGAGATTTTTAGTCGTGATTTTTGGGTCGTTAAAAGTTGGTATCAGAGCCTTGGTTTGAGGGATTCGGACATACCCTCGGGCGTGTCTGAACTCAAACTAAGGGATTGGTATAAAGGTTTTCAAAAGGAAAAGACAGTTTTGTAAAAAGAGTTTTGAGAAAGAAAACTGTTTTAGTAAAGCAAAAGAATTCAGAAAGAAAGGGGTTTTGGTAAGAGAAAAGGGTGTGGTGCATGCAATCAGCTGAGCTCAAGTAAGTACTCCCAAATTATCCATACAAGTTTATGATTATCAGTTTCAGTTTCAGTTTTAGTTCCAGTTTCGGTTTCAGTAGAACAACATGCTAGTATAGGACTAAGGACCTAGGAGGATGCCTTATGTGCCTGCTTATGTGTTTCAGCCTTATGAGAATTGCATGCTAGTATTGAGTAGACAACAGTAGGATAGCCTGTTTAGGTTATGCCTGATAGTATGAGTTCAGCATTGTATTCTAGTACAATTTCTTGATTATGAGAATAGTTTACACGAGTGTGTTCCCCTTATCCGAATGCTGCTTGCTCTGTGCTTAGTGGGACTCTGAGTGATGGGAGTTAGCCATTAGGTGAATATGTTATCTCATATGTGGTTAGGGTTGAATAATCTCAGAGTGCTGGATTTGGCCCTATAGCGCAGCTCTCGTCTGAGTCTAACCGTTGTGGGGACGAGTCTTTTACTCGAAGGATTATCTGAGCCTCGTCACATGTGATGGTATTCAGGTGGTGGCTAATTAGCATTACAAGGAGGCCTTCAGCAGCTGAGGACTGTTTGGGTGGAGTCAGAGGTTTCCTAGGGCAAGCCTAGGATGAGAGTAGCGGAGATCAGTAGTAGAGAAAAGAGGACTTGGTGGAGTTAAGGTAACTCTTGAGGAAAGTACGGATAGATGTGGAAGGTAGTATGGGCCCGTACTACTGAAAGCAGAGGATCCGTACTCGATTCAAGAGGGGCCAAGGCAAAACCAGGGAACTAGTAGAGTGTGTGAGAGATCCCTCAACAGTAGTGTGTAAATTGATCAGGAATTGTTATATTTTCAGCATGGTGACATTGCGCAAGTTACAAGTTAGCAATTCAGGTATCGGGGAGGGATCTGGCTCAGGCTCTGGAGTTGGGCAGCTTGATGATGAGATGAGGGATTTCATTTCCGCAGAGATCATGCGCAACATCATTGATCAGACTCCAATGATTTTCGGCTCGGTTAGAGAGGCCATTGTGGAGCGTATAGACAGTCATCTTGAGGCCTTTAAGGCCGTGATAGTTTCAGGACAAATTGGGGCTCGTCTAGATCCCGATTTTTATGGAGTTCAGGGATCCATCAGGGAGGGAGATCCCATTTCTAGTTTTTGCCATCAGGGGACAGGAGTGAGTGGGGCATCCTGTCTCCAAGAGAGACCTCTGCATGATTGGATACTAATGGTAAAACGACTTGTTCTTATACATATATATAATAATTAACCATTAATGTTATAAATAGTATAAGGGTTGAATTTTAACTATTAAAATTCTAAGGGTTGGAATTAAAGTTTATTAAAGTGTGTGAAACTTTGCAATTTCCAAAACTTGAGGGCAAGTTTTGTAACTATCCAAAACTTTTCATTTCATAACTTATGAATTACAGGTTCATAAAAATGAAGACTCTTCATTTTCATGTAACTTATGTATTTAAATGTGTGTGTTAAAGAAAGTGATCTTTGGATATCCATAACTTGAGGAAAAATTATGGACTCCATTAAAACACATAAATGATCAAGAATTAATTCTAAACAATTCAGCAAATAATTCCTATCATCTTCTAAATTCATAAGAACATGAACATGATCATCAAAATTTCAAGAATTATATGAACACATAAAAAATCATGGAATTTTGATATATGCTATTGTAAATGGATTAGAACAACCATTACACCAACTAAAACAAGTTTTAAAACACCAAAACAGTTTAGGGTAATGTTTCTAGTCCATTTCCAGCAGCAAAAGTCGAAAATATGCACTCTGTGGCTCCTACTCGTCGAGTGCATGAACCTACTCGGCGAGTAGGTTGAAGATACACATGAACTCGGCGAGTCCCCCGATGGACTCGGCGAGTTCATCAGGCAGACAGCAAGTTTTTCGACTTTTTCAACTATTTTGCATCAAGTATTAAACAAGCAAGCCTAGGCTCTGATACCACTGATGAGTTTTGAGCAATCTAACATTTCCTAAGTGTGCATGCAACCCTAATAAACCTTGGATCTATATTTGTCTAAATACATGCAAAATAATAATTTTCCAAGGTTCATAACCTATCTAACATGGCATGGGGAACATTTCAACATAAAAGAGTTAGAAGAGATTACATACCTGTTAGATGAGTTTGGTTCTTGAGGAGTTTGAGGGCCAAGCACCAATAGTGTGAATGCCTCAAATGGAATCACAAAACACCACAAACTCTTGGAAAACTTTGAGAGAGAATACACACTTGTATTTTCGGCCACACACAAGCACACACACACTAGTTCACTAGTTACCCTTTAGGGGCCATTTCATGCAACATAAGCATGCTTATATAGTGTACATGATTAGGGTGAAACCCTAATAACCCATGTCTTTTCCTTTCCAAGGATCCATGGGTTAAAATCTCCATGGATTATCCATGGACTTCCATATAAGCCTAGCCCATTAACAAATGAGTGTTAGCCCACACCATATAAAACCAATAGCCCATAATCTAATTAGTCTTCCTTTTAATCTCTAAATTAATTCATAATTAATTTAAGACTAAGACTAATTAAATAACTTCATATTAATATATTATAACTTACAATATATTAATAAACATATGTGTAAAACTCTCATAAAATTATCCATAAATAGTTCGGGTGAAGTGCAACCCAAATGGACCATGCCGGGTCGGGTCAAGTATGTACCAAATAAGTTATGGACTTAGACACCTTATCCAACATAAGATTCAGTAGTGCCTCACTACTTGCGGAAGGTGTTAGTCTAGTAATGATCAGTTATATTCACAGTAGTGACAATCCAGAGTTTCTAATGGAGTAGCTAGTGGTTGGTAAGGAAGTGGGTTAGAGATGTTCACCCTAACCGCAGGATCTTGGGATGCAGTCATTAAAGCAAGTACAGTTAAGGATTGAAGGGTGCTCGATTAGTTAGCAAGAATGGTTCGGATCTGATAAAAGTTAGCTGGAGCGCCAGCAGAGATAAACGTTGGCGGGTAGCAGATCGCCCTTTTAATGGAAGAAAGGTTGGGGAATCCTTCCAACCAGTGAGCCATAAGGAGTTAGCCGAATCTAAGTGGGGGAGAACCCTCCGAGTATGCAAGGATAAGAGCACGCAGACCCAGAATGAGTACACGACCTCGGAGAAGAAAAGATAGTAGTGCAGCGATTGATGGATTGAGGAGTTCAGGATTGGGAGTTTGAGGAACTTCCCAACATTTAGCTCATGTAATTAAGATGGCTAGAAGTTGGTTGGGAATCCAGGATTGAAGGACCGCCTGTAGGACTATAGTGAGTCGGAATGAGGATCCTGAGAACGGTTAGCAAGAGATGTTTTTGTGTTGAAAGGCAGTGGCAGTGACATCATGCAGGGTTGTGTAGATTCAGGAGTAGGGAGTTTGGAAACTTCCCAACAATAGTTTCTTGTATCCGGATTAGTAAACGGTTGGGTTGGGAACCAAGCCAAAGAATTCCTCGACGAAGCGCTAAGTATATCAAGGATGTAAGATGTCAAGGTTGATGCAGTATTCAATGTCTGAGGGCTGGTTTTGAGAAATCAGGATAAGGAATTACTAGCAGGACTAGGGATAGTCAGGATGTCCTCAGATAGTAGTAGTGTTGTAAGTCTGCGGAGGTAGCCGTAGCATTCACTAGCAGTCAGATAGTAGTGTAGTGTTGCAAGTCTGCGGGGGTAGCCGTAGCATTCACTAGCAGTCAGATAGTAGTAGTAGTGTTGTAAGTCTGCGGGGGGTAGCCGTAGCATTCACTAGCAGTCAGATAGTATTGTAGTGTTGTAAGTCTGCGGGGGTAGCCGTAGCATTCACTAGCAGTCAGATAGTATTAGTAGTGTTGTAAGTCTGCGGGTGTAGCCGTAGCATTCACTAGCAGTCAGATAGTAGTGTAGTGTTGTAAGTCTGCGGGGGTAGCCGTAGCATTCACTAGCAGACATATAGTAGTATAGTGTTGTAAGTCTACGGATGTAGCCGTAGCATTCGTCAGGTTAGTAGATAGCATGAGCACGTTGTTTGGACGCAGGGGAAACAGTAGTACCCACCAGTTCGGGTGCAGCAGTGAAGATATGGGAATCCACGGGTCAGATTTCGGATTTCTCAAATGAGTCAGTTATGGTTAAGCCGGCGATTCGACAGTCGGATCGTCACCTCAGTTATGAGATCAGGATAGTAGTGGACCGTTGGGTTCGTGTATGTTAAGGGCTATCGTTAGTCTGGGAGCCGTCATGTTATTAGTCGTGGAATTGATGATGCAGGATGTGACGTTGGGACCTGATCGGTGGATCGGGAGGTTATTAGAGCCACAGTGACAGGATAACTAGTGGAAACTAGTTCCAGAGAAAGATTTCGTTCAGAAGTCGTGGGAGCGACTATGTGAGGAGTCCTTTGACTCCACAGTTGATTTGGAACACGGTGTTGCAGATAACCGACGAATGATTGGAGACCAGGAAGGTCTTGAGGTATTTTGGGAAGCAGTCATATAGGCATGTTCAGTGTTTCATGCAGTTCTGTGTTTCAGGCAGTTCAGTGTTTCAGGCAGTTCAGTGTATCAGGCAGTTCAGTGTTGCAGGTATTTCGGTGTTTGGATAGTTTCAGAGTTATGGACAATATTAGTATTTGTGTTGGAATGCAAGTGAGGGCGGTATAGTTGGTTGAATTGGAAATGGCAAGTCCCTCTCAGCAGGATCAGTTGAGTCTTCTGCCAAGTATAAGTGATCTGCGAGGGTAATTAGGCAGGTAGCCTTTCTTTCAGGAAGGGAGACTCATGTTTTTTGGAAATTGAGTAGTCAAATGAGAGATAAGCAGGCTGGTTCCAGCAGCATCGATTCAGTATGGATGGCAGAATGGATAGAACAGTTATAGATAGTCGAAGTATCTTCAGGAGTCGCTGGGAGCGACTAGGAGATTGCGATGGAGTGTAGTGACCGGTGGGAGTCCGGTAACCCAGATATCGGCGGATTAGTTAGACCAGGGTAGTCTCAGTGCATCCGGTAGGCGGATAAGGGGCAACAGAATTTTCAGTCGGAGGAAGTAACGCTAAGGAAATTATGGAAAATAGAAGAATTTAGTATGTACCATTAGTAGTGACCAGCACTGTGAGTGGCTGGAGTGATGGACAAAAGGGTTAAAGTCACCAGGGAGGGTGTTGAGGCGTATTGTAGGTCAGTTGACCATAGAGAACTTCGAGGACGAAGATTAGTTAAGTGAGGGAGAGTTGTAACACCCTAAATCTAAAAGGTCAAGAAAGGAAAGGAGAAACCCTAAGTTAAAGAGGGTTGACTCGGCGAGTCTAGGAAGGAACTCGGCGAGTCGGAGCGGGATCCGGGTGTAAAGTAAGTGACCGACTCGGCGAGTCGGCAAGTGGACTTGGCGAGTCTGGTCTGGGTTGGGAAACCCTAATTTCGGGACTTGGTACCCTATTTAAGCAGCTTATTCTCTTCCCTAGGGCTCATTTGCGGCCCCTATAGTCCAGAACCATAAACCCTAAGCCTCCATTGTTGCTCATTCAAGCTTTCTTGCCATTTTGGGTGATTTGAAGGAAGAAGGAAGAAGGCACCCATTGGGGATTCAAGGATTGGCAGTAGATCCAGAGTTTGTGAGGTCTTCCAGAACATTTGAAGGTAATGAGTCGCTACCTTCCCTCTTTTGCATATAGATCAACCTTTATCATGAGATTTGGGGCTTTTAGGACAAGTTTATGAACCATTTCGAGTTAGAAGCCCAGATCTGAAGTTGCTAGTTCAAATCTATGTGTATCTTGGCCTAGAGAATCATAAAGCATCAGTCTATGGGTTGATTGTTAAGCCCCTTTGTCTCAAACCCTAGTTTATAGTGTTTTGAGCCTAGATCTCCTTAGCTACACGTAAAGTTTGCCACTTTATGTAAGAAATAGGCTTTAGAAGAATGGATCTACAGTTTGGAGTCCATGCATGACTCAAAAGCCTCTGAATATATGAAGGACTGAATAGACTCGGCGAGTCCTTCGAGTGGACTCGGCGAGTAGTATGAAGATGGAGATGAACTCGACGAGTTGGACGAACAACTCGGCGAGTCTGTTGAAGATTGCCTCGGACTTGGCGAGTTTGCTCTTGGACTCGGCGAGTCAAGTCGCGAAACCCCAACCCCTTCGAGTTAAGACTCGGATCAGTGAGTTGAGTGGGGACTCAGTGAGTTGGTCAGGTCAGGACTCAGAAATCGGTAGACTCGGCGAGTCGAGTCGCGAATGAAGGGGTTTCTGAGCTTATGAACTCGACGAGTCAGTAGGCTGACTTCGGTCCGATGTCGGGGGCAAGGCCCCAGTTAGTCCGGACTTAGGTCCGATGCAGGGGACAAGGTCCCAGTTAGTCAGTCCGGACTTCGGTCCGATGCAGGGGACAAGGTCCCAGTCAGTTTCCGGACTTCGGTCTGATGCAGGGGGCAAGGCCCCAGTTAGTCCGGACCTCGGTCCGATGCAGTGGGCAAGGCCCAGTATGTGCTTTATATGTTATTGTATGGTATGTGGTAGATTGGGGGAGCTCACTAAGCTTCGTGCTTACGGTTTTCAGTTTTGGTTTCAGGTACTCAGTTTTCAAAAGTGGAGCTCGGGAAGATTGCAGTGCACACACCATAGTCAGTTAGCCTGGGAATGTTTGACTCTGATAATGAGATTATGTTTTGAATTAATACTCGAAAAATTATGTTATGACTTATGATACAGTTTTTTATAAATATGATTTTAGTAATGTTTTTAAAGAAATTTTTAGTTGTGATTTTTGGGTCGTTACAGTGATCGTCAAGAAGCAAATAAAATTAGGGTTTTTAACAGATGAAACAAATACAAATACACCATTATCGTCTTTACAGAAAGAAACAACACATCAAACCATAAAATAGTAACTTATCAAAATCAAGAGAATGACCTACCATACTGTTTTGACAATTCCAGAATCGCCTCCCAGGGTTTGTTATCTTCCAACGGGTTCGTTCTTTAGCTGGAACGACACAATCACAAACCTTATACTAATACTAAAGAGACATAAAAGCTTACAAGAATACATATAAGTGAAGATAAACCAAGGTTCTTAGAGGCACACACCCAGATAAATTTAAAAACTATCATCATTTTAGAGAATATTTTTTTTGGTGATAATTAAATGAAAAAGATTAAAGATTTTGAAACTCACCGATTAAGTTCAACATGAACTGGTACCATACTAACGTACAATCTAACATGATGCTCCCTTTTTATGATTCAATTTTAATTTCACCCGCTACTCTGCAAATTCAATATTGGTATTGTCTCCATACTTTTGTCTACCTGTTGAAGTAAACTACGAGCTTCATTCAGTTCAAGAACATAAAGAAAGCTTTAGACATTAACTTGAGCTATTTAAAAAGTTAAAATTTTTGATTTTTTCTTTCTATTTCCCCAAATATAGGCTCAGTTTCTCAAATGTTCTATAAAAATGAAACAACAGACAAACAATTAGTCATTCGTTGATAGTCCTTCTCTCCTTCAGAGAGATTAGTTCTTCATCTGACCTTGACCTCTCTAACAGAAAGAGAGGTATTACCAATAGAAGGAAAGGTCATAAATTAGTAAAATGGTCAAATTAAGATGAATATGATTCCACATAAAACTTCTAAACGCTAACTCGATCAAATTGAATATATAGTACCTTCATCCGAGCACCAAGAGCTGAATTAGTTGCTTCATTATTCTGAAACATAGTTGGGATGCATTCCTGAAGTAGATCTTGATGTAAAAATTGTTCTTACTTTGACTCCTCTTCACCCTTGCATGTAAAAAAGGATTCAAAATGTAAAACTTTGATGTTGAACCTAAAATCCCTGATTTTGTTCAAATTCTAACCCCCACCCCCCCCCCCCCCCCGTCCACATATTGAAACCATTAAACTCATCAATCTCCGCCTTAATCATAAAAAGACAATTTGGTTAACCAAAATACTACAATTTAAATGAAACGCAACTCAGTATTCAAAAAAAGAACCAAGAAGGAGGATGCATTTACTTTGTTACCTTTTATTCCAGCAAGAATTGTTGATGTAGATAAGGAGAAATTGAAATATCGTATGCATTTTGCTGGTGTTCTACAAGCCCTAATCACAAAAGTAAGAAAAATTGAACCACTGGATAGAGAAAATACATGGAGAAAGGACAGATTAAAACATCATTGATGTAGATTGAGAAAGGGAAACACCCCAAGATCTTCAATTTGGATTTCTTGCTAAAAAACATCGTTGATTAGGTCGAGATGGGAGGGGGAAGAAAGGGAGAGTAGCCGAAACACGTGCAAATGTCAGTTAGTAAACAACAGGACTGGGAGAAACACAACCCCACCTTTACTACGGTTTCCTTCACTGAATGTCCAAAACCGAACACATACCTTACCTTCTCTCATTTGGATTTCTTATTCATGCTTCCATTTGTGAGGGAGGAGAACGGGTGGAGACGACGGTCATATGTGGTTCATGATGTGAGGGTGAAGAGTGTGTTGTTGTTGCGATGGTAGTGTGGGAAGAAGTAGAAGCAAGGCGGTAGAGGGGCGTTGGTGGAGGTAACGACGACATCAGGAGGGTGGAGGTAGCGGCGGCGTCAGGAGGTTGGTGGTTACGGAGACCTGCCGGAGATTGAAAAGAGTAAAGAGGAAGACGGAAGAGATTTAGGAGAAACGGCGACTGAAGATGTGCAGAGGATTTTAAGGTTTTCACTTAAGGATTAAGGATGTAAGACCCTAAGTTACAAATGTGATGCGTGTGTATATATTTGTAATGTAAGCTTAAGAAGATTATACGTGGTGGATTAATAGTTATACCTCTTAATTTTCAATAAACATGTAATATGTTTTATATAATAATAATAAAGATGAAGATTAGCTTCCCTAAAACGAGATGACCACCGCCTGTTTTATTGAAACATAAAAATTAAATTTATAATTTATACCCATCACCTATAACTTAGATTTTGGTTCTTACAAAAATCTGGACCTTTTCAAACAACGTTTTCCATCATTATAATATATAATATTATAAGTTTTGGATTATTTCATTTCACATTAATCACGTAAACACGATCTTTTAAATTTAAATAATCTTTTTACCAACTACAACGTTTGACATATAACATGATTTTTAAATTCCATTTTTATAATGATTTGACTATTTCTAGTCTTCTAAAATCGAGTTAGGTAAAATTCTTCCACTTCTTTGCCAACCCACATTGTGCATATATATGTAATTATTTATTGATATTAGTAAATGATTTATAATCTGTATAATTCAAACGTGTTTTAGTCAAACTGACGGATACGTTTTTTAGATTCAACTATAAGACTACTTTCTTAAGATTGGATCATCTCTTTATTATTATTTGAATTTTATATTTAAATGTATTTTGATAAAATATTTTCATGTTTTACAAACAGTGTCTAGTTTTTGTAAAAAAAATAAAATTTTCTTTATACTTATTTTTATAAATATTGTGGGCAACTAAAGTTGGTAAACCTCTTGATAAATATATCTTGAGATAATTACAAAGGATACACAAAACGTATATATATACACAATAATATACTACAGCCTATAGACTTCGGCCCATATACATAGTTGTACATAATCCATCTATACTAGGTCTAATACGCACCATCGCAACAAAAGACAGGGAGCAACCTGAAGCTTGGAATGTGGAAAGGAAAAAATCGAGGTGCAAGAATGAATTTAGTAAAGATGTCTACAAATTGATCATTTATAGAGATGAATTAAACTTTTTTTTTTTCAGTTTCTTCTATGTGACTTTCTCTCGAACAAAGTTGAAGTTAACATTGATGTGTTTCATGCTTGCATGGAACACTGGGTTTGCATATAAGTAGGTAGAGCTGACATTACCACACCATAAACGAATGGGAGCTTCAAGAGAAACACGACGTTTAGTAAGAGATCATAAACCAGGTTACCTCAATGTTGGATGGAGCTTTGTCATGTGACTTTGTAGAGGAGTGAGAGTGTGTCTTAGGCTTGTGAGAAGACCATGATATTATGTTGGAGCCAAGAAAGATAGAAAAACCTCTTGCGGAACGTCTATCATATACACAACATTCCTAATCAATATTTGTGAAAGATTTGAAGGCAATCTGGAGGCCTTTTTTTAGCCAAGGTAGGGTAGGTAAATTCCTCTAACGTAATACATGATTTGTGATGAAACAATAATCCTTTAGAGGTGATGCCTCGCAGACATCAAATAATGAATTTAATAATGAACTGATGAACGAGTGTAGGCTAATGCATATATTGGAAACCTTATTGATAATGAAAGCAAGATTGCATCGAGCCAAGGTTGCATATTGAAACACTCCTACAACTTGACGGTATCGGGAATCCGTTTTCTCTATTCTTTGGAAGGAGGAGGGCATGAGGCCATTAGGGATGGCAATGGTTTAGCTTAAACAAAACTTTTTGAATTGTCTTGATGATGTATAAATTTGGTGAGAGTAATGCATTAGATCCACAATATGATACTTGTACACCTAGAAAATAATGAAAGGGGCACAAGTCCTTTAAAGAATTCAGATGATATGTGTAGTGATTATGCTTGAAGCTTCCATAGAGTGTCGTCGATAATGATAATGTTGTCAATGTTGATATGAACATTCTCGTAGGCATATATGAATAGAAAAGTGATGGTCTTGGAGATGATAAATCTAAATGAACATAAAGCATGTCAGAGACGTTGAAACCAAGCATTAGGAACCTATTTGGATCCATAAATAGAGTGGTGGAGCGGTAACCAAAAATGAAATTGCTACCAAATAAAGGGACATTTATGCCTTACCTATTCATCTCTGTTGTTGGTGATACGTGTGATGGGTTTTGAGCAATACATCATTCCAATGGTGTACATGCAAACCCTAATAGCTTTTGGATCAAGTTTGTCTAATGAACATGCAATTGAATATCCAAAGCTATAAACCCTAGATCTAGCATACAATTAATCATATTAACATAAAATAGGGTTTAGATCTAACCTTTGATTGTTATATAGCAATGACAATCTAATCCTTGGCTTCAAAAAGCTTAGTGCCTTAATTGTTGCACCTCTAATGGAGTCACACACACCACTAAGCAACTTAGATGAAGAGAGAAGAAGGAGGAGCACCCAAAATTGTCCAGAAACCCTAAGGGAATCATTCACACCATTTTTGGGGCTTAGGGGCTCCTTAAATAGGTAGGCAATTAGGGTTATCTAACAAGGAAACCCTAATTTGACTGCTTAAGCCCTAAGCAGCCCATGGACCCCTTCTGGAACATGCCTTGGATGATTTCTAATGGGCTTCCCCCTAGAATTCCTCCAACCTATTATTCCAAGGTGATCCATAGCCCAATTTTAATTATCTTATAATTACAACTCCACTCCCCTAAGTTTAATTAATCTCTTTTAGCCACAAAATTAATTCTTAGTTAATTCTTGACCAATATTAATTAAACAATATGATTTCTCCTTTAATATATTATTCTCATAATATATTAATAAATCATAATTGAACCTTTCTCTCCTTAATTCATCCTACATATTGCCATGGCGAAGGCAACCCAAAAGGACCATGCTCATAATCGGGTCAAGTACATACCAAAATAGTTATGGACTTAGACACTAATCCAACAGTCTCCCACTTGGATAAGTCTAATAACTATTCTGCATAACTTCAGAACCTGATCAGCAATCGTAGCTTTCAAAAGCCGCTGTCAACACTGATCTTATCGAATACGTGTCTCCTTTAGATAAGGGATCATATATTCCTCCATTCACAAGATATCGTATAGACATAAGACATGAATTTTAATCATTCTCTCTATACTGTTTCCCGACTTCCGATTTATGACGACTGACAAGAGACTACAATTGAACACATCAACATAGTCTCGGCTTGGCCAAGCGCTTAGGTGTCATCTCTAAATCATCGAGGGGCCCACATATATCGCTTTTATCCCACTTTGGGTAAAAGGAATGGATAAACTTGGACTCAAATGCTCGCTTGCATTTACTGATCGAATCACACACAACAATAAGTTTTATAACACCAAGTTACTGGTGTGTTTACCTATCATCAATGTGCAACTGACCAACAAATAACAACTCACACGTCTCGGTTTCAAGAATATACAATATTATCGACTCACAATCACTCGTGATATTATCAAAGCACTCATGAACTCTACAGCAAACTTGTGCTATGTCTAAACTCTTCAGACAATCTACAAACTCTTCATGATAGTCTTCCTTCATACCTACTTCCAACGTATGACCGACTGTGGAGGTTTGAATAACCCAGTTATTCTGGAAGTCAAAACATGCAAAATGAAACACAATAATAATATTTAATCCTATATGGCCCCAAAGCTTTTGAGCGAAAATAAAACAGTTTTATTTAAACACCATATTGATTACTCATTATTCATTGTTTACTGTTTCAGAAAATCAACTTATTACTCAAATCACAACAATAGCTATCCCATGCACCAAGCATGCACACTATGTTTCCTATGGTCCTTACTTTGTGAAATAGATCAATTGAAAAACTTTTCGAATGATGCTCATTTCACAATTCCCAATCCTTATCATTAGTGTAAGAATACAAGGTTCTTGCCACTACTAGAATATGTTAGATTCTAACATTTTATGCAACGATCCTTTCGTAATGTCATAGCACAAAAGTCACCAAGACCCGGCTAATGAAATTACAAGGTATTCTATCAGAAAGTGTTACAAGACAATTCCATAGACGCGAAGTCTCACATTCAAAGTACATTCCTTTGAACATCCTTCTTGCATAAAAGTTTCTAATCTAGTCATAGACTCTCAATATCCAACTCCCAATATGGAAACATTTTCATATTTATCATATGACAACTCATTCTTAATAGAATCTTATATATTCATAATAATGTCGATATGGTCCATCCAATACCATACTTCCAACTACTCACAAGCGACCAATCCTCAGCGAACTTTGGATCATCCTTTGATAGTTGTTTAATTATTTTAGTCAAAACCGATTCTAGTCCTTTTTCCCTCTTAATGCGCTAGACATTTGGAAAATTTTAGAATGGTCAAATATTATAGTATTTGCAATCGATCCTATACCCGAAGCGTATGGGACACAATGCATAATGTCTTACATAAAGATATGATACTTTATCAATCTTCTGCCATAATATTTTTTTGTGTCACGTTCTTACAATTCGAACTATGAAGATGGATGCCGTAATCATAATCGAAATTTAAGAACACACTATGTATCCTTTGACTAAATTTATTAAAATTTCTCAATCTAAGCTTTAGATTTTGAAACGAAGTATAATATTCTCTCCCTTAATTATAGCAAAACAACTTTTCAACCCTTGCGACTTTGTAAAGTGAATCTTTGTTTTTCTATAATTAATATTGCTAACTTGCAATACTTACCATAATAATCATGCTCCCACTAACATGATGATTATTTCCTCTTTGACATAACACTTCTGCTCCCACTAGCTTTGACATGTAATCAGAAAATAGTTGAACTTCCAGAAAACAATACCTATTGACTTTCTAAAGTTCATAATTCTAATACCAGATGCTTCGATAAGCCTTTATCTAAGCTTCTTAAACTTATACACCTTTTCCTTAGAAAGCTCACATGTGTGTCTAGACAAATTCAGAATTATGTTACTGATATGTGCATATTTAGTGTGTATTTAGTATAGTTTTTTATTCATATATTGGCTAAATTATCGCATGTTATGGACAAAAGGTACTTAAAAGTGTTAAATTGTGTTTTTCAGTCCAAAGATGAAGCTCGGAAGCGAAAGGAAGCAAGAGAAGCGGTTGAGAGCTCAAGAGTGGAAAGAAGAAAGAAAACAGCCAAAATAAGGCTTCTACTCGTCGAGTTATTTCTTGACTCGACGAGTCCGGTCGCGGATTCAGAGAGATAAGCATTCGAAAGTCAAGACAGTTATCAGGATACGACTAATGTGAGAGGGACTCGACGAGTCGCCATATGACTCGACGAGTCGGTATGCATATATAAAGATAACTCTTTAATGCGAAAAAAAAAGAGGAGAGAATTCTGGGAAGTTTCAGAGGTGTTAAGCTGCGAATAAAAAGCCAGAAGAACCCTAGAAGTTGACCAAAGAAGCTAGAATCCAATTCCGGGAGTAATTAAGGCGTAATTTCATCATTCTACTTAATTCTTTTGTTTTGTCAATATGATTAAGCAACTTGAACTTATTTGTTTGCTGTTATTCACCTTAGTTATGAACTAATTTCTTTATACTTCTGTTTGGGGATACAAAGTTGACAATATGGTTTGAATGATTGGTAGGATTAATTCTAAGTTGGTGATTAATTGTTATTTTAGCTTGCTAAAGAACCTTGTGTATGAATGATAATTTATTTTCTGTTAATAGGAAGATAGTTAATTAGCATGAACATCTATTAATTATCGACCTCATATGATAAGTGACCACTAAATCATATGTCTAGGATTAATGAATATGAAACTAGGATTAATAAGTAAATTGAGTAAATTCATGTGCAAGCTTGTAAGATGACTATTGAACAAGAGGTTAATTAAAAATAACAATTTAATTAGCTATTGCAAGTCTAACTTAACCCGAATAATTAATCTAGTAAATATAATTAAGTTAAGCAATTGGCCACTGTTTGAATTAGTTTATTTGCTAAGGATTAGGGTAGTGAACACAACTTAATCACTTGAATCGGTAACCAACGAAAGAATTAATCCATTGCACTATTACCTTAAAAGCAACCATAAAGTTAACCGAGTTGAACTAAATAGAAGTTTCTTTCCCAGTATTGAATCTAGTTAATTTGTTCTTTTCTAGCCTTGCATTAGTTTTGTTTAATAAGTTTCTAGTCTTGTAAAACTAGAGAAAAACCCTTATTTGCTAAAGTAATTTAGATAGAATTAGTTTTTAATTTAATTTGCCGTTCCCTGTGTTCGATACCCTGCTTATTTAGCTATACCACAATTGATAGGTTCACTGCCTTTTGTGTGTTATTTGATAATTAAAGTAGGATTAAAACTAAGTGAGTTTTACACACATCAAGTTTTTGGCGCCGTTGCCGGGGAAACGGTTCTAAAATTAGCATTAAATTCTAATTCAATCGACCCTTTGTGTAAGAGTCATCTTACGCAAAGTTAATTTCTGTTCAATTTTTGTTTAAGTTTAAAAAAAAAAAAAAAAAAAAAAAAAAAAAAAAAAAAAACTGATTTTCACTTAAACTCGCCGAGTGCATTCGCCCCGACTCGGCGAGTCTGACGCTGATTCAGATTAAATTTTTGTTCTTTTTACGCGTTCTGTTTTGTTTTAAGTTGCAGTTAGTTCATGACCCGAGGATCTTCTACACCTCTAATTCCTCCTCTTGAAGATCCGGAAACCGCATTAAGAAGAAACAAGGGCAAAACCGTTGGAGAAACCACCTCTTCAAAGAGCTCACCACTCAAAAACTTCAAATCCGTGTTTGGCAAGAAGAGGAGCAGCAAAGCAGGAGCATCCAGTGCGTCGTTGTCAACCGAAGATCCGATCCCGAAAGACACCGAATACGAGACCGAAGAAGAAAGCGAGCACACATCCGATATTGAAGAAGACTTAGCCACCGCAATGGCTAATATTGACGAGATCCCCATGGGGGAGTGGAAGAAAAGGATGCGTGATGACACCGGCCCGGGACTTGTGCAACCCGCAATCCCCGCTACCGCTACGTTCGAACTAAAGGGCCATATTCTCGCTCAACTCAAGGAGATACCATTTCACGGGAGAGATCATGAAGACGCCTATAAGCACTTAGATGAAGTAAATGACGTGGCGGATTACTTCAATGTACCTAATGTGCCCCGCGAGGTCCAGCTACTACGCATGCTTCCTGTCACGTTCAAAGGAGCTGCAAAGGATTGGTTGAAGTCACTCCCTCCCGGATCAGTTACTACATGGGCGAAAATGAAAGAAGAGTTCATAGATCACTTCTGCCCACCTTCCAAAATAGCCAAGCTAAAGAAAGCCATTGCCAACTTCGAGCAACAACCCGGAGAATCTCTTTATGAAGCTTGGGAAAGGTACAAGAGCCTGCTTAGAAATTGCCCACACCATGATCTAAATAGCCAACAGGAGGTCTCCATCTTTTATGATGGAGTTAATGTCACCACAAGGCAACTACTCGATTCACAAGGCCCGCTCACCCGAAAGCCACCTCCGGAAATAAAGGAATTGATTGAAGAATTCGCTAAGCACTCTAGAGAATACCACAACCCGAGGAATGAAGTGAGTCGCGGAGCAGTAAATTCGGTAAACGATGGTATGGCGGCGGTGATAGCGAAACTCGATAGCCTAGACCGAAGAATGACGAAAATGGATCAAATGATCCATGCTATTAGAGTTGGATGTGAACATTGTGGCGGTCCTCATCTTACTAAGGAGTGTGATCGAGATGAGAATGGAAATAAGAAAGCTCAAGTATGCTACTCTAGCGGCGATAGATATGATGAAGACTGGAGGAAACCGAAGAAGGAGTGGCTCCCATACGAAGAGTACAGAAAGGCTAAGGAAGAAAAATATAAGCAGAGGGAGAGGGGTTATTATCAAAAGGAGGAACCGGTGACGGACAAGAAGACGAACTTAGAAGACATACTTACAAAATTCATAAGCGCGTCCGAGAAAAGGCATAATGATCACGATGTAGCAATGCAAGAAACCAGGAACATGTTGAGGAATCAGCAAGCTTCCATTCTCAACATTGAGAAACAGCTGGGACAGCTTGCACATCAAGTGAATGAAAGAAGACCGGGTCAACTTCCGAGCAACACCCAACCCAATCCAAGGAACGAAAACGTGAGCGTTATAACCTCCAGCGGTGAAGAAGAATTGGCAGAAACACTAAGGGTTTCCAAAGGGAAGGCAGAAAAGGAAGAAGAACCAGAACGAGAAGAACTCGATCCGACTCGCCGAGTCACCAAGATGGACTCGACGAGTCCAGTCGGGAAGGATAAAAAAGCAAGTTTTCTGAAGACATACAACCCTCCTTTGCCATACCCATCCAGAGCCATTCCTTCAGAAAAAGTTCAAGCCTATAGAACCTTCATGGAGCATGTTAAAGCCTTACAAGTCAATATGCCATTCGTGGACACAATGCTCCAAACTCCCAAATACTTTAACTTGCTTAAGGGTTTGTTTGCTGCCAGGAAAGATCTTGCTGAAGTCGCGGAGATATTGATGAGTGAGCTACCTGAGAAAAAGGGTGATCCGGGTAATATAGTAATCCCGTGCCAATTTGGCAATGATGTTTCCACACGAGCTTTGGCTGATTCAGGGGCAAGCATTAATTTGATGCCCTATTCATTCTTTAAGAAGCTAAATTTACCAGCGCCAAAGCCGGTAAATATGAGAATCCATTTGGCAAATAAAACAATTATTCATCCACAAGGCATATGTGAAAATCTCCTTATCAAAGTAGACAAGTTTATCTTCCCAGTAGACTTTGTGGTGGTGGAGATGAAAGAAGACCCCGAAATACCAATTATTTTGGGCAGAACATTCTTAAACACCGCATGTGCCCTAATTGACATATCCGAGACTACTTTGACATTAAGAGTGGGTGATGAGTCGGTGATGTTTAAAGCTAATCCAGAGATCAAGCAAGAAGAAGAAAAGCGACAAGAAATCTCAATTATCCGATTAGATGATGAGGTATTGCAAAAAGAGCTTGATATTTTAATAAAAAAAGACCCAAGTAAGTTCACGCTACACTCAGAAGAAGTTTCAGATGCTGACAAAGATTTGGAGGAGCTAGAAAAGCTACTGGAAGGAGACGACTCAGACAACGATCCAGAATTGATGAAACCCGACCCGACTCGCCGAGTCGACATAATGGACTCGACGAGTCCAGTTGATTTGGAGAAAAACTTAACTCAAGCTGATTTATTTGTTGACAGTTCTTCACATACCCTGGATTCAATTACTGTGAGTGGTTCTTTGGAAGAACAATCTGCAGAAAAAGTAAAAGGAATGGAGGTCCAACACGCCAACGTGGCATGCCTTGATATGATGCCATTTGGAAAAGAGTCGAGCACAAAAGAGAATGGAGCCATAAATGGAAGCGGAGCGGAAGCTAATCCCCAATTCACCACTAAACCTAGAGCACGGACCAATATGAAGTATGAAGTTATCAAATTTAAAGAAAAGGAGGTTCAAAAATTGGTGAAAAAGCATGGGTTGAAAAAGAAGAAGAGGAAAAGAGAGGCCCAACCAGCTGAGGATGATACAGCGAAAAAGAGAAGAGACGAATTGAAAAGGGCTTACAAGAAAAAGATTCACGCCTACAAGACTAAGTATAAACTGCAAAAAGTACGGCACACATTCCCGATGCTTGAAAGCGACAAAACGTAAATGGGAAGGAGTCTAGCTAATGACTCCTCAAAAAGAAGCGCTTGGTGGGAGGCAACCCGTCGTTAGAGTTTGCTTTCTTTTACTCTTTAGTTTTTTTTCATTTATTGTTTTTGTTTTGTGTTTTAATGTTAATCTTCCAAATCATCGAACTTGTCTGCTTAAGGGAGCACCTAGCTTAAGAGTGGGGTGAGAATATTTTAAATAAATAACAAAATTTCAAAAAAAAAAAAAAAATTTAGAAATGTTTTATAAACGACTCGCCGAGTCTGACCCTGACTCGACGAGTGCATACTGATCTCAGAAAAAAAAATTTAACTGCTCGCTGGGACTCGCCGAGTCGGACCCTGACTCGACGAGTCGAGCTTATTTACAGAAAAAAAAATAAACATTTTCGAAATTACTTTTACATCTAATAGGGTTTTAACCCTAAAAGTTCAATTTTCACATTACACTTGTCGGGTACACTTCTCTCTCAAGCATTCAAGACTTCTTCAACCTCTCTTCCAAATCTTCAAGAATTAAACTAGAAAGGTGACAACTTTCTTCTTGTTTTCTAGATAGAAAGTGATATTAAGGCCATCTACACTTGCAGTTTCATGAAAAAAAACCCGTTTTTGAAATAGTGACTAAATTCTAAGTTTTTGATTTTATTATGGATCTTGTTGTTTTGAATGTTTATTATGGCCTTGGTACTTGGTAGGGAGTCCCTGAACAAAACCCTTGCAAGAATTTAGAGATTACATGGTTCAATTTGGTGAAACCCGTCGACTGACTCGTACAGGTCCCGCGACTCGCCGAGTCGGGCATGGACTCGACGAGTCTAGTCGAGATGCAGAAACAGTTCGGCTTGTTAACATTCTGTGTTTTCTGGGTATGGTTTATATGTTTTGCAGGAATCATGTTTAGAAGAGGACAATCTTCAAGGGGTAGCCAAGAGGAATTTCCATGGTTAAACTTCCCGCAAATCGAATCCGTTTCAACAATGCGGAAGTGGAAAAAGAAGCTTGCCGATATTAAAAAGAAGGAGGTTTATGTCCCGAACAGAATAGATTGGGAATGGTTGCAAACGGTGCGATATGAAGAGGAATTAGCTCCATACCTTTTAAGGGAGTTTCAACATGGCGGCGAGTCAATGATATGTGATGGATGGAGCCGGGTCTTCCGCATGCAAGAGCCGGTGTATTTGGAGCTTTGCTTGGAGTTCTTTTCTACGGTATCTTTTACCGGTGGAGTGGATTTGTATCATCCGGCAAGTTTTACATTTTGTCTTGGGGGCGAGTATCATCAATGCTCTGTGGTGGATCTTGCTTGCCGGCTAGGGATCTATGATCAACCGTTGGTTTCTACGAACCTCTTTCGGGCCTTTTTGGCAACCACTCATATGGTATTTCCCGATGGGGTTACTAGCACGGGTTGGTGGCACACTATAGGGAATAAAGTTTATATCCCGAAGTCCGCGCAGGAAGGGAGCATCCGATCCCCGACCCACCGCCTCATTCACCGCCTTATTTCCTCCACCATCAACCAGAGGAAGGACGATGACAAGGTTTCCAACCTTGATGTTTTCTACCTTTGGAGCATTATCACACCAGGCGTCTTTTGCAACATCTCGTGGTGCATTGCTTCATACCTCTCAGCGGGTGCGGTCAAAGATCGCAAAACATCGCGCATCAATGGAGGCATGTTTGTCACCCGTTTGGCTAATTCATTCGGGTTGATGAACCGTGGTGCCTGGAACCTCATGACTTTGATCCCGACACCCCCATTTAATCCTATTCTTTTCCGCAGGGCCCGAATTATTGAAGACTATGGTGGTGGCCATTATGCCATCCCAAATGATGACCCGGTTGTAGGTCCTGAAGCACCGGGAAGGAGGGTGCGATCGCGAAGGGAAAGGGATATGGAGGATGAGCCGCCGGTGATTCTGGTAGAGAATGAAGATATACCAATGGATTGGTACAACATAGAGATGAGGCGGATGCAAGACCAAATGGCGCGGGGGCTAAATTTTAGCAATCAATCCCACATACGACTTTTTGACCACTTCAATATTCCACATATTGATGGTGGGAATTATCCATATATTCCATCATGGGACGAGAGGATTAGTGCACGCCATAGCGGAGCGGGAGGAAGTGGAGCCAATAACGATGATGAGGAGGATGAGGATTAACTTTTGTGTTTTTGTGTTTAAACAATTTGCATTTTTATTTTGTTTTATTTTTGGTGTGTATGCTTAAAGGTATTATTTTGTTTAATAGTTGTTTGCTTTAAGTATTTTCAGGTTTGCATTTTGATTGCTTAGGATGAGGTAAAGCATGGTTGTTTTTCGTGTGAGAGCGAGTCAAGGAAGCGAGTTTTTAACATCAAAGTGTCAAGTCCGGTCTTAGGAGTGTGAGCGATTGAGTCTGCATGTCCGACTCGTCGAGTGCACTAAGCTGACTCGACGAGTCGCTTTGTATTTCCAGATATTTTCAGAATGCGCGCTACTACTCGGCGAGTCCATCATCAAACTCGACGAGTCGATCATTTTTTGAGCCGAACGATTGCTGATTTGATGCTACTACTTATACCACTTGCATCCTTCCACTTCCATATCCATTCTTGAAGATCTTATGCCGATTTTCGCATGTTTAGAGCGACCCACACGATACATGGATGAGATTGTTCCCATGTATGAAGTTTATTGAAGATGGAGCTTAAATGAGAGTGATCAACCTATCCACTGCTATCCCAGGGGAGTTTGTTCCGATTCCCTCTTTCTTTTTATGTTTCTATGCATAGTATGCAATGAGGGCATTGCATCACATAAGTGTGGGGTAGGGGGTTGGTTACATAATATTCAATTTTCAAAAATTTTGCATACCAAAAGGATTATTTAGGATCTAATTTAGGAAATTTTGGTAAGAAAATAGGATTTCATGTTAGAATTGTGTTAATAATTGCATGACAACCCAAATGTTTAGTTGAGCCTATATACGTTCGAGTGCATTTGTGGCTTCCTTATTTCAGTGAAATCATGAGACAAAAACACGACCTCGCTCAGCCTGAGGGATGCAATATGTTTAGCAGCCTAAACCTGAAATGTATCCAGGAAGATTATTTTTTATCATTAGCCAATAAAGGTTGAAGTTGAGCGCCCCTGCTTAAGCATGTAGGGTTTTGAGTGAAAAAAAAAGTAAGTTACATGTTAAAAAAAAAAGAAAAAAAAAAGAGAATTACAAGAAAAGTTATAAGAGTTTTGGAGCAATTAAGTATGAAGTTCAAAGATCAAAATTCCAAAAATCCAAAAAAGTTGAAGATACCAAAAGCTAATACAAGTTGGTGAATTCAAAGATATCAAAGATGAAATGTCAAAGAAGTGAAGAATTCAAAGAATTCCATAGTGGTATCGAAAAGTTGTAATTTTCTAGAATATGTATGCTTGGGTTGCTCAACCAAAAATACCTTGAGGTTAAAGAGGTTTTCTGAGGATGGATTCGGAGGGTTGCATAAAATGAGCATAGTTCGGGGTGAGTGGGCGAATGTTTATGAGGATTGTGAGTATTTGAAGTATGGGGGGGTTTTTAGGAATTTTAGACACAAATGCATGCGTTGCGGTCTTGGCATAATGGCTGGGTTGGATTGGAGTTATTATATGTGATTCTAATGTGTTAAAATTCAGTTTTGCTTGAGGGCAAGCAAAAGACAAGTGTGGGGTATTTTGATATGTGCATATTTAGTGTGTATTTAGTATAGTTTTTTATTCATATATTGGCTAAATTATCGCATGTTATGGACAAAAGGTACTTAAAAGTGTTAAATTGTGTTTTTCAGTCCAAAGATGAAGCTCGGAAGCGAAAGGAAGCAAGAGAAGCGGTTGAGAGCTCAAGAGTGGAAAGAAGAAAGAAAACAGCCAAAATAAGGCTTCTACTCGTCGAGTTATTTCTTGACTCGACGAGTCCGGTCGCGGATTCAGAGAGATAAGCATTCGAAAGTCAAGACAGTTATCAGGATACGACTAATGTGAGAGGGACTCGACGAGTCGCCATATGACTCGACGAGTCGGTATGCATATATAAAGATAACTCTTTAATGCGAAAAAAAAAGAGGAGAGAATTCTGGGAAGTTTCAGAGGTGTTAAGCTGCGAATAAAAAGCCAGAAGAACCCTAGAAGTTGACCAAAGAAGCTAGAATCCAATTCCGGGAGTAATTAAGGCGTAATTTCATCATTCTACTTAATTCTTTTGTTTTGTCAATATGATTAAGCAACTTGAACTTATTTGTTTGCTGTTATTCACCTTAGTTATGAACTAATTTCTTTATACTTCTGTTTGGGGATACAAAGTTGACAATATGGTTTGAATGATTGGTAGGATTAATTCTAAGTTGGTGATTAATTGTTATTTTAGCTTGCTAAAGAACCTTGTGTATGAATGATAATTTATTTTCTGTTAATAGGAAGATAGTTAATTAGCATGAACATCTATTAATTATCGACCTCATATGATAAGTGACCACTAAATCATATGTCTAGGATTAATGAATATGAAACTAGGATTAATAAGTAAATTGAGTAAATTCATGTGCAAGCTTGTAAGATGACTATTGAACAAGAGGTTAATTAAAAATAACAATTTAATTAGCTATTGCAAGTCTAACTTAACCCGAATAATTAATCTAGTAAATATAATTAAGTTAAGCAATTGGCCACTGTTTGAATTAGTTTATTTGCTAAGGATTAGGGTAGTGAACACAACTTAATCACTTGAATCGGTAACCAACGAAAGAATTAATCCATTGCACTATTACCTTAAAAGCAACCATAAAGTTAACCGAGTTGAACTAAATAGAAGTTTCTTTCCCAGTATTGAATCTAGTTAATTTGTTCTTTTCTAGCCTTGCATTAGTTTTGTTTAATAAGTTTCTAGTCTTGTAAAACTAGAGAAAAACCCTTATTTGCTAAAGTAATTTAGATAGAATTAGTTTTTAATTTAATTTGCCGTTCCCTGTGTTCGATACCCTGCTTATTTAGCTATACCACAATTGATAGGTTCACTGCCTTTTGTGTGTTATTTGATAATTAAAGTAGGATTAAAACTAAGTGAGTTTTACACACATCAAGTTTTTAAGTCCCAAATGTTTAGACTAATTGTCAAATCTCACAATTTGAACTATGGAAAGGGATGTCGTAACCAAAATCAAATTTGAGAATACAATTTTTCACAATTGCTATCTTCTTAAAATCTCTCTTAGTGAAAGCATTTCGTCACAGTCATTTTCATGAAGGAGGGAATCTTATGACACTTAGATTTTATGGTGTATCTGTTCCTATCCATGTGAATTTGCCAAAACCAAAGTTTGCGACAAATCCAAACTCATATGGACCGAACTTTCTTAATCTTGATTTCTTGCCTTATGGTAAAACGAGTGCCCACCATGTCTTCCAAGTAGTTTAGCAACTTATCCTTACATATCAATGTGCTTTCCATCGATCAAGGTGCTTTATCTTTATGCATTCAAATGAGAACTCATAGAACTCACATGCATAATTAACTCAATTGGAATGACACAGAAACAAATAATGTCAACACAATAGGTTGTAAACCTCAAGTCGTGTGCTAGTGATGATCGATAAGGTTTAATCTTGATTTGTTCTTGAAACTTTATCAAGATCATTAAAACTCCCACTGACCTCTTAACATATATGATTCTCTTGTCAGGAAACTTTCCTAGACAAAACAAATATTCAAGAGTTAGTGTAGTTCTTATCAAGACAAAACACTTCACAAAATTGGTCCTAGTTGGTCTTTGTCTTATCCAAGACATCACAACTTACCAATTTCAAATGTGCAAGAATAAGAAAACTTTTCCAAACTCCACATTTGATGAGTGTTATAAACCTTTTTGAGACTTGTCACTCAATTCACAATCTTGGAGTATAACTTTAAGACTTGATGTTGGAACGAAGTATGATTGACTTCTTGATTTTAACCATTTCCACAATTCTCGATTCCTCTTCTTAGACATACAAATGCACTAAGACTCACTTAGAGGATCAATTGAGATATGGTTCTTAATCATTAAGACTTATCATAAAACACAATAAAAGGTACTCTCCCTTCTTCTTAGAATGGATAAACTTTTATCTTTCTGTCTACTTGATTCTTCTTTACTCGTTCTACTATTCATTGAAACTTTTCAATCAACTCAAAATTACACTTAATCTTATAAGTATAATCATATTTACTAAACTTTAGTAAATTATGACGAATATCTTTGTCACTCTTATGGTGAACCTGATCAACACACAACCTGGTGTACTCGATCTCCTAGTCCTTCACTTGACACTTTGTCAAGGAATTAGTCTAATTTCCAAATATGAAGTCTCTCATTCACCACGCAACCAAGTTGTATGATTCCAAGTTTCTGTCCAATTAAAACTTGGGCGATGAGAAACTCTCCCTATTTGGTAAATTCTCGACATTTCCACAAATAACATAATTAAGAATCAAACCCATTATTGCTAATAATAGAAACCTTCAAACATCAATTTTTCATACACGCCATTCCAAGGATAAATAAATAAGATAAAATCAAAATTCATTTTATTGCGGAAAAATTTGTCCTTACAATGCAATTCAATTGAAAAACTATGTTATTACATATTTCTTAGCAATCTATTCTAACTCCAAATAGTAGCTCAAGAATCCAATCTTCAAGCAATGCGATCGAAATCCATTTCTTCATGATTAGATTCTGCTCACTTCTTCCCTTAAGCTTCCTCTCTTTTCTTTGATCCTACAAAACATCAAAAGGTAATCTTATCACATCATGTATTAAGAATCTAGAATAGGAACTTAAAAGAGTTAGTTAATGGATTTTACCTGAAGTAGAGCCATACGTCTTGACTCTCCCATCTCTTAGATCTCTCTGGTAAATAGAGCAGCTTCGTCTCTAATGCCCTTTCTCTTGACGATAAAAGCAAATGGACTCCTTTGGAATGACACAAGAAACTATCTCAGAATTTACCTTTTCTGGATCTCCAATGTCACCATTTTCAATGTCCATTGAATTTTGGGAGTTTGATTCACCAGACAAATTTTCTTGACCAGTATGCCAAATCATTGCTAATTCAGCAACTATAAGCAAATAGGTGAGATCAACGAGGGTCACGTCATGGTCCATCATATAGTACTCTCTAAAGAACTCACTATATGATTCAGGAAGTAACTGAAGAACCCAGTCAATAGCCAACTCACTTGAAATCTTGAACACCAAACATCCTTAACCTTGTGGGTTAGGGAGAACAATTGGAGGAGGCAGAGGAAGTGAAGCATGATTTCTTGTTCCTCGATCATATCATGGAATATCATCTTCGTTTGGAAAAATTGTTCCAAGGGATTTAGGAAAACCATAGTTTTTTGACATCTACAAAATGGGAGAAAATTCAAGTTTAGTTGATTAGAATCCTTGATGTAACACCCAAATGAAACATCAAGGCTAGGATCCAACACAATACTCTACAACCTAGAAGATGGATGCCATAATCTAGTTGCAAAATATTTAAAGGTAGGTAAATGACGATTTACCAATTTTCACCATGAAAAACGAAAAAGAAATTTAAGTTTTAAATGAAGTGAAACTCCTAGATCTTTTGAGATTCATTGAACTTTTCAATGACATGTTTAATCTCGATTATGCCCTTCTATTTGTGACTGGGATGCCGAGGATCACAAATAAGGTGTGAATAACCATACAAATCACGTGGTGCACCCAATGCTACTATCACCCAATCAATGTGCCGGTTAGCCACACACGCTCCATTGATCTATAATAAACATCAAGCCACCCTTCGCTACCAATGTCATCAACAAACTAATGTGCCGGTTAACCACACACGCTCCACTAACGTTTGACAAGGGTATGAAGTGTAATTCCATGGATAAGCATACAATTTCACATTTTGCCTAAAGCAACTAGAATTTGGGAATTTGTAAAAGCATGTAGTTACTTTGTACTTCATTATACTTATAACGGAAGGTTTCTGTCCTATCCTACCCGTTCGGCTAACGACCCTCCACTAGTCAAGAGTGCGGTGGGTAAGAGTGGATACCCATTCAATCACCATTTTATAGGCAATTTCCTTCAACATCCCTTATAGACCAGCTTCGTGAATGAGACCTACTAACGGTAAGACAGACTCTTTACTCATATATATATATATTATATATATATATATATATATATATATATATATATATATATATATATATATATATATATATATATATATATATATATAATATTAGACTTTTAGTGTTACATATATATATATATATATATATATATATATATATATATATATATATATATGATGTATTTTACACTTTTAAAATACTAGGTGGTCTAATTTAATAAATTATACTTTTAATTTAATTAAATGTAAACCAAAAACTTTATGGATTTATTAGATCTCTTTTAATTATACACCTTAATTAATTAATAAAACCATAAGGGTGTAATTTAAAATTTTCAAAAATACTAGGGTTTTAGAATTTAACATTTCAAAATTAAACTTTTAATAAAAAATTTAAATTCCAAAACTTGAGGGCAAGTTTTGAAACTTTTCAAAAACATTAGGGTTTAACTATTTAAATTTCAAAAGCAAAACTTTTAAGTTCAAATTTAAACTATAAAACCTAAAGGGGAAAATTGAAACTTTTTCACAAGATAATTCAAATATAAAATTACAAATAATCAATCTTTATCTAATAAAACAAAAGATTATCTAAATTTTGACAATTATCTTCTATTTTGGCAAGGATAATCTCCAAATATTGATAAAAATCGTTTTATATTAATAAAATTCGTTTTAGGTAATTATCTACAACCAAAACGGGTCAAAATCCCAAAATCAGCTCCATCTGACTCTCTGACTCGTCGAGACAGGTTTTGACTCATCGAGTTCACTATGGACTCGGCGAGTCACCCAGTTGACTCAGCAAGTCAAGTCGAAAAACGCCAAAAATTCGATTTTTCCTCCAAAATTCGATCAAATAAGCATCAAATTCACTAACTAACAGCCCTAGGCTCTGATACCACTGATGGGTTTTGAGCAATAAATCCTTCCTATGGTGTACATGCAAACCCTAATAGCTTTTGGATCTAGTTTGTCTAATGAGCATGCAATTGAATATCCAAAGCTATAAACCCTAGATCTAGCATACAATTAATCATATTAACATAAAATAGGGTTTAGATCTAACCTTTGATTGTTATATAGCAATGACAATCTAATCCTTGGCTTCAAAAAGCTTAGTGCCTTAATTGTTGCACCTCTAATGGAGTCACACACACCACTAAGCAACTTAGATGAAGAGAGAAGAAGGAGGAGCACCCAAAATCGTCCAGAAACCCTAAGGGAATCATTCACACCATTTTTGGGGTTTAGGGGCTCCTTAAATAGGTAGGCAATTAGGGTTATCTAACAAGGAAACCCTAATTTGACTGCTTAAGCCCTAAGCAGCCCATGGACCCCTTCTGGAACATGCCTTGGATGATTTCTAATTGGCTTCTTCATAGAATTCCTCCAACCTATTATTCCAAGGTGATCCATAGCCCAATTGTAATTATGTTATAATTACAACTCCAGTCCCCTAAGTTTAATTAATCTCTTTTAGCCATAAAATTAATTCTTGACCAATATTAATTAAACAATATGATCTCTCCTTTAATATATTATTCTCATAATATATAAATAAATCATAATTAAACCTTTCTCTCCTTAATTCATCCTACATATTGCTATGGTGAAGGCAACCCAAAAGGACCATGCTCATAATCGGGTCAAGTACATACCAAAATAGTTATGGACTTAGACACTAATCCAACAACGTGTACAAGGGCTTAACTTCTTTTTGGATTTTCTAAATATAAAATTGCAACGGAAAAATAAGATTGAAGAACAAGAACAACAAGAAAATAACAAAAGAATATAGATTTGATAAACAACATAGACCTATAGATTGAATATCGGGTGAAAACAAGTTAAGACCTATTAACTTGAGTTCTTATCAAGATCAGAAAATCATCCATCAAATGATATTTGACAACAAGACAATACATATTAACTTGAAATCAAGCCACGAATGAGAAAAGAATCCCAAACAATGACGACAATCTGAATTATACGCAATAATTCAAGAAATCAAGAACAAACATTCAAAATTCAACTTCAATCATTCATCATGTCTTAAAAACGATCTACCAAGGGATATTTATAGCCTTACTATTGGAAATCAACGCTACCAGTTGATCTAAAACCAATTGTTGTTATAAAGGGCGCAACCTTACCTATATAGCGCATTCAGCCCTCTAGGACAAGGATTTCGATTGCGGCACTCCAGGCCATCGTGCGAGGACTTGATCGATGCCATTTCTGACCCCCAACAATCCCTCCCTCAGAAATTGCTCCATGAGACAATTGAAGCCTCGTTACTGGCTATGATACCACTTGTTAGACATCAGCGTTACCAGTTGATCTAAAACCAATTGGTGTTAGAAAGGGCACAACCTTATCCATATAGCGCATTCAGCCCTCCATGACCAGGCATTCGATTGTGGCACTCCAGGCCATCGTGTGAGGACTTGGACAATGCCATTTCTGACCCCCAACACTTACAAATGCATACAAAAAGGAAACTAAAATAAAATCCTAAAATGAAATCAAATCAAATCAAATTATTTCTAAAAATAAAGTAGAATCTAGAATCTTGGTCCTTAAGAAACCATGCAAAGTCCACACAATCAGCCATGCAAACCCATCTGGTTTCGAACCTTGAGTGCAACAGTAGTACTGAACCAACACGTAGTTCGCATCCATGTAGCATTGTTCACATCCAATAAGGTTTCGCATCCAACACTCGTTCGTATCCACTTGTCATTCTGAAGTGGTTCGCATTCGCATTGGATAAGTCATTCGCATCCATAACCATTGGACTATGATCCATTGCGATTGTCCGCATTGGTTCGCATCCAGTCGCAACATGTACCCTTTACGCAATCATAAGCCTTTTCTCATCCATATCCCAATTCGCATTCAACATCCTTCTCCGACTTCATCCATTTGTTATCACGACCCGGACCCGGCTTGGAACTTAAAAGGCCACCTTTTGCATTCGTATCATCCCCTCCCTCTTCAAAAGGAATTGTCCTCAATTCCGAGGGATCTTTAACAAATTCCTCTTCATCTACGAAGTTGATTTTCTCAAAAAATTTTCCTTCCCCATTGGTGTCGTAGATAGGGGTAAAGTCTTCATCTTCTTCTTCTTCCTCCTGAATATCTTTTTCAATTTTATGCCTATCAGAATCATAGAGGGAACAAAAATCTTAATCATCAGAATCAGTTTCATCGAAATCATCCTCATCTTCTTCACCTAACATGTCTCAAAAGAGTTGACCATATTTAGACAAAATTGAGAAGTATTCTTTTGGCCCCACAAATTCGGATCTCCTTAGCGACATTCTGAACTGACTTTGAAAAAGAAAAACTTAATAACGAAATCAACAAACTAAGCAAGAATTTCGGATCTAACAAAAACTCGATTTTTTTCTAATGCATGACTACAAAAATCGAAACTAAACTCTAAGAAACAAACTTCATAGTAATTTTTAGCTCTAATATCATATATGATGTGTGTACAAGGGCTTAACTTCTTTTTGGATTTTCTGATTATAAAACTGCAGTGGAAAAATAAGAAACAAGAACAAAAAGAAAATAATATATATATATATATATATATATATATATATATATATATATATATTTCCGACTTCTCGAGTTCAGGAAGGACTCGACGAGTCGGTGAACTGCACTCTACGAGTCGAGTCAACATAGACTGTGGACTTTTGACTTTGACCAAGAGTTGACCAGTTGACATCTGAGGGTATTCTGGTAAATTGGAAGATTTATGAAAAAGGGTTTTATGGTATCTATAGGTAGTGAAGTTCATGTTGGTGATCCGGGAGTTGAAGCTTTCTAGTTTCAGATGTCAGTTGCAAGGTGAGTTCTCCTCACTATACCAACGGGGTCTAAGGCACCAATGTCGGTCCCTATTGGATTGGTATCCAGGTTTATTGCATGCTATGCTTATTGATTTACATCCTGGTAGTTAGGATGGTGATATGCTTAGTAACCTGGTTAGGTCAATATCCTGGAATATAAGATGATGCTATGTTAGTGACCGGTTAGGTCGGTATCCTGGTTATAGGATGTTGCTATGCTATTTGATCTGTTAGATCAGTTGACTGTTATTTATGCTAGCGTATGATATGTATGTGCACATGTTTGTTGATTGGGGTTTGAGTTGAGGCGGTCCTGCTTTGTGCTGAAGGCCAACATACCCAGGGCGGTCCAGATAGACTACAGACCCCGGAGGGTATGATAGTTAGACCGAAGGCCCGGCGAGCGGTCCAGATAGATTGACGGCCTGGCGAGGCGGTCCAGACGTGCCGAAGGCTCGGAGAGCGGTCCAGATAGACTGAAGGCCTGGGAAGCGGTCCAGTCAGGATGAAGGCTCATTATGCGTGCTATTTTGTATTTAGTGATATGATATAAGTATGATTATATGAGGTTGGTATTTTGGGGGAACTCACTAAGCTCACAGGCTTACAGTTTCAGTTTATTGTTTCAGGTACATCAGGGGATCGCGGCAAGGCGAAGGCGTGATCGTATAGCTCCTCATGTTTTATCTATGTTTCTGGGAGAACTCTGATATGATAAATTTTGAAAACAAAATTGTAATGATTTTTAATGGTTTGAAATGTTTTAAAATTTTTAATTTGATTGAATTTTTGGGTGTTACATATTGACTTGAAATTGAGCCACAAATGAGAAACGCATCCCAAACAATGATGACAATCCGAATTATACACAATAATTCAAGAAGGCAAGAACAAACGTTCAAAATTCAAATTCAATCATTCATCATGTATTACAAACAATCTACCAAGCTTTATTTATAGCCTTACAAATGCTTACAAAAAATAAACTAAAATAAAATACTCAAATAAAATAAAATCAAATCAAATCAAATCATTATTAAAAATAAAGTAGAATGTAGAATCTTCATCCTTAAGAAACCATACAAAGTCCACGCAATCAGCCATGCAAACCCATCTGGTTTCGGAACTTGAATGCAACAGTAGTTCGGAACCAATAATTAGTTTGCATCCATGTAGCAATGTTTGCATCCAATAAGCTTTCACATCCACCACTTGTTCACATCTAATTGTCATTCTGAAGTGGTTCGCATTCGCATCGGATAAGTCATTCACACCCATTTGCATCCATAACCATTAGATTGTGATCCATTGCGATTGTTCGCATTGGTTTGCATCCAGTCGTAACCTGGACCCTTTTCACACTCAATTTCACTTTTGCAATCATAATCCTTTTCGCATCCATCTCCCGGTTCGCACTCAACATCCTTTTCAGACTTCATCCATCCGCTATCACGACCCGGACCTAACTTGGAACTTAGAAGGCTACCTTTTGCATTTGTATCAGTTGGTTTATCCAAAAAAGTCAGGATCGCCAAGTAAGAGTAAGTCTAAGTCTATGGTAACTGTTAGGAAATCATAGACTTAATAATATCCAACTATTGGTTTAAATAATTCTTAGAATTATATGTTTATCAAATGGAATGTTATTTGGCCTTCACAAACTTAACAATGCGTCTTATTCATTCAAATATGTGTCATACCTTAAGCATCATACTCATCATTTAAAGAATTAATACAACAAATGAAAACAAAAGGTTGAATACTTCATTAATATATAATAAAGTACATTTTTCAATTAAATAAAATGAAATACAATATATCGTGAACTCATATACCTAAATTTTAATGGACTTCAAAAAAAATTCATCCTTGAATAAATGTTGATGCAACCATTCTTTAACATACCAAAATTCAAGCCCAAAAATTTCATTTTTAAATTAAGTAAAACATAAGTTATATCACCAGAACATTGCCAATAAAGGAAATCGTAAAGTCATGTCTCAAAATCCATATCATCAGTACAATAAAAATCAGAGTACAATCCCAGAAAATCCGATGCGGAATCATGTGTGTGTGTGTGTGATGCGATGCTGCGCCGCCGGCTCCTTCCCCTTAGACGAAGAGGTACCTGAAACCAAAACTGAAACTGTAAGCACAAAGCTTAGTGAGTTCCCACATCATACCCCATACCATATAATATCGTCGGTATCTTTCAACCGGTAACTTCCATCAATATCTTTCAACAGGTAATCATCATCGGTATCTTTCAACCGGTAATCATCGTCGATATCTTTCAATCGGTAATCATCATCGGTATCTTTCAACCGGTAACTGCCATCGGTATCTTTCAACCGGTAACTAGGGACTATTCCACCCTTACCACTAGCATACAATAACAAGATATAAACATACAGTCAGACATATCCGGGTACTGGCATACCCTTCGGTCCTAAGGAATGCTGTCAGGGAAACTAATCCCTACTATACACATAACATATCATACAGATAAATGTCATGACCAAAGCACATAACCATACCAAGATAATTATCACAAAGATAATGATCTTCTAAATACCCCTTTTGGTGGGCCGACATTGTGGCCGTAGACCTACCCCTAATGGAAGGTAACTCACCTCAATGTCGTGCAGTGTTTAACCTATCCTCGGCGTACAAGTCGACTCCCTTCGACTCCTCGATCCCTACACGACAACCTTCAAGTCATCACACAGAACGTGCAACCCTAATCGGGGTTAGTACAAGTCCAGTCAAAGTCAATATTGGTCAAAATCAACATCCAGTTGACCTGACTCACCGAGTTGGGCCACCAACTCGTCGAGTCCTTATCTATCATTTGTCCTTCTTTGCGCATCTACTCGCGGAGTTTAGCAACGAATCGACGAGTTCCCATTCCATATGAATCACCGAATGAGTCCTCATCCGACTCGCCGAGTTGTATGAACAACTCGTCGAGTCCATCCTCATCTGATGAACGAGTCCTGTCCTCGACTCGCCGAGTTGTATGAACAACTCATCAAGTTCATCTTCAAAAGTTGGGAGATCACCTTAGACTCGCCGAGTCTGCTCATGCACTCGTCGAGTCCTATAGACTCCAGGTCTATGGCTAAGTCCAACATGTTGGGTCGCTCCTTTGAACCCTCTAAAACCCTTCTAACACCCAAATGGTTCCCCTTGATCCTCAACAGATTTGGGGACATCAAGCCTTGGACTCACCGAGTCCCAAGAAAGACTCGCCGAGTCTATATTGTCCAAGTCTCATTTCTTGATTTCTCATGTACAACACTTGTCTAAATGATAGATCCAAGCCCCTAAGCTCGATCTAGCACGTAAAGTTACGAACTTTACGTGCATGCATGGGACTTTTGAGCCTAAAAGGCCCTAAAATGGCTCTTATAATGCATGGGACCTTCCTTGAGTGCAAAAGCAACTCCAATCTGCCTTGTGACTCTTCCCAAGTGCTAGATCCGAAGTCTTGACCCCCAACCATGTTTGCAAATCATGGTTGGTCACCTCATATGGCTTAAAAGCCCTAAATCTTCCCCAAAAAGGGATCTAACAAACAAGCAAGCAAGGTATAGACTTTATACCTTTCAAAGACTGCAAATGATGTCCCAAACACGAATCCTTCAGTCTCCTCTTGATCCTTCTATGCTCTTCCTTCTTCCTTGTGAACAAAACCACCAAAATCACCACATATGCCTTTAGATATTCACACACTCGGCTAGGGTTTGCTATGGAAGTTCTCTGGGAGCACTAGGGTGCAAACCCTTAAATTAGGGTTTTTGTCCACTCAGAGCCTACTCATCGAGTTTGGCCGCCGACTCGACGAGTCCGCCACTTAAGTCCCGTGTCCAAACCCGCTCCTACTCGACGAGTTGGGCCTTCAAATCGCCAAGTCCCAGGCCAAAAATGCAAAATACTTCAATAAAATACATACCAGGAACCAGTTGCTACACATTCAGACAAAATTTAACCCCACACCCTAGTTACATTTCTTAAAGGTTCACTAAGGTATAGGGACTACGAGTATGATAAAGGTCACCATTGATGCAACTCTTTCATATCTCTTCATGGTAACCATCAACTTTTTAGAATACTTACCCTTCCATAACTATAGTGTATAAGCAAAACAAAGTATTAAGTTTTCGAAAAAAAAATGTACATTTCTTTGTTGAAGAAATATGAAGAACAAGTCTAAAATATATATATTTCAAACTTAAAAATAATACATCAAATAGCTCTTTAGGTTCACCGTCATGAAGCATACTATATAGACGGTCCCACGTAACATTTCTTATGTAAAAGTGATTAGAAAAACAACATTTCATTCGGCATCTAAAATCTGAAATTTGAAGAACAAGTCTATACTAAGTGTAACACCCATACTTTTTAACTTTCAAAATTTACCATGGTTGTACAATTATTGTAAAATTTTGATCACGGTAAAATTAGGTTTGACCAAAACCTTTCATTGATTTATTAGAGTTTACAAGCATTTTCGTATAATAATATCAACAACGATAGTAAAAGAGAAGAGATCAGATCACTTGAAGACTTCACTAAGTCTTCAATAAGCCTTCTCTAGTATCATATTTCTAATCTTTATTATGATACATGAGTACATAGCACATTTAGAAACAACATGTATGTCAAAAAGATTTATGAGCTATATGGTTTTTAACCCATCAATAAAATACAAATATATTTTGATATTAAAATTAAAATATATTGTCAACCTTTTAACATTCAAAAATGTTATAACAGACGGATTTGGGGAAATCTACATCCCAAAGCTTAACATTATAGATAACATTGCTCATATTGGGACTTTATATATCCTAAGATGTAATCATGTAAATAAGACTGCACACACTGGGACACTATGTTTGAATGTTGAATGGCGGTTGAAGCTCTATTTATAGCCTAAATATTTGAATACACGTCGCACCCAGACTGTGTGTGCCGCTCACGCCTAAGACGTTGTTTCTCCTAGTTTCTACCACGTGTTGTAAACATGGTGGTCCACGGCTCACCTTCTAGAAGGTGCACACCATACATATATTGCGTAAGGTGTACTTGGGAAACTTCAAAAATTTGTATCTGCTTCATATGAACTCCGTTTTGTACGTTCTTTATATCCACACGTAGCTATTGATAAGATCTACAACTTTTGTTTACACTTTATTGGCTAATTTTGAATTTATTTTTAAAGATATATTTTTAACAGGATTAGAATGTTAAAGTCTGTTAAAAATTCATAACTCTCCCATGTGATATCCGTTCTCGACTGTCCTTGTTTCAAGGGATAGGTGTTGACGAGATCTTCAACTCTCGTTTAGATTAATTTTCCTAACAATCTACCGATTTCAATTTCAGTTTGTACGTCATACACTGCTACGCTGAAACTTCTAAAAATCATAACTTCCTTTAACGAAGTCAAAGTTAGGCGTTGTCTATATGTACGGAATCCTTGTCACATATATTATAAGTTTGGTTAAGATTATTTATGATAAATAATCTTCTATCAAAAAGTAATTTTTAACGCTTATTATATCTAAACTAATTAGCTTGCATTTGTTGGTGTTACAGTTTTCATTCTCATAATCTCAACCTACTTTAAAATTTACATAGGAAAATAGAGAATAGTCAGGTACTCAAACTTTCGGTCATTACAATAAATATTTTCCACTTGGAAAGAACAAATCAAATGAATATTTTAGGGTTGACATCATTAAGAATTTCATACAAACATGCCAAAGTAACATTTTTGTGTAAAAGATAAAAACAGCATTCCATTCGAAGCCTGAAAACGGAAATCCGAAGAATTCTGGAATACATATTTCAGAAACCGTAAATTAATTTCAACTCGCTATAATGAGGTCAATCTCCAATAACATAACAAAGAGACAAGACACCATAACATTTTATCATATGCAAATGGAAATAAACAGTATTTAGGAGTCTAAAATACCGCATTTTGTCATAAGCCTAATGAGATGGTAAAGAAACTTACAAAAATCAAAGTAGATTCTGATAGAACATTATAAAAGGGTATTATGCTTTTGAAAACATTGATATCACAATCGATATATCATCAATTGTAAGAGAAAAAAACACTGCTTAGTGTTCCACCTTACACCACCATGGATGCACCTAGTATGTTATTTTCAAATTTTCCGATCAAATTAAAATTTATTGTAAATACATTGGTAATCTGCCAGTTGGTTTTGGCGACGGGTTTACAACAAACCAATGTGTATAAAGTTTATTAAAATGATGATATATTCGTTTACTTTGCAATATTTAAAAATAAAATAGAATAAATTACACAAATCATCCCTCATGTAGGTGGAAAATGGCATCTTCAGTTCTTATTTTCAAAAATTAACTCAGATCGTCCATTGTTTACTTAAAAGTTGCACATGTCATCGCTCGTTAGTTTAAATTTGCATGTTTCATTCTTTGTGTGACATGAAATTATTGGAAAGGGTGTCCAACCTGTTCGCACTGATAACAAATCTTTGTGCTGGGTACTGGGGCCTGTTGTCGGCAATTCTTCGCAACGTGGCCCTGCCTGCCATAATTATAGCATCCAGAAGAAGATCTGCAAGCACCATCATGAACCTTGCCATAATTATAGCATCCAGAAGAAGATTCGTAAGTACGGCCCCTCTGACTCCCAGATCCACCATCAGCAGCCTTGAACCTCTTCGGTACAGGCTGCAACTGCGCCGGGGCCTACCTCTGCTCCTTCGCTTAGAGCTGCATCTCAATCTCACGCCGCCTAGCGACCTCCGACAGATCTAACAATGAACCATAGTATTGCATGGACATTCAATTTTGGATGTTCGTATTGAGCATGCTCAAGTACCGAGTCATCTGAGCTTGCTCAGAAGTAGCAAACTTAGGACAAAACATAGCCCTCTCTATAAACATCTTGGTGATCTCCGTCACCGACTCGGTCTCCTACCTCAAATCCAAGTACCTCTGAGTCAGCCTCTCCCGCTCTACCGATGGAACATATCTCAAGCAGAACATATCATAGAACTGCTCCCATGAAACTATAACTCGCTGCTCTGGGGTGTAAGAACTAGTAACCAACTTCCACAAATTCTCCGCTCTAGAATTAAAAAGGTTTAGAGCACACTTGACCTTCTGGTCAGTATGAGCACGTAAAGAAACATCCCTTAACGTCATATCGCCATCTCATGGCTATGTAAGATCCTGAACTCTTTTAAACATCAGGCACTTTATATTATCGAAGTCCCGGTACTAGAAAGCCCTCCAAACGCCAATCCCCACAGTAGCAACGACTTCGGTGGCAGCAGCAGCAGTAGTCTCAAAGAGTGCAGCATATCGGTTCATCAAAGAACCCTTTCATAGAGGTATTAATAGACCCAAACAACTTTGGTATCTGACCCTGGAAGATAAAAACAACCTCCTCATGAATGATATCCCTAACCCTATCCTCTGTCGAAGTTGGCCTATCATGGCCACCCGCTCTTGATCCCGATCTGGATCCTACCTCAAATCCCCTCGTAACTGCCATATTAACCAAGGGAGATATTATATAAATGCACATCACACCATAAGGACCAATTCTCAACAAAACCATAGGGGTTGTGATTTTCCTGCTGCGCATATGGGTCTTATGCTTTTGGTAGTACGGGCCCATACTTCCTTCCACAACTACACGTATTTGTCTCAGAAGATGATCAAAAAACCCAAAAAATACTTACTAGAATACGCATACACCCTATTCTCACTTCCTAGAGGAAGGATAGACATTACAAAACTGGCCGACTGACCCCATACAACTCATCCATGAAACTTTCACCAACCCTGCAACACTCGTGTATGTTAATCATGCATAACACTGGATCCCATAGACCTTCGAATACTTGATTCTACCCTACGCCCACAACCAAAAAAGGAACATGAAATGAGGCTAAATAAAACAATCTCAAGCTAAAAAATCTTACTTATATACAATTTTGATGCATACACTAAGCAACTACAGTAACGATGTCAATTTCATATAAGGAAAACCCTAGGCTATCAGGCATCATATAATCAGGAAATTCTATCATGCAATTCTTGAAGATCCCTAGCCTATCACTAGAATTTTGTTCTAACGTATCACAATATCAAATAACACTGTGGTGATTTGGGGTCTACTTACTGGCTCCGACTGATTGTACACATCACATCCTCTTTTTATTATTTTGAAAGCAATTTTGAAGATCATTTTAAAACCTTTTTATTTCCTTAGTTTGAGACTGGATTCACATGGGTGTTCCTTCGATTAACTCAAACCAAGGCTCTGATACCAACTTGTAACGACTCAAAAATCACAACAAATTAAAACTTTTAAAAAACAACCCATAGTCATAAAATGTTTACCAAATCATTTTTTCCAAATTGTTTATCCATATCAGAGTATCCCTAAATCATAAAGTCATAAACAGAGGATCTGTACAGTCACACCTTCGCCTTCCCGTGATCATCAGAAATACCTGAAACAATAACTAAAAACCATAAGCCAAAGCTTAGTGAGTTCCCCCAAAGTACCAACACACAACAAATCACACACACAATTACATATATATATATATATATATATATATACACACACACACACACACACACACACACACACACACATATATATATATATATATATATATATATATATATATATATATATATATATATATATATATAAGCATGTCGAGCCAATCAACCATCGGGTTGGAATACCTCAAGCCTCATCAACCTCTGGGTTCAATCATCCTCAGGTTGGAAGAACCCAGGTCGGAATGCCAATGTATAATGGGTCCACTCATTCATCGGGCCGTAATACCCTCATGCCCTCAGTATGAGTCTGGCATGCCAATCGACCCTCAGCTCATATCTGGAATGCTCTCGGGTTTGTTGGCTACAACACAAAGCAATATAACCTCAACACAACACAATATGTCGACATATAGCAAGTAACCAACATAAGCAACAGACAAAAAATCATACAGAAAGAAAGCACAGGTAGTCCTACAGATCTACCAGTCTAAGCATATCAGCAACTAGCATATAATCATTTAGATCTATCCCATACTTAGCATATCAAGGTATAGCAGGATATCAATCCAATGGCACGGCCTTAGTGCCTTCGACCCGTAAGTACAGTTAGGAAAAACTCACGTCATAGTCTGAAAAATAGCTGATGAGGTCCTGACTCTGAATCTTAGCTCTAACCGTCACATATTCATCAAAATGACCAATTCTTAAGCACCATTCAAAATACCCAAAATACCCCTGGGTCAAACTTGATCAACGTCAAAGTCAAACTGGTCAAAATCAACAAGTCAACTGATTTAACCCAGCCGAGTCGACACAGAACGCGTGTGCGGGTCGTACTCGAGCATTGACCACCATCGGGGAGGTTGACCACGTACGTGTTGTGTACTCAGGTTAGCCCAGTCTTCCAAAAAACTCATTAAAAGCTTAATGTCTTAAGCTCTTACGTCCAACTTTCAGATCCAAGGCTAAATCATTCCCAAGATTCATAAACCAACTTTATGACTTTGCATGTCCATTAAGTGCTTAACTCAACATCTTAATACATTAAGACACTATAAAGCATGAATGGAGAAAAACCAACCATTAAGACCCCATTTTTATGACTCAAGACCCTTCCTAAGGTCTGAAAAGACAACTTAATGGGTCAAGAATAGGCCATGCTTAAGATTCACCATTTAGGGACCAAAAAGTGTCTCAAAAGAGCAAAATTCTAGATCTATAAGATGGAGTGGTGAAGATGCAAGCTTTTTACCTTCTGGAGCTTGCTAACAAGAAAGAAACCTCAAATCAAAAATGATTTCCAAACTATAACCTCTCCACACCACTCTCATCTTCTTCAAGGACACATCTAAACACTCTAAAGGCTCCGAAATTCTCTCTTTCTCTTAGGGTTTTCTTGGGGGTCGATTTCATAGAAGGAGGCTAAGTAAGAATAAGATGTAAGGCTATAATGGGCTTTAAATACAAGCCAAACCTTAAAACTTAGTGTTTTCACGATCTTTATGTATACCCTGCGTATGAGATGTATGCCCCTCATACTAAGGCGTGCCCTAGTACGCTTAGCATACACACGTACGATCGACGTACTCCCAAAGTACCAAATTTACCAAAGGGCCGCTATGGGCACTTTTGCAACCTTTATTATACTTAAGGACCAAAATGCCATATAATTCAATTATATTATCAAAATTAGAAGTACCTCATCATTTGGATGATAAAATTCTCCCTAACTTGATCTAGACTTCATCCTCGAAGTGGGTTGTGTCAAATAACCCAGGATATTGCTCCCCCATCTCAGCCTCGGGCTCCCAGGTCCACACGGAGCCTCTCTAATGCTGCCACTGAACATTTACAAAAGGTATCTCCTTGTTATGCAGGACCTTCATCTTTCTTTCAAAAATATTCACCGGTCTCTCAATACTATTCAGGTACATATTCACCTAAATATCATCTAAATGGACCACTGCCTCGGTGTCCAACACACACTTCGACAACTAAGAGAAATGGAAAATGTTGTGGATCTGACTGAGCTTACTCGGCAAATCCAACCGGTAAGCCACCCTGCCTACCCTGGAAATCACATGAAAAGGTCCAATATATCGGGGACCTAATTTCCCCCTCTTCCTGAAGCGTATCACACCCTTCTAGAGCGATGCCTTCAGGAGCACCATATTGCTGACCTTAAACTCCCACTCTGATTGGCGCCAGTTAGCATAGGTCTTCTGCCGACTCTAATCGGTCTACAGTCTCTGCTTGATCTGCAGAATAAGATCTATGGTCTGAAGGACTACTTCGGTCCATCCCATGACCCTATGACCAACCTCTCCCCAACATATCGGGGTACGACATCTTCGCCCATACAATAGCTCAAAAGGTAGGGCACCAATATTGGAGTGATAACTATTGTTGTAGGAGAACTCCGCAAGACGTAGGTAGGAATCCCAACTCCCACCAAAATCAATGACACATGCCCGCAACATATCCTCAAGGGTATGGATGGTCTTCTCACTCTAACCGTCGGTCTGCATGTGATAAGTGGTGTTGAAATGTAGTCTCGAGCTCAGTTCCTCGTGGAACTTCTGCTAGAATCAAGAAGTGAACCAAACATCTCGGTCGGAAAAATAGAGACCAGAACCCCATGATGAGCAAGAATTTCTTGGACATATACATCGTCTAACTTTTTGGCTGAAGAGCTCTCCCAAATAGCCAAAAAGTGGGCACTCTTGGTCAATCGATCCACGATGACCCATGTAGCGCCAAAACCCTTGGCCGTCTTCTGCAACTTGGTGATAAAATCCATAGTGATCTATTCCGACTTCCACATGGGACATCTAAATGATGTAGCTTCCTATGCATCCTCTGATGTTCGGCCTTGACCATCCTACAGGTTAAGAACCTTTTGACATAACATGTTATCTCCCTCTTCATACATAGGCACCAGTAACTCAATCTCAGATCCCGATACATCTTGGTGGCTCAAAAGTGTATTGAAAAAACGAGACTTGTGAGCCTCCTCCAGTACTATTTTCCTGATCCCACCAGAAACTGGAACCCAAACTCGACCGTATCGGGTCAACAACCCTCGACTATCGGTGACAAAATTGTCGATCTTGCCCCTGATCCTTTCCTGTTTCTAGTTCTTCTTCCGAACTCACTCTGCCCGAGCCTCCCTAATCAAACCTAAAAATAGAGAATCAATGGATATCCTCATATGCATCTCCCAAACTGAAGATCCAGCCTATTTTCGGCTCAATACATCCGCTACCACGTTCGCTTTTACCCGGATGGTAAAGGATTTTGCATTCATAATCCTTGACCACGTCCAGCCACCTGCGTTGCCTCATGTTTAGGATCGGTTGATCCATAAGATGTCTCAAACTCTTATGATCTGTGTAAACAGTACAACGGACCCCATAAAGATAATGTCTCCAAATTTTAAGGGCAAACACCACTGTCCCCAACTCCAGGTCATGTGTAGGATATCCCGTCTCATGCGGCTTCAACTGTAGCAAAGCATAAGCAATCAATCATCCTCTCTTCATATGGACCACCCCCAAAACGGTGATAGATATATCATAGAATACTACAAATCATGGACTCCCTCCGGAAGGGTCAATATCGGGACCTCACATAACCTTTGCGTAAAAGTCTCAAATATTGATTGCTACTCAGGGCTCCATCGGAAATCCACTCCCTTCCTCGTCATCCAAGTGAGGGGTACCACAATCCTAGAGAAATCCTGAATATATCTTCGATAGTATCCCACCAAACACAAGAAAGTCTTGATCTCTGAGGGAGATTTCAGAACCTCCTACTACATCACGACCTCTATCTTGGCCGGGTCGACCAAAATACCGTCTTGGTTAACGAGATGTCCCAGGAACTGGACCTCTCGCAACCAAAATTCATACTTCAAGAACTTGTCATATATTCGTTCCTACCTTAAAACACCAAGAAGCTCTCGAAGGTGTTCCTCATGATGCTCTCTGGTCTTGGAATACACCAAGATATCATTAATGAACACTATAACAGATTGGTAAAGCATCGACCTACACACCTGATTCATCAAATCCATAAGCACAACAGACGTATTGGTGAGCCCAAATGGAATCACAACGATCTCGTAATGCCCATAATAAGTCTGGAACGCAGTCTTCTCCATGTCATTCTCTCTCACTCTCACCTGATGATACTTGGACCTCATATCAATCTTGGAGAACCAAGATGCACCGTGCAACTGATCAAAGAGGTCATCAATCCACAGAAGGGGATAACAGTTCTTCACCATTAACTTGTTTAACTCTTGTAATCAATGCACATCCAATGTGAACCATCCTTCTTATTGATGAACAATATCGATGCTCCCCCCAGTGAACTGTTTTCCTAACAGCTCTAGAAGCTGAGAGGACAACTCATGCATATCAGGTGGTGTCAAGCGGTACGGTGCCTTGGAAATCGGAGCCACACCTGGCACTAGATCAATCCTGAACTTAACCTGCCTCTTGGGAGGCAAACTGGGTAACTCCTCCAAGAAGACATCGAAAAACTCCCTGAAAGCTGGAACCTCTAAAACTAAAGTCTGCTCCCTAACCTGAGTGTCAACCACATAAGTCAAATAACCCGCACATCTATGCTGAATATATTTTCGAGCCCTAGCTTCTGAACAAAACCCTAAACCAACCATGGTGCCCTCTCCAAAGATAACCAGTTCTCCCCCACTTGGGGTTCGAACTACCACTCGCTGGCCCTTGTAATCGACAAATGCTACCAAACGTGCTCAGCGAGTCCATACCCACTATCACGCATACATCCCCCATGGGGATATGGATAAAATCAATCAGATAAGGCACCCCGAAGATCTCCAATATACAACCTTGATACACAGTAGATGCAAAAACCATGTGTTCGTTGGTGATAGAGACTTGCAACGGACACTCTAACTCCCTAATAGTTATATCAAACTCCCTACTGAATGATCGAGACACAAAGGACCGACTCGCGCCTGAGTCAAATAACACAAGAGCAGGCAAAGAGTTCACTAAGAATGTACCTATATGAAATATAAATATAAGCATTCCATAAAATAATTGACAAAAAAATAAATAGAAAAATAATGGTCATAACGTTTGGCACTGCTCTGGCCTCCTCGGAAGTAAGCTAAAAAGTGTGATCGCGGGCACTCGGGGGCTCCACCCTGCCCTGGCTCCCATCCATGATCCTCAGAGTAGACAGTGTTGGAGCCTACACTGGCCTAGCAGCAAGCAAGGGAAAATTGGCACTCACATGTCCAACATGTTCGTAGTGATAGCAAATCTTGGTGTAGGGTACTAGAGTCTGTTGTCGGCAAACCTTTGCAACATGGCCCTTCCTTCCATAATTGTTGCATCCAGAAACTTTCCACAACTGTGACCCCTCCGACTCCCAGATCTAGCACCAGTGGCCCTAAACCGTGTAACATACAGGGTTTTAGGTATTTTCAAATCCTTCCTTTGGTTGTAAATTATGTCATTTTTGTCCTTAGATTGTAAAGATGTAGCCCTAAGAAGCCCTAGTGACAAAATGGTAATTTTGGGGCAGGAGGTGTACACTGAGCGTACATGTGAATCTGTTAAGCATAGTAAGGCACGCCTTAGTATGCTGGGCGTACTTATGTCCAAGTGAAAATCTAATTTTTAGGGTTTGTGGGGTATTTAAGCACCTTTATGGATCATTTACCTCATCTTTTTAGCCTCCAAGCCCTTAATTCGTTTTTGGAAAAGCCTAATCCCATAATAGAGTGTTTTAAGCTAAAAGTGCATTCTTTGTGTGCTTAAGGAAGAAGGAGTTGCATCAAAGAGATAAGAAGTTGAAACAAGCTTGTGGATCTTGGATCATCACCTTCTTAGGAAGCTCCAGAAGGTAAAAAGTTGCTACCTTTGTGCTTTTTTTGCTTGGATCTCATTTTGGTAGCTTTATGATGTTCTTATTGTCCCAAAAGTCCCATTATTATGCTTGTTTGGTTTTGGATGTTTTGGGCTGTCCTTTCAGACCCTAAGAAGGGTTCTAAGCCATAAAAATGAGGTCCCTTTAGCTAGTTTGGTTCCATGCTTCTTGCAAAAGGTCTTAAAGGATTAAGACCTTACATTAAGGACTTTTTGGACATGGAAAGTCATAAAGTTGGGAACTTTATGACCCTAGTATGCCTCTGGACCTTGGATCTGAAATATGAGCTCAAGTGTTAAAGCCATTAAGCACTTAAGGAGGGAAATAAATCTGCGAGGGTACCCCCCCCCCCCCGCGTAGACTGGTGTATGCCCTGCGTACCCGTTCGACCACCCCGATGGTGGTTTCTGCAAAGCCTCATGTATGCTGCACGTACCTCCAGAGTACGCCCTGTGTACTTATATGATTCAACCATTTTCGAGTTAACTCAGGTGGGTTGACTTGGCTGGGTTGACTCAGTGGGTTTTTGGACTTTGACCAATTGACTTGGAGTTTGACCATGTTTGACCAAGTTTGACTTTGAGGGTATTTTGGGTATTGTTGACATTTTGATGGAATTGGTCACTTGGTGGTTGCAGGCTTTTAAGTTGAGAGCTGATATTCGGAGTCGGGCCTTATCAGTTTTGTGTTGCTTGTGAGGTGAGTTTTCCTTACTATACTTTCGGGTCGAAGGCACCAAGGTCGGCCCACTAGTTTGATAACTTGATATTGTTGATATGCTAAGTATGGAATAGATATGCATGTTAGTTTTGATATGCTAGTCTGGCATATCTATAGGACTACCTGTGATATTGTCTTTTTATAGGTATCTGATATTATATGTTATACGTCGACATATTGTGTGGGTTAGGTTGAGGTTGTACTACTCCATGTTGTAGCCAACAAACCTTGGAGCAAACCAGATATAAGCTGAGAGTCGGGGAGGGCATGCCAGACTCATATTGATGGCTCAGGAGCATTCTAGAAATGAGCTGAGGGCTGGGAAGGGCATGCCAGACTCGTACCGAGGGCATAGTGGCATTCCGTCTGAGGACTGATCAGGTAGGGGGCAAGCCAGAAATAAGTTGCGGGCCCTAGGGTCAAGCCAGAATTATTTTGTGTGCTCAGGGAGCAAGCCAGATGTAAGTTGTGGGCCAAGGTTAAGCCAAATTTATGTTGTAGGCTCAGGGGTAATCTAGTCTGTTAGTTGTGGATCCATTGAATGCTATTATTTTTTATGTGTTATTTTCTTGTGTATTGGTATTTTGGAAGAACTCACTAAGCTTCGGGCTTATAGTTTTGGATTATGCTTTAGGTACCTCTAAGGATCACAATAAGGCGAAGGCGTCATCGTGCACCTCCCCACATTTTGTTTCATGATTTTGGGATTACTCTGATGTTGAACTTGTTTTGCAAACAATTTGTAAACAATGATGGTTTGGGGGTTTATTTAAAAGTTTAAAATTTTCATGAATTTTATGAATGTTACAAGTTGGTATCAGAACCTTGGTTTTAGTGAATTGGAGGAACACTCATGTGAATCCAGTCTCAAACTAAGGAAAAATATTTTCAAATGGTTTTCAAAATATTCAAGAATGATGCAATGTGTACGATCAGTCGGGGCCAGTAAGTAGACACCAAAATACCATATTGTTATTTGATAGTGTGATATGTTAGAACAGCATGCTAGCGATAGGCTAGGGATCTTCAGGATTTTGCATGATAGAATTTCATGATTATATGATGTCCGGTAGGTAGCCGAGGGTTCTTATCTAATGGAATTAACATCATTATTGTAGTTTCTTAGTGTATGCATCATGTTCTTGCATAACTAAGATTTTATAGCCTGAGAATGCTTGGTGTGGCCTTATTTTCTGCTCTTGTTTGATGAAGGTCTTGGGGTAGGATCAGATATTCAAATGTTATAGGGTCCAGTGTTATGTATGGCTAGCATACATGAGTGCTACAAGTTTTGTGGAAGTTTCATTGATGAGTGGTGTGGGGTCAGCCGACTAGTTTTGAGATATACAGTTCTTAACATGCTGTCGCGCGCGTATTAAGCAAATAAATTATCACTGTTGGTTGCACTAAAAATATAGCACAGGGAAGCAGGGTCGAATCCTCAGGAACATAGCCTAATGGTCAATGCCTTTTTGCATCAGACACATCCAGTCAAAACAGAAATTATAAAATGGGGATTTGAATTAAACTAAAAACTAAAATTGCAATGATATTAAAATAAATGAAAATCAATATAAAAACGGTTTCAGTTCTACTGCGACTTTCCTAATCATGTAACTAACCCAAATTTGATTATTTGAGATGCGTTCTATCTAAGCTGGTACTGAGAAAAACTAGCAAGCTCTAGTAATTTCTCTTTTACCTTATTTAGTTAACCAAAACAAGCTCTTCAATTAACCCTAACTTTTTACTGTTCAATTAAACAAGCTCTTAATTAAATCATAAAAGCAGCTTTATGATTTGTGTAAAATTCCTAGCAACACCCAATACTTCTTTCAAGCTCGGAAGCGTAAAGGTATGATTTTTACAGTTTATAATAAAGTCAAATCCCAAACACGGAACCGATTTATTACTTGTTACTTATTACCAGTTGACAAAAACAATTACATATTCTATAACTGATTAACTGGAATGATAAAACCCCAGCTAGGTGATTAAACTAACAAGAATCAAAATCAAACATTCATTAAGAACACAATAAAAGAATCTAGATAGAACCACAAATCAAAACCAGATCTAATGATCAATCACATGAAAAGTACTTGTCTTTGCAGAACTGAAAATTAGGGTTTTAGCTAGACATGGCTAAAATCTGATAAAAACAAATGAAAAGAGACATCAAACAACTAATCTTACTAATCTACTTGAAGGAGATGATCCACATCCTTTAGATCTTCAAAAATCGTTGAAATCGGAGAAGAAACGCCTCCAAAATCGTATTTTCGTCGTCTGGTACCTTGGAATCACCAACTTTTGTTACAGGAATGCTATCAGGGTCTATTTATACATCCAACAGCAAAAATGAAGTGTATCCCCGGACCGCCCTACAGGGACTACAGTCTATCTGTATCTATCCCAAGCCTTCGGCATGACTGGTCCGCCATGTGGGCCTACAGTCTCCCCGGACCGCTCATAGGGTATGTTGGCCTTCAGCATAAAGCAGGACCGCCTCAACCCAACCAACAAGCAAATAACCATGTGCACATAACTATCATATACTGGCATATATAAACATCAAACATATTTATCTCACTGATCATCAATCATAGAATTCTCTCGTAACTAGAGCACCGACCTAGCAGGTCACTAACATACCAATCCCTACGGATCATAAGAGCATAACATACTGTCTACGCTGATTCCGATCTAACAGATCATAACCACATGTAGCATACCATAACAATAACAACTAAAGGGTAGGCCTTGGTACCGTAGACCCTATCGATATAGTGAGGATAACTCACCTCGCAGATGTCGACTCGGAAGGTAAACTCAAACTCTCGGATCACTTGACACAGGCTCCACCACCTATTATCATAGTACAATATACTCATAAGTCCTTAACCTTATAAGGTGCTCCATAACCCACTAGTCAACCCCTGATCAAAGTCAAAGTCCTCAGTCGAGGTCAACAGTCCATGTTGACCTCGACTCGCCGAGTTCCTTGAAGCACATTCTGTAACGCCTGTGTTTCCGGGCTTGCCATTTTTAGCAATGTAATAGTCTAGGTTAACCTTTGTAACCCATTTTGAAAATAATAAGAGTGTATTATTTGAGTATTATGTGTTTTGTGCTTAATTGCTTAATTATGTGGTTTGATTAATTAAGAATAAAAATAAGCGTCAAAATTTAAGTGTAAAATAAAGTTGATATCATTGGATAATGTTGTAGTAGTTGAAACGAGGTTTCTGAATATATAAAGAGCGCCAGAATCTGACTTCGTATGAGGAAATTATGATTTTCTGAAGTTTCGACTTAGCGGTATGCAGCCCGAAATACTCGATTTGAGATCGAGCGGTTTTTAGTCGAATCGATCTAAACGAGAATCGAAGATCTCGTTGTTGGTATCGAAGCGATGAAAAGTTAGGCGAGAACGGACGTCTAACGAAGAAGTCATCAATTTATAACGAAGTTTTTCTGTCCCGGCCTATTAAAAATAAATAATAAAAATAAAGTTAAAATTAGCCGACGGAGTCTAAACGAAAGTTGTAGCGTGTAGTCTCACTTTCGCGTGGATATAAAGAACGTCGAAAACGGAGTTCGTATGAAGAAGATATGAATTTCCGAAGTTTATTAAATAATTTGTATTTAAATTTAATTGGAAAATCCGGCATTATCCGAAGAGGAGTCATCGGACTCATCCGAAGTACGCCCCGCGTACACCGAGGAATGTCGACACTCGCACTCGAGCACTTCGGATACGTAAGCAATGACGTTTCGGAGCAGTACGCCCCGCGTACTCCGAGGCTCTAGCCTCCTATAAATAGGATGCGAGGGCAGCCAGCTCATTTGCTATTTTTCTCTCTTCTCTCTCCCGTTTTACCTCGATTTGCGTGCCAGAAGTACCCCGAAGCCTCGATAAGATTCTCGAGCCCCGAAGCAAGTCCCGAGATCCCGAAGATCCCGAGAGGTGCGATTCCCGAGCCAAAGCTCTGCCCGAGAGAAGTTCGATTTTTGTAGACATCTTCCAGATCTGCTGAAGAATACTACTTCTGTAAGCCGTAGTGCTGTCCGATCATCTTCTGATCAAGTGAGTGTATACTACCTTTCATAAACACGATAATAATACAAGTATGGTTTTAGTGTATTAAGTATATTGTGGTTTATACGTGTGAATGTGTAGTTACTTTCTTCTAACGCATAATTATGAAGTATTTTATACGGAATACGTATTATGTGTATAATTTTGTGGTTATGTGTGTGAATGTGTATTCACTTTCTTCTATCTCATGGATCAGATTTACTCTCTATGAAATACGTGTTATGTGTGTGTGCCTCATCTGTTATGTGGAATATGTATTGATTAAAGCATGCTATACAGGTTTTTAAACTATGTATAAAAATGTATATTTTTATCTACTAATATGTTGGGTAGAACATAGGTAGATAGTTGGTGTGTAATAAACAGATGAGAGCCCTCGTTGTTGTTTGATTTAGTCATCTAGCGGAGTTTAGATGACGACCACAGACTTTTCTAGACAGTCTTGTGGAAACATTAGCAGGTTCGCCACCTGTAGGTGTTAATGAACTTGGGTGTTCATTCGCTGTACTCCATCCCCCTCATGGTTGCCTTATTTGACTTATATTGCTGAGGAACCCCCGAAGCATGTGTTGTCCCCCCGATGAAATATTCTTAGACTAGGTCCCTTGTGTTAGTTATTTTAGGGACATAAAGTGAGAATAACGGGAATGGGTAATTGGGTTATTGTTGGTTGGTGGAATTAAATATAATTATTTATTGTGGATTGAAAACCCTATATGCTCACCAGGCTCCCAAGCCTGACCCACTCAGCTTTATTTGTATTACAGGAAATGGCGCGAGGGCATAAGATGGATGAACCATCAAGTTGTTTTGTTTACAAGTCTGCATATGTATATATTTGTTGAATGATTTGTAAAGTTATCATTTATGCTTATTGGTCTGTATCGGAACATGACACCCCGAGTTTTAATTATATAATGAAAATACATTTCTTTTATGAAATGCTTTGGTAAACATTGTTTTATCATGTTTTGTTTTTGGGAACAAATTCCGCAACTCTTTCAAATCAAAAGGATTTACTCTGAAATTATTTAAAAGCATAAATGAAAATCGGTCTTTTCTGGCCGAGATTTTGGGGATGTCACAGTTGGTATCAGAGCATTAGTTTAAGCGAACTAGGAATTTGTAGGATTTGTAGACTTAAACTTAGAATGCTAAGTGGAATTTTGAGATGTGGGTCTGTGATATTTTAGACACGAGCACTAGTTTATTTTAGGAGAGTTGCCTAAAATGCTTTATGTGCTAAATGTTATATGTTGCCATATATGATATTATTTGTTCGGATCTATGGTCTGTTGCCGACCGGATCTAGAAACCTTATATGTGTAGGATTCTAAGCGTACGTCTACGATATTAGAACTAGCATGTAAATGTTTCGGAGTGATAAGGATGATTTGAATATCTATCATGATTGAGGATCTAATTTCACCTTATTCGGTGTGTAGATCAAAATGGTGAGAACAAGAAGTGGAGTTGGAAATGCTGATGAAAACAGGAATCAACCACCAGTGATTGAACAAATACTTGTCATAGCAGTAGCACCTGAGCCAGTAACCATGGCTGGTGTGCAAATGATGATTCAAACAATGTTGGATCGTCAGATGGATGAAACTAGACGGTTGCTTCAACAGAATCGTGAAGAACTGTCAATTCGTGTGGAGGAGCCTGAATTAAATGAAGGGCACTCGGAAGGTGGAAACTTCAGTGGGTCTGTTGGTCAAGCCAACCCACCGATAGTTAGGCAAAACAACCATGATGGAAGGAATGATGGAATGGGATGCAAGTACAAGGACTTTCTAACTTGCAAACCATCGACCTTCAATGGAAAGGAGGATCCGATTAGAGTTATGGATTGGATCTCCGAAATGGAGTTAGCTTTCATGACTTGTGGCTGCAGAGGCAAGTTGCAGACTATCTATGCAGTGCGTCAGTTCCGAGGTGGAGCCGTTCGTTGGTGGAACACTCTAGGGAACACGTTGAGCCCTAATGAGCCACTGCAATTGACATGGGCAGAGTTCTTGGTGCAGTTCCAGCGCAAGTTCTGCTCGGCTCAAAATCTGTTGGAGTTGGAAAATAAGTTTTTGGCATTGACGAAAGGCAACATGTCACTTGATGATTACACCAATAACTTCACCGATAAGATGGAGTTTGCCTTGCGTATCGTCCCAGATGAGTTGACAAAGGTGGAACGGTATGCGAAGGGACTCCCATGGGAGTATGAGGTGCCAGTACGTCAGGCACATACTCTAGAGGCAGCTATCTGGGCTGCCAAGTCTGTTGAGAACATGATTAAGGGGAGAACCACCGACAAGGTTGAGGTGGGTGATAAGAGAAAGTTTGAGGGAACATCTGGTTCCGGTAAGAAAGGCAAATTTTCGAAATCTGATTCGAAAAAGTTTGGTGGAGGAAAAGGAGGCGAAGCGAAGTGGTGTGATAAGTGTAAGAAAAAGCACTTTGGGAAATGTAGCGAGGATGTAACTTGCTACAAGTATGGAAAGGTTGGACATTTTGCCAATGAGTGTCCGAACAACAAAAGGATGTGTTTTGGTTGTAATGAAGAGGGGCACATTTTGAAAGACTGTCCGAAGAAGAAGGAGGCAGCTAAGCCCAACATTCCACCAAAGCCGAAGGCGAGAGCCTTCCAGATGACACTTGAGGCTGCGAAAGATGAAACTGATGTCGCTTCAGGTACCTTTCTCGTAAATGAATTACCTGATCAAATTTTGTTTTATTCTGGAGCCAACTACTCCTTTATTTCGCATGAGTTTGGTAGAAAACTAGCTTTGCCTGTTGATAGACTAGATAATGCTTTATTAGTCGAAGTTGCTAGTGGTAAGTTTGTACCTGTTAGCCATCGTATGAAAAACATCTTAATCGGCCTTAATGGGAATAAGTTTCATGAGGAATTATTGCCTATCGAACTTAGTGGTTTCGACATCGTGTTGGGAATGGATTGGCTTAGCGCCAATGATGCCGAAATTTTATGCAAGAAGAAGATAGTTAAAGTAAACCCGCCTGGGAAGGATTCATTTATGGTGTACGGGGACAAACGGCGAGTAAATTCTGGAATCATTTCTCTAATGAAAGCCAGAAAGTGTTTGACCAAGGGATGTACATCATATTTAGCATTCGTGATTGATGCTAAGAAGGAAAAGAAGGTGATGCAGAGTATTCCAGTGGTGTGTGATTATCCGGAAGTATTTCCCGAAGATCTTCCTGGATTACCACCTGATAGACAAGTGGAGTTCAGAATAGACTTGTTACCAGGGACCACACCAATAGCAAAAGCACCTTATCGATTAGCACCGACAGAGATGAAGGAGCTGATGATGCAACTTCAGGAGTTATTGGACAAAGGTTTCATTAGACCTAGTTCATCACCCTGGGGAGCTCCGGTGTTATTTGTGAGGAAGAAAGATGGAAGTATGAGAATGTGCATTGATTACAGAGAGCTGAACAAGGCAACAATAAAGAATAGATATCCGTTGCCATGGATTGATGACCTATTTGATCAATTGCATGGTTCGAGCTATTTCTCGAAGATCGATCTAAGGTCAGGATATCATTAGCTAAAAGTAAGAGAGCAAGATATCGAGAAGACTGCATTCAGAACTAGATATGGACACTACGAGTTCTTGGTTATGTCGTTTGGACTAACCAATGCTCCGGCAGCATTCATGGATTTAATGAATAGGGTTTGTAATCATTTCCTTGATAAATCCGTGATAGTGTTCATAGACGACATTCTGATTTACTCAAAAAGCCAAGAGGAGCATGGCAGACACTTACGAGAAGTGTTAGAAGTCTTGAAGAAGGAGAAGTTGTATGCAAAGTTCTCTAAGTGTGATTTTTGGATTCGTGAAGTCCAATTCTTGGGTCACGTGGTCAACCAAGAAGGGATAATGGTTGATCCAGCAAAGATTGAAGTTGTAATGAAGTGGGAACAACCGAAAAGTCCCACGGAGATTTGAAGCCTTTTAGGATTAGCCGGATATTATCGAAGGTTTATCCAAGGCTTTTCTTCGATTGCTACCCCATTAACAGCTTTGACCCACAAAGGAGCTACTTATGCTTGGAGTGATAAGCATAAAGAAGCATTCGAGAAGCTAAAGAAGAAGCTATGTGAGGCACCGATACTTTCTTTACCCGATGGAGTTGAAGACTTCGCTGTTTATAGCGATGCGTCTGGGGTTGGATTGGGTTGTGTTTTGACCCAAAGAGAAAAGGTGAGAGCATATGCGTCTCGACAGCTGAAGGAGCATGAAAAGAATTACCCGACTCATGATTTGGAGTTGGCAGCGGTAGTTTTCGCTCTGAAAATATGGAGGCATTAACTCTATGGCACGAAGTGCAAACTTTTTATTGATCATAAGAGTCTCCAATATCTCTTTAATCAGAAGGAATTGAATATGAGGAAACGACGCTGGCTAGAACTACTTAAAGGAAAAGGCCAAGAGTGTTGAGAATTGAAGTTATCTCGACCATTGTGGAAAGTATAAAGAAAGCTCAGAGCGAAGCTTCTGAAAAGAATGACCAAAAGGAGGAACGTTTGGGCAAAACGTTGGTGTTCGGTGTAAACAGTCATGGACTGAAGGTGTTCCAAGATCGGATTTGAATACCTAAGACAGGAGGAGTCAGAGATCTTCTGATGGAAGAAGCTCACAAGACCATGTACTCGATTCATCTCGGTAGCACTAAAATGTATAGGGACCTAAAACCCTACTACTGGTGGCCGACGATGAAGCTTGATGTTGCAATGTATGTGGCTGAGTGTGTGACTTGTGCGAGAGTAAAGACACAACATTAGAAACCGTACGGGAGTTTAGAACCATTGCATGTGCCTATGGGTAAGTGGGAAGACATTGCTATGGATTTTGTCACTAAACTGCCCAGAACAAAGAATGGTCACGACATGATTTGGGTGGTCGTTGATCGATTCACTAAGAGTGCGCATTTCATAGCAGCCAAGGAGAAATGGTCTATGGAGAAACTTGCAAATTCTTACGTGAGGGAAATTGTGAGGCTTCACGGTGTTCCATTAACGATTGTATCGGATCGTGATAGCCGTTTCACCTCAAGGTTTTGGAAAAGTCTACAAGAGGAAATGGGTACCAAGTTGTGTTTAAGTATAGCTTACCATCCGCAGACTGATGGCCAGAGTGAAAGAACAATACAAACACGTGAAGATATGCTGAGAGCATGTACCCTGGAATTCCTAGGTAACTGGGATGAACATTTACCTTTGGTAGAATTTTCCTACAATAATAGTTTCCACTCGAGCATAAAGATGGCACCTTATCAAGCTTTGTACGGACAGAAGTGTCATACGCCGTCTTATTGGCTTGAGGCTGGAGAGAAGCAGTTTATGGGTCCCGAGATGGTCCATCAAACCGCTGAAAAGTTGAAAATAATTAGAGAAAGAATGTTAGCAGCTCAAGATCGTCAAAAGAGCTATGCTGACAAGAAGCGAAGGCCAATGATCTTCGAAGTTGGAGATTCGGTTTTGCTTAAAGTCTCGCCGTGGAAGGGACTTATAAGATTTGGTAAAAGGGGAAAGTTGAGTTCAAGGTTTATTGGACCGTTTAAAGTTCTTCGGAGGATTGGGAACCAAGCTTACAAGCTCGAATTGCCCGAAGAACTGAATGGAATTCACAACACTTTTCATGTGTGTTATTTGAGGAAGTTCACGGGAGAAGTTCCTGATATAATTCCAATTTCTGAATTGAGAATTGATGAGAACAAAAGGTTGATTGAAGAGCCAGAGGCAATTGTTGATCGAAAGACTAAGAAGTTGCGACGCAAAATGGTTGGGTTAGTGCTTGTCCGATGGAAACACACGAATGGGCCGAATCTCACCTGGGAGACGGAGAGTGACATGTTGAGTCGCTATCCGCATTTGTTTGGTGATGTGTGATTCCGGGGACGGAATCATTCTAAAGTGGAGAGAATTTTAACGCCTGTGTTTCCGGGCTTGCCATTTTTAGCAATGTAATAGTCTACGTTAACCTTTGTAACCCGTTTTGAAAATAATAGGAGTGTATTATTTGAGTATTATGTGTTTTGTGCTTAATTGCTTAATTATGTGGTTTGATTAATTAAGAATAAAAATAAGCGTCAAAATTTAAGTGTAAACTAAAGTTGATATCATTGGATAATGTTGTATTAGTTGAAACGAGGTTTCCGAATATATAAAGAGCGCCAGAATCTGACTTCGTATGAGGAAATTATGATTTTATGAAGTTTCGACTTAGCGGTATGCAGCCCGAAATACTCGATTTGAGATCGAGCGGTTTTTAGTCGAATCGATCTAAACGAGAATCGAAGATCTCGTTGTTGGTATCGAAGCGATGAAAAGTTAGGCGAGAACGGACGTCAAACGAAGAAGTCATCAATTTATAACGAAGTTTTTCTGTCCCAGCCTATTAAAAATAAATAATAAAAATAAAGTTAAAATTAGCCAACGGAGTCTAAACGAAAGTTGTAGCGTGTAGTCTCACCTTCGCGTGGATATAAAGAACGTCGAAAACGGAGTTCGTATGAAGAAGATATGAATTTCCGAAGTTTATTAAATAATTTGTATTTAAATTTAATTGGAAAATCTGGCATTATCCGAAGAGGAGTCATCGGACTCATCCGAAGTACGCCCCGCGTACACCGAGGAATGTCGACACTCGCACTCGAGCACTTCGGATACGTAAGCAATGACGTTTCGGAGCAGTACGCCCCGCGTACTCCGAGGCTCCAGCCTCCTATAAATAGGATGTGAGGGCAGCCGGCTCATTTGCTATTTTTCTCTCTTCTCTCTCCCGTTTTACCTCGATTTGCGTGCCAGAAGTACCCCGAAGCCCCGGTAAGATTCTCGAGCCCCGAAGCAAGTCCCGAGATCCCGAAGATCCCGAGAGGTGCGATTCCCGAGCCGAAGCTCTGCCCGAGAGAAGTTCGATTTTTGTAGACATCTTCCAGATTTGCTGAAGAATACTACTTCTGTAAGCCGTAGTGCTGTCCGATCATCTTCTGATCAAGTGAGTGTATACTACCTTTCATAAACACGATAATAATACAAGTATGGTTTGAGTGTATTAAGTATATTGTGGTTTATACGTGTGAGTGTGTAGTTACTTTCTTCTAACGCATAATTATGAAGTATTTTATACGGAATACGTATTATGTGTATAATTTTGTGGTTATGTGTGTGAATGTGTATTCACTTTCTTCTATCTCATGGATAAGATTTACTCTCTATGAAATACGTGTTATGTGTGTGTGTGCCTCATCTGTTATGTGGAATATGTATTGATTAAAGCATGCTATACAGGTTTTTAAACTATGTATAAAAATGTATATTTTTATCTACTAATATGTTGCGTAGAACATAGGTAGATAGTTGGTGTGTAATAAACAGATGAGAGGCCTCGTTGTTGTTTGATTTAGTCATCTAGCGGAGTTTAGATGACGACCACAGACTTTTCTAGACAGTCTTGTGGAAACATTAGCAGGTTCGCCACCTGTAGGTGTTAATGAACTTGGGTGTTCATTCGCTGTACTCCATCCCCCTCATGGTTGCCTTATTTGACTTATATTGCTGAGGAACCCCCGAAGCATGTGTTGTCGCCCCGATGAAATATTCTTAGACTAGGTCCCTTGTGTTAGTTATTTTAGGGACATAAAGTGAGAATAACGGGAATGGGTAATTGGGTTATTGTTGGTTGGTGGAATTAAATATAATTATTTATTGTAGGTTGAAAACCCTATATGCTCACCAGGCTCCCAAGCCTGACCCACTCAGCTTTATTTGTATTACAGGAAGTGGCGCGAGGGCATAAGATGGATGAACCATCAAGTTGTTTTGTTTAGAAGTCTGTATATGTATATATTTGTTGAATGACTTGTAATGTTATCGTTTATGCTTATTGGTCTGTATCGGAACATGACACCCCGAGTTTTGATTATATAATGAAAATACATTTCTTTTATGAAATCCTTTGGTAAACATTGTTTTAGCATGTTTTGTTTTTGGGAACAAATTCCGCAACTCTTTCAAATCAAAAGGATTTACTCTGAAATTATTTAAAAGCATAAATGAAAATCGGTATTTTCTGGCCGAGATTTTGGGGATGTCACACATTCCAACTTGCCGAGTTATCGGGGTGACTCGTTGAGTTCCTTCGATTCTCGATCAAACTTTAAGGCCACCCGTCGAGTTTCCTCCTTGCAACTCGACGGATACACACATATACATATCCTGGAGAAAACTCATCCGACTCGCTAAGTTGTTCTTCAACTCGTCGAGTCTATGGCAATCATCATCGGACTCGCCGAGTTGTTCCTCCAACTCGTCGAGTTCGCGGCCATCTTAATGTGACTCGCCGAGTCAACCTTGCGACTCGCCGAGTCCATTCAGTCCTTTTTACATACAGACCTATTTTGAGGCATGCAGCGGCTCCAAATCACAGATCCAAGCTTCTAGGGCATGCTTTTCATGTAAAGTTGCAAACTTTACGTGCATGCATAGCTATAAAGGTTCTAAATGCCAAATCTAAGCTTTTATTGGGGTCTAATGCCCAAGGAGGGCCTCATTCACGACCAATACAACAACTTTATGATTCTAAAACTTAAGGAAGGTCCAAATCTAAAGTTACAACTTTGGATCTAGCCCATAGCCCACCTTATCAACCTCAAAATTCATAAAACCCCCCCAAAAACTCAACAAAAGGAAAAAGGAAAGTAAGGATGGCAACTTGATACCTCTAGGGGATGCTAGCTGAGGTAAAATGTTTCCCACACCTTCCTTGCTTCAATTCCTTTGCACTTCTAGCTTTTCTCTTCTAGCCAACCTTCTTTCCAAGCTTAAGACACACCAAAATGGAATACCACGTGAATTAGGGTTTTAAGGAGCTCTCAAAGACTGCAAAGAGGCCAAATGAGGCTGAGGCTCCTTTAAATAGGGGTGCAAACCCCGGGATTTAGGGTTTCATTTGCCAGCTCCTACTCATCAAGTCCCAATATGGACTCGTCGAGTAGGTCACTTAACATGCAATCCCACCCGCTGCTACTCGATGAGTAGGGAAACCAACTCGTCGAGTAGAGCTTAACCCAATAAATCTTATTTAAACAATACTTGAGAATCGGGGCGTTACAGTATTTCTCTAAAAACAGCTTTGTGAGTTCTGTCCAAGTGGTGATGGAACCAGATGGGAGTTCATACAACCATTCTCTTTCAGAATCATAAAGCGAAAAGGGGAATGCCCTTAATTTGATCTGGTCTTCAGTAACTGCATGAGGCTTCATTCCAAAACAAACCACATGAAATTCCTTGAGGAATTTATGTGGGTCTATATTTTCTAGACCGTAGAATGTAGGAAGAAGATGAATCAGCCTAGATTTAAGTTCGAAATTCTGGGCTTCCGGAAAAGTGATACCGAGGGGCTGCTGATTCACCTCTTGAGTGACCCACTACCTAAGGGTATTTTCTGCTTCGTCTCCACTCATGGTTAAGTCTTCAGATTCGGTTTCTGGAGAATATGTGGTTTTAGATTTTATAGAGGAGGGTGGGGAGTAAGTTTTATATGGGTTGTTTTGAGGAGAAGACGGGGGTACTTTTGGAAAAAACAGATTTGATTCGTTCCACAAGGGAGTGCTTTATGTGTGGGGGTTTCTGGAGGTACGGATGATGAAACAAAGAGACCACCTGATCGTTTATTTCTTGTTGCCTCTTTCTTCAGTCTCCTTGCAGTTCGCTTAATTTCTGGATCAAAAACTAAAGGCGTACCTAAATGAAAAATTATTGGCATAAAACTATTAGAAAGCACCGTGTCCCCGGCAACGGCGCCAATTTGTTAACATGTTGTCGCGCGCGTATTAAGCAAATAAATTATCACTGCTGGTTGCACTAAAAATATAGCACAGGGAAGCAGGGTCGAATCCTCAGGGACACAGCCTAATTGGTCGATGCATTTTTGCATCAGGCACATCTAGTCAAAACAAAAATTATAAAATGGGGATTTGAATTAAACTAAAAACTAAAATTGCAATGATATTAAAATAAATGAAAATCAATATAAAAAACGGTTTCAGTTCTACTGCAACTTTCCTAATCATGTAACTAACCTAGATCTGATTATTTGAGATGCGTTCTATCTAAGCTGGTACTGAGAAAAACTAACAAGCTCTAGTAATTTCTATTTTACCTTATTTAGTTAACCAAAACCAGCTCTTCAATTAACCCTAACTTTTTACTGTTCAATTAAACAAGCTCTTAATTAAATCAGAAAAGCAGCTTTATGATTTGTGTAAAATTCCCAACAATACCCAATACTTCTCACAAGCTCGGAATCGTAAAGGTATGATTTTTACAGTTTATAATAAAGTCAAATCCCAAACATGGAACTGATTTATTACTTGTTACTTATTACCAGTTGACAAGAACAATTAGGTATTCTAATATTGATTAACTGGAATGATAAAACCCTAGCTAGGTGACAAACTAACAAGAATCAAAATCAAATATTCATTAAGAACAAAACTGAAGAATCTAGATAGAAAGACAAATCAAAAACCAGATCTAATGATCAATCACATGAAAAGTACTTGTCTTTGCCGAACTGAAAACTAGTGTTTTAGCTAGACGTGGATAAAATCTGATAAAAACAAATGAAAAGAGACATCAAACAACTAATCTTACTAATCTACTTGAAGGAGATGATCCACAGTCTTCAGATCTTCAGAAATCAATAAAATCGGAGAAGAAACGCCTCCAACATCGTATTTTCGTCGTCTGGTACCTCTGGAATCACCAAATTTTGTTATAGGAATGCTATCATGGTCTATTTATACGTCCAATAGCAAAAATGATGCGCATGCAATCGCATGTAGACAACCTGCGATAACAGGTTATGAAGAAAATGTGTCACGTGCCTTTTTAATGAAGCAGGATGCTATTTTGGAACTTTTTGGACAACATGCGATCGCATGTACACAACCTGCGATTGCAGGTATTGAGTTTTCACTCCCGGATGAATTTTGGGCTCTAAAAAACCTCGAATCCATGTTGCGACCTAGCCTGCGATCGCAAAAAGGCCCCATGTGATCGCATAGAGACAAAATGCAACCGCATGTTGTACCTAAGTCGTCTGAAATTTCGTCTACTTTTCAGATCATTTTGAATCGCGTCAATCAGAGTTACGGTTCTTGAGATATGCTCAAAATACTAACAGGGGGGTCAAAGCTGCCAACAACATCCTTTAACTTTATATTGTAGATTCATTCTTCGTGTGATCAATTCGATCGAATGTTTCATGACCAATGCATCTTGAAATCATTCCTCAACATACTCCATAAGTTCCAAGATCAATTTTAAGCTCCAAACACGCATCCAACTGCTCCCAAAGCACAGCTCCACTCAAACTATTTGAAATTTACATAAAAACATGAGCAGTACGGGAATTCTAACGAAAGACATGAGTTGGACATTATTTCAATAAATAACATGAAAATGTAAAAAATATGATGCTAAAATGATAATAAAAACTACCCTCAAAGATGCATAAAATGGCATCTAACAATAGCCTTCCTCTAGGGTGTGAGGATTGAGCGTATGGTTATGCTAGAAAGTATTGTTAGGGTGTTGTGATGATCCTCTAAGAAAAATATGGGTATGTGTAGAAGGTAATATGGGCCCGTACTACTGAAAGCACAGGACCCATACGTGTAACAAGGAAGTCACAACCCCTAGGGATATGTTAGGAGTTGGTTCCCCGTTATGATATGCATGTTATCTGATATTCTCCTGGTTTATTTTTCTGTATGGTGACTATGAGTCGAGTTGAGGCGGGATCCGGTTCGGGATCAGGAGCTGTCCACCAGGGTAAGTCAGCTGCGTTGGATGACAGGATTAGGGAGATCCTACAAGAGGAGGTTGTTGCTCTTTTCTGAGCTTAGTTGTCGAAGATGTTTGGTTCTATCAAGACTTCCATGGTTGAGTACTTTGATGAGCGCTATGATGCTATGTCTGAGATTATTGTTGCTACAGTCGTTGCGGCTGCAGGGTTGGATCGGATCGGGTTTTTCAGTATCGGGGCATCGACAATATGAATCCCCTGACTTTCGATAGAGTGCAGGACCCGATCATCACCATCAGGTGGCTATCTGATGAGGAGGGATGTTTCTTCACTAGTTCATGTCCAACTGACCAGAAGGTCAGGTGCACTCTGAACCTTCTCAGGACCGGAGCGAAGGATTGGTGGAGGCTTGATACTAGTTCATATTCTGTTGAGCAGAGAGTTGTTGTGTCTTGGGATTAGTTCTCTAAGATGTTTCGCTCCCGTTATGTGTCACTGGTGGAGCGAGAGAGGTTCATCTAGGAGTACCTAGACTTGAGGCAGGGTTTTGAGATGGTGACGGGAATCACCAAGATATTCATGGAGAGAGCTAAGTTATGTCCTGAGTTTGCAGCATCTGAGAAGGCTCAGATGAACCATTACTTAAGTATGCTCAATACAGAGATCATACAGTTTGTTTCTACTCAGCACTATGGTACATTGTTGGAGATCCAGGAGGCCACCAGGCAGCGTGATTGAGATTGATCTTCAGACTAGGGAGCAAAGGTCGCTCCCGGCACAGTCGCATTTTGTGCCAAAGCAATTTAAGACCATTGATATCAGATCTAGGGACCAGAAAGGCCGCACTTGTGGGAAGTGCGGCAAGGCGCATGAGGGTGCTTGTTGATCGTCTTCTAGGTTCCACAATTGTGTCCGACAATGACATATGGCGAGGTATTTCCACCAGTAGGCCCCATAACTCAGTTCCATGATTTGTTATCATTGCGACCAGGTTGCCCATGCGAAGGAAAACTGCCCATCACTTGTTGCTAGGTCGACGTAGGTTCCAGTGCCAGCTACTTTGAGGATCACGGACAGGAGTCAGGGCAGGGTGAAGCCCCCGAGGGATCGAGGTCGCGCTTTCCAGCTTACTGCCGAGGAGGCCAGAGCAGCTCCAGATGTTGTGACTAGTATGTTTCTATCCCTTATCATGTTTATTATGTTTTGTGTTATGCTTATGTTTGTACCTTTGTTAGGTATGTTCCTAGTGAACTCCTTGCGTGCTATAGTATTATTTGACTCGGGTGTGTGTCAGTCTTTTGTGTCTCAATCATTCGGTAGGGAGTTTGATATGCCTATTGGGAGTTAGAGTATCCATTGTGAGTCTCTATCGCCAACGAACATAGGGTTTCAGCATCATCGGTATATCAGGGTTGTACTCTGGAGATCTTTGGGGTGCCTTATCCGATTGATTTGATCCTTATCCCCATGGGGGATGTCTGCGTAATTGTGGGCATGGATTGGCAGAGCCGTTTCAGAGTATGATTGATTGTGGGGGTCAGTGTGTGGTAGTTCGAACCCCAAGTGGGGAAGAACTACTTATCTATGGAGAGGGCACCAGGATGGGTTCAGGGTTTTGTTTTGCAGCCAGGGCTCGGCAGTATATTAAGCATGTGTGTGCGGGTTATTTGGCTTATGTTGTGGATACCCGTTTTGGGAATCAGGTTTCAGTTTTAGATGTCCCAGTAGTCAAGGAGTTTGCCAATGTATTTCCAGAAGAGTTACCCGGTGTGCCTCCTGAGAGGCAGATCGAGTTCAGGATTGACCTCATGCCAGGTGCGGCCCCGATTGCCAAGGCATCGTATCCCTTGGCACCGCCAGAGATACAAAAGTTGTCATCTCAGTTGCAGGAGCTGCTTGGCAAGTAGTTTATCAGACCGAGTAGTTCTCCGTGGGGAGCGTCGATTTTATTCGTCAAGAATAAGGATGGTTCACACCAGATGTGTATTAATTATCGGGAGTTGAACAAGCTAACAGTGAAGAACCGTTATCCCCTTCCGTGGATTGATGATCTCTTTCATCAGTTGCAGGGTGCATCTTGGTTCTCCAAAACAGATTAGAGCTCCGTGTACCATCAGGTTAGGGTGAGAGAGGAGGACGTGGAGAAGACCGTATTCCAGACTCGTTATGGGCATTATGAAATCATGGTGATGCCATTTAGGATCACCAATGCACATGTGGTATTTATGGATTTGATCAATCGGGTATGCAGGCCGATGCTCGATCATTTGGTTGTTGTGTTAATTGATGATATCTTAGTATATTCCAAGACCAGAGAGCAGCATGGGGAGCATCTTCACGAGGTTTTGGGAGTTTTGAGGCAAGAACAACTTTATGCTAAGTTATCGAAGTGTGAGTTTTGATTACGAGAGGTTCAATTCCTTGGATACCTCGTTAACTATGATGGGATATTGGCCGATCCTGTTGGATTAGTGTCTACGTGACCCAACTTGGCATGGTCCATTTAGGATGCATGGCATCATGCATTTGAATAGACTAAAATGAGAGAATTAACACTTCAGGTTTATTAATATATTATAAGTTCTATTATATTAATAAGATTATTTAATTAGTATTAATCAAGAATTAATTTACAATTAATTAAGCGATCAAAAGAAGACTAATTAAATATATGGGTTGATTGTGTAAATCATCCATACTTTTATAGTGGGCTAAGACTCCATGGATTATGAAGTTGGGCTAAAACCCATAGGATGATCCATGGATGCTCCATGGTGTATTTGAACCCATGGATCCAAGGAAATGAAAAGCCATGACAATTAGGGTTTACCCTAATTGTGACACTATATAAAGATCATATTCTTGAAGAAAATTGGCCACTATGTGTGATAGAAAGGGCTAGCCGATTTTATGAAGTGCTCCATTTCTTTCAAGTCATTCCAAGTGCATTTGGTGTTGTGTGAACCATTTGAGGTGTCACACTTGGGGGACTCGGTTCTTAAGCATCAAGGAATCATGCTACATCAAATAGGTATGTATTCTAACATGTTATATTCATATGAATCATTGTTTTTGATATGCTCGTTAGGATAATACCTTGGATATTCATATTTGTATGTATAATAGAGAAAACATAGATCCAAGGTATTTAGGGTTTCATGTACACTTAGGAGTGTTAGAATGCTCAAAACCCAACAATGGTATCAGAGCCTAAGCTTGTTTTCTTGTTATACTTGCAAAATTGGCTGAAAAAACGAAGTTTGGTGCTGTCTGCACAGCAAACTCGTCGAGTCCATGAAGGGACTCGACGAGTCCAAGGCAAAAATCATCCAACTCGTCGATTTTGTTCATGTACTCGATGAGTTGGACCCCCAGACAGCATATCTTCGACTGTTTTGGCTGGAATTGGACTAGGAACATTACCCTAAGCAGTTTTTGACCTTATAAACTTTTTTGATGTGGTAATGTTCATGCTAATCCAATTTCAAATATAATTGCCAATAGATTCATGTTGTGTATTAGTTTAAAAGTTATGCTAATTACATGAAAAAGTTTGATGTGAATTATCTTTGTTCTTATGAGTTGCCTAGATTAATAGGAAAAGTTATATGAAATTGTTGTTTTCAATACATTTTAATCTAAGATTTGATTCTAAAATGTGTTTTTGTAACTTGTCCTCAAGTTACATGAAAAGTCACATTTAAGTTTCATTATACTCATAAAGTCTTCCAGAAGTTATGAATAAGGAAAAGTCGTATTCTTTTAATCGTTTAAAGTCTTCCATAACTTGTCCTCAAGTTATGGAACTTGAAGAGTTTTTTAATTAAAACGACTTTAAACACATAAGTTATGGAATTGAATTGTTTTGAATAGTTTCAAAACTTGCCCTCAAGTTTTGGAATTTTAAAAGTTTTCTCTTATGAATACTTTAATTCCAAGTTAAGCCCTTAGAATTTTAAAAGTTAAAATTCAACCCTTACACTTTATAATATTATAATTTAATATATATATATATATATAAGAGCAAAGTCGTCTTACCATTAGTAGGCCTCATTCACGAAGCGGGTCTATAAGCGGGGTATAAGGTTGTTGCCTATAAAATGGCAGCTTAATGGGTGTCCACTCTCACCCACCGCTTCCTTGACAGGTGGAGGGTCGTTAGCCGAACGGGTAGGACAAGGACTATAATTTTCCCTTCATTAAAGGTATTAATGATAAATACTAACTATCTAAACTCTTATTAATACCTAATCATAGTTACTTAGGAAAAATGTGAATTTGGTGCTAACCCATTAAATTACACTTTACACTTTGCTTAAGTCGGTTAGTGGAGCGTGTGTGGTTAACCGACACACTAGCTTGATTTAACAAGGTAGGCAAAGGGTAACTTAATGTTTATCATAGTATCGGTGGAGCGTGTTTGGTTAACCGGCACATTGATTGAGGGTTAAATATTAAGGGTACGAAGTATATTTGCATGGTTATTCACACCTTGTTTTGTGATCCTCGGTATCCCAGTCACAAAACCTGAAGGGCACACTCGAGATTGAAACATGCCATTGAAAAGTTCAATGAATCTCAAAAGAATCTAGGAGTTTCAAAACCAATTAAAACCTAATAATACATTTTGTTTATCTTGGTGGAAATTGGTGAATCATCATTCACCTACCTTCAAATATTTTATAGCTTGGATTACGGCATCCCTCTTCCAAGTTATAAAATAGTTTGTTGGGTCCTATCCTTAATATTTCATATTGGGTGTTATATTAAGGACTTTAGATCAACTAACTTTAATATCTCCCAAAAGATGTCTAGTTCAGACATCTATGATCCTCCAAAATCTCTTGGAACTTCACTTCCTCCACCTCCTCCAATTATTCTCCCTAACCCACAAGTTCAAGGTCACTCAAGCCCTATTAGCAAGCAAGGTCTATGTGTGATCGTATCTTGGAGATGAAGTCACATATTGACAAGTCGGGAGAGTTGGGTGTCAAAGTCTTGAGAAAGTTGATGGTTCAATCACTTTCTAAGTCACATAGTAAGTTCCTTTGGGACTACTATGAAACATACTATGACATGACCCTTAATGATCTTATCTATTTGCTTGGTGCTGCTGAATCAGCAATAATTTGGAGCACTGGGAGAGCAAATTTGATTAGTAGATCCACTTCCCAAACTACCATGGACATTGACAATGGTAACATTGTATATCTAGAAAAATCATTCTCTTCCCAAGAAAAGGGATTGACCATAGTCAACTAGGTTGACCAAATGGTAAAGAGAAAGGCTAAGTCTGCGATAGTTCCATCTGCCATTCCCAAAGAGTCCATATGATTCTCTTGCCAAAGGAAGGTGCATTGATTGCGAAGCAACCTATTTACCTGAAAGATCATAAGGTTGATCAAGTCAAGAAGATTGACTCTACTTCAGGTAAAGTCCACTATCTTACTCTGTTAAGTTTCTATTCTAAGATTCTTGTTACATGATGTGACTGGGTTACATGTTGATGTTTTTAAGAATCAAAGAAAAAGTGAAGAAACTTAAAGAATGAGTATGTTGAATCTGATTGCGGAGATGGACTTCTATCGCTTGGTTGAAGATCGGATTCTTGAGCTACTTCTTAGGAGTTATAATAGATTGCTAGGAAACATGTAATAGCATAGTTTTCATTTCATGTTGCATTGTAAGGAAAAGTTTTTCCGCATTTTGATAAATAAATAAAAGTTTGTTTTACTTTATTTTATATCTCCTTCCAATGGCATTTATGAAAATTTTGATGTTTGTATGTTTCTAGAAATATTTGAAATATGAGTTTGATTCTCTATTAATGGTTGTGTCTAAATTTACCAAATAAGGAAGATTCTCATCACCCAACTTTCAATTGGACCGAAACTTGGAAGCATGCAAGTTGTATAGTATGATGAATGATAATTTTCATTTTTGGAAAAATTAAGACTAGTTTCTTGTTCACATGTATATGTGAGTCAAGTGAAGGACTAAGGGATCAAGTACACATCTTTGTGCACTGGTCAGAGTCCACCACAAAAGACGGATAAAACTATTCGTCATGATTTACTAAGGTTTAGTAAATATGGTTATACTTACAAGCTTAAGTATAATTCTAAGACATTGGAAAATTTCCAATGAATGGCAGAGCGAATAAGAAGAATCAAATTATGGCAGAAAGATAAAAGTTTCTCAAATCTGAAAAGATGGAAGAGTACTTTAGTATCATGATTTATGATCATCTTAATGATTAAGAGACCTTATCACAATTCATCCTCTAAGTGCATTCTGATAGCTAAGAGGAGGAGTTATGAATTGTTGAAGTGATTAAATCAAGAAGATGATTCATACTTCATTCCAAAAACAATTCTTAGAGTCATACTCCAAGATTGTAATTTGAGTGGCACATCTTAAAGAAGGTTTATTAACACTTGTCAAATGTAAGAGTAAAATGTTTTCTACTCTTGTACATTTGAAATTGGTAAGTTGTGATGTTGGATAAAACAAAGACCAACTAAGGCCAATTGTGTTAAGTGTTTGTCTTGATTAGAATCCACACTATCTCTTGAATATTTGATTAGAAAGTCTTATAGGTCAAGAAGACAGTGGGAGTCTAAAAGATCCTGAAATAGTTTCAAGCACTAATCAAGAATAAAAACGTGTATTCATCACTAGCACATGACTAGAGGTTTATAACTTATCGTGTTGACATTTCTGTGCCCATTCCAGTAAAGTTGGCTATACATTGGAGTTCTACATGTTCTCAATTGTTTGCATAACTACTTGGAAGCAATGGCAGGCCCTGTACTGCCAGGTGGCAAGAAGGTAAGATTGCACAAGTTCAATCCATATGAGTTTGGATTGTTACTAACCTAGTCTTATGATTATGGTTTTGACAAATTCACGTGGATAAGAACACATACACCATAAAACCTCAGGGTCATAAGGTTTCTCTCCGCTTCATGAAAATGATAGTGAGGAAACACTTCCACCAAGTAGATTTTTAGTAGATAGCACTCTTTGCATTCTCAAAGTCGTTAGTGGAGCGTGCGTGGTTAACCGACACACTAACATGGACTTATGAGAAATAGAAAAGGTCTAAACAATTGAGACTATGATTACGACATCCCTTTTCATAGTTTTGAAATTGTTTAGACACACCTTTGAGCTATCTAAGAGAAGGTGTATGATTTTGATAACGACTTACCAAAGCAATCTCGTATCAGAAATCTGAACTTTAGGAAGAAAGTCAATAAAGTATTGACTTCTAGAAGTCCAGCTGTTTTCTGGATACATGTCAAAGCTAGTGGGAGCATAAGTGTTGTGCTAATAATCATCATGTTAGTGGGAGCATGATAATTATGATTAGTATTTAGAGTTATCAATGTCAGTTATAGAAAACAAAAGTTTCAATTCGTGGAGTTGTCGGGTTGAAAAGTTGTTTTGCTATAACTAAGGGAGAGGAAATTATACTTCATTTCAATTCTAAAAGCTTAGATTGAGGTTTTAATCATCTTTAGTCAAGAATATATAGCAAAAGACTGATCTAGTATCATGTCTTTATGTGACACATCATGAATCATGTCCTATATGCTTCAGATATAGGATCGATTGCATGTGCTATAATATTCATCATTTCTAAATTTTTCCAAATGCTCAGGGCATTAACAAGGGAAAAGTCTAGAACTGGATATCACTAAAATGATTAAGCAATTGTTAAGGACAATCTAAGGTTTACCAAAGATTGGTTGCTCAGGTACAGTTGGAAGTATAATGTTAATTTTGGAAGGACCATATTAACATTTTCTGAAAAGAGGCAACTCTTGTTCAGGAGTGATAATCAAAATGGGAATATAGAGTTCTCTCCATAGATGGAAGCAATCTGTGTAAGATTAGGAAAAACTTGGTTCAAGAAGCATGTTCAAAGCAATGCATACTTTGAACATAAGACTTTGTGTCCATGGAGTAGGTCTTCATTGGAATACCCTGTAATGGTTGTTGACAAGTCTTTGTGACTTTGTACACATTCATTACAAGAGGGTAGTGCATTTAAGCTTAAAATCTAACAGATTTCGATAAATGATAAGAATTTGGAATTCTTACATTTGCGATAAGGATTTGGGAGTGTGAAATTAGAATCATTTAAATTATGTTCAATTGGTTTATTTCACAAAGTAAGGATCATAGACAAACATAGAGTGCATACTTGGTGTATGGCAAAGCTATTGTTTAGAAAAAACATAGTGTACATGCTTGGAGCATGCGACAACTAGGTTTTTTAATTCAAGAATAAAGTTGATAGTTGAAACAATATACAATGAATAATGTGTAATCAATATGGTGATAAATAAAAGTTGTTTTATTTATATTCATAAGTTCTGAGATCATATTGGATTCGATTATTCTTGTGTTTCACTTTGCATGTTTTGACTTCTAGAATAGCTAGGTTGTTCTCTCCGAATGACTAAGTTATTAAAACCATCCGCAATCGATAATACGTTGGAAGTAGGTATTAAGGCAAGACTGTCATGAATCGGGTTTGTAGATGTCCAAGGTAGTGGACATAGCCAAGAGGTGCTACAACATTCATGAGTACTCATAAGTTCTGAGTATTGGATTCAACCCACACTCATTTGACTCACTTCATGGATTTTATCACGAGTGATTATGAAATGATAATATCTTATATTCTTCAAACCTATAGATATGAGTTGTTACTATGAGTTGGTTGTACATTGATTGCACGAAAACGCATTGGTAACTCGATGTTATAAAATGTGCCATATGAGTCGATGTTTATCCAATCCTTTTACCTTCGAGATAAAAGCGATATCTGTGGGCCCCTCGATGATTTAATGACGACACATGTGAATGCTTGGTCAAGCAAGGACTGGTTTGATTTGTTTAATCAGTCAGTTGTCATAAATCGGTAATCAGGAAACAATAGATGGACAGAGAGAATGGTTTACAATCCATGTCTCAGTCCATATGATATCTAGAATGGAGGAATATATGATCCCTTATCTAATGGACAATTCATTGACAAAGGTCAGAGTGCATTGACAATGTCAGAGTTCGACAACAACTTAAAGAGTTATAATTGCCAGTCGGTTCTGAAATTCATACTCAATAATAGTTTTAGACTTATCCAAGTGGGAGACTGTTGAATTAGTGTCTAAGTCCATAACTATAATTGGTATGTACTTGACCCTACTTGGCATGATCCATTTGGGTTACATGGCATCATGCATTTGAATAGACTAAAATGAGAGAAATAACACTTAAGGTTTATGAATATATTATAAGTTCTAATATATTAATAAGATTATTTAGTTAGTATTGATCAAGAATTAATTTACAATTAATTAAGTGATCAAAAGACGACTAATTAAATATATGGGTTGATTGTGTAAATCATCCATACTTTTATAGTGGGCTAAGACTCCATGGATTATCAAGTTGGGCTAAAACTCACAGGATGCTCCATGGTGTATATGAACCCATGGATCCAAGGAAATGAAAAGCCATGACAATTAGGATTTACCCTAATTGTGACACAATATAAAGATCATATTCTTGGGGAAAAATTGGCCACTATGTGTGATAGAAAGGGCTAGCCGATTTTATGAAGTGTTCCATTTCTTTCAAGTCATTCTAAGTGCATTTGGTGGTGTGTGAACAATTTGAGGTGTCACACTTGGGGCACTCGGCTCTTAAGCATCAAGGAATCATGCTACATCAAAGAGGTATGTATTATAACATGTCATATTCATATGAATCATTGTTTTTGATATGCTAGTTAGGATAATACCCTGGATATTCATATTTTTATGTATAATAGAGAAAACATAGATCCAAGGTATTTAGGGTTGCATGTACACTTAGGAGTGTTAGAATGCTCAAAACCCAATAGATCCGACCAAGATTGAGGCGGTGATGCAGTGGGAGGTTCAGAAATCTCCCTTGGATATCAATCGTTTCTTAGGGTTGGCAGGGTACTATCGGAGATTCATTCAGGATTTCTCCAAGATTTCAGTACCCTTCACTTGTCTGATGAAGAAGGGGGTGAATTTTTTATGGGGCCTTGAGTAGCAGTCATCATTTGAGACCCTTTGGCAGAGATTGTGTAAGGCCCTAGTTTTGACCCTCCTTGAGGGAATTGAGGATTTTGTGGAACTATGTGATGCTTCCATCACTGGTTTAGGGGTGGTCCTCATCCTGAGAGAACGGGTGATAGCATATGCTTCGCGGTAGCTGAATCTGTACGAGACGAGGTATCCCACGCATGATCTGGAGTTAGGGGCAGTGGTTTTTTCCCTTAAGATTTGGAGGCATTATCTTTATGGGTTCTGTTGTACTATCTACACGGATCATAAGAGTTTGAGGTACATTATGGATCAGCCAAACCTAAACATGGGGCAGCGCATGTGGCTGGACGTAGTCAAGGATTATGACCGCGAGATCCTTTACCGTCCAAGTAAAGCGAATGTTGTGGCGCATGCTTTGAGCCGCAAGTCGGTTGGGTCTTCTGATGGCGTATCATGTATGAGGTTATCAATGGATTCCCCACTTTTGGGATTGATTACAGAGGCTCAGGCCAAGGGTGTTCGGGAAAAGAACTGGAATATTTAGTGGATCAGAGGTGAGATCGCCAGATTTGTTCCTGATAGTCGAGGATTGTTGACCCGTTGTGGTCGGGTATGGGTTCCTATGTCTGGAGGAGTCAGACAAATTATGTTGGAGGAGGTGCTTGACCAGCAGGATGGTCAAGGCCGAGCATCAGAGGCCTCATGGAAAGCTTCAGCCTCTGGAGGTTCCCATGTCAAAATGGGAACAAATTTCGATGGACCTCATCACCAAGTTGTCGAAGACGGCAAAGGATTTTGATGCTATTTGGGTCATCGTAGATCGATTGACTAGGAGTGCCCACTTCCTGGCGATTCGGGATAGTTCTTCAGCCGAAATGTTAGCCGATGTGTACATTCATGAGATCGTTGCTCTACATGGGGTTTCAGTCTCCATTGTTTCAGACCGTGATGTTCGGTTCACCTCCCATTTATGGCAGAAGTTCCATGAGGAACTGGGTACAAGGTTTCACTTTAGCACAACTTATCATCCGCAAACCAACGACAATAAGGATAAGTTGCAGGCCTGTGTCATTGATTTTTATGAAAGTTGGGACTCTTACCTACCTCTTGCGGAGTTCTTCTACAACAACAGTTTTCACTCCAACATTGGTGCCCCGCCTTTTGAGCTCTTATATGGGCGGAGAGGTCATACCCCAGTCTACAGGGGCGAGGTTGGTCACAAGTTTATGGGGCAGACTAAGGTGGTCCTTTAGACTAAATAGATCATTCAGTAGATCAGGCAAAGATTGTAGACGGCTCAAAGTTGGCAGAAGAGATATGCCAATCGGCGCCGATCCGAGTTGGAATTTCAGGCCGGCGACATGGTGTTACTAAAGGTCTCACCTTGGAAAGGTGTGATTCGCTTCAGGAAGAGGGGAAAATTGGTTCCCCGATATATTGGTTCATTCTAGATTATTGACAGGGTTGTTAAGGTCGTCTACAGATTGGATCTTCCTGAGGATCTCAATCAGATTCACAGCACTTTCCATGTTTTGCAGCCACGAAAGTGCATATTGGATGAGGATGCAGTGGTGTCCTTAGATGATATTCAGGTTGATGAGCGCCAGAACTATATTGAGAGACCAGTAGCTATTCTAGAGAGGAAAGTAAAGGTTTTGCATAGCAAGGAATTACCTTTGGTAAAGGTACGACGGCAGCATCGGAGGGGCTCCAAGTGGACCTGGAAACTGGAGGCTGAGATGCGGGAGCATTACCTAGATTGTTCTCTGCAGCAGACATCGAGGATGATGTCTAGTTCAAGTGGGGGAGAGCTGTAACATCCCGGGTTTTAGGTATTTTCAAATCCTTCCCTTGGTTGTAAATTATGTGATTTTAGTCCTTGGATTGTAAGGATGTAGCCCTAAGAAGTCCTAGTGGAAAAATGGTAATTTTAGGGCAGGAAGTGTATGTTGAGTGTACATGTGAGTATGCTAAGCATACTAGGGCGCTCCCTAGTATGTTGGGCGTATACATATGTACGCTAGGCACACTTATGTCCGAGTAAAACCCTAATTTTTAGGGTTTGTGGGGGTATTTAAGCACCTTTATGGATCATTTACCTCATCTTTTCAGCTTCGAAGCCCTTGAGTGAGTTTTGGAAAACCCTAATCCCATAAGAGAGTGTTTTGAGCTAAAAGTGTGGTCTTAAGGAAAAAGGAGTTGCATCAAGGAGATAAGAAGTTGAAGAAAGCTTGTGGATCTTGGATCATCACCTTCTTGGGAAGCTCTAGAAGGTAAAACGTTGCTACCTCTATGCTTTGTTTGCTTGGATCTCATTTTGGTAGCTTTATAATGTTCTTATTGTCCAAAAAGTCCCATTGTTATGCATTTTTGGTGTAACATCCCGTTTTGGATTGTCCATGATTATGGTTCGTGGGCCACGAGTCGGGCATGAGGAAGTCTCGGGTTGTGGCGAGTTGTTGGGATCGTAAGGCATCTCGTCGCTTGTCTGTAGAAATGAGGATCTTGAGAATCTGAAGTTATATCAAAGAAGCTATGATAGTTTGGGAGTTATGGAAAGTTGAGTCCTTATGGAGAAATGAGTGACGTCGGGTACGCTGGGCGTATGTATGGTTACACTTAGCGTACCTATGAGCGTGGATTGGACGCAAGGACCACCTAGTACATTGGGCGTACTAGGCGCTGAAGGAAAACCCTAATTCAAGTGGTTTCCCTATTTAAAGGATGTGATGGTCTCATTTCTGGCCACCTTCCTCAGCCATTAAACCCTCTCAAACCCTAAAATAACTGTTCTTGAGCTTGTGGGTGGCCATGTTGAGCTTGTATGTGTTATTGTGGGCTCTTTGGAGTTAAGAAGGAGTATGAAAGAGAATGGAGTTGAAGTCCAAGCCTTGGATCTGAGCTTTCTTGGGGTTAGAGCATCATTTTAAGGTAAAAAGCTCAAAGCTTTCCCATTCTTTTTGATCTATACTTAGTATGGTCCATTTTAGGGCTTTATGTCCCAAGATTTGAACTTTGTGAGTTGGAGAACTCTAGAGCTAAATGACCTATCCTTTTAAGCGTATTTAGTGATGGGGAGCCATAAAAATGAGATCTTAATCATGAGATTCAACCCATGCATGAGCTATGTGCATTTTGGGTAAAGGAAGTAAGAGTTTCATGTGTTGTGACCTTATCAGCCATGCAAAGGCTTAAAGTCGATAACTTTATGGAGTATGAGATGTTATGCGGTCCAGATCCAAGAGATGAGTTAAGTTCTTAACGGGTTAAGACCCAGAAATTTATTTAAGAAAAACTGAGAGTACGCCCAGCATAATCCTAGTACGCCCCGTGTACTAGGCTGAGGTCCCCGATCAGGATTGTGCATGCTTGAGTACGCTGGGCGTACCAAAGGAGGTACACCCCGCGTAACCCCTCTGTGGGCTTTTGGGCTAAGTGATGTTTTGGGCCTTGAGTGTTGGGCCTGGAGTTTGGACTTCATGCATAGATTCTTGGACCAGCGGAGTGTGTATATGTGCTTTGGGGCCCTTGGTTTGGGCTTGCCTTTTTGGTTGGGAATTGGGCCGTGTGAGGACCCATTTATATTTGGGCTTTGGTGGGCTCAATGGGCTTAAGGTATTAATGGGCTGTTAGGTGGTCTATCTTTAGACCCAATGAGTGAGAGGTTGGACTTAGCTCCTAATTGAGATTTATTATGGGTTGGCACAGAGTTAGAGTCTGGTGCATAGCAACAGTAATTATAGGAGCTGTTCTTCATCCGAGGTGATTCTTCTCACCATACTTTACCTAGAGTGGTAATTAGAGTTAGTGACTAAGTACCTTGTATGTTATTTATATGATGTGATACACTGCATTATTTCTATGTGATTTATGCTATGTATGTTTCAGAGTTCACAGAGTTAGAACCGGAAGGTTCACAGAGTTAGGACCAGAGGGTCCACAGAGTTATAGCCTCGAGTGGCTAATATGTGTTATATGTGGTATTTTGGGGAACTCACTAAGCTTCGTGCTTACCGTGTTATGTGTTATGTGTTATGTGTTTCAGGTTTTTCTTATTTGGATCGCGGGACGGCACCTGCTTGATTGTACACACCAGAGAAAGATTTAAGAGGATCCTGGATTACCATTTTATTAAACATGGAGCTATGTTTTGTGAAATATGTACTGAGAATTATAATTTTTCAAAAGAAAAATTGTTTTGAAATTTACGGTGTTACATTTGGTTTTGGACGTTATGGGTTATCCTTCCAGGCCCTAAGAAGGGTTCAAAACCATAAAAATGAGGTCCCATTAGCTAGTTTTGTTCCATGATTCTTGTAGAAGGTCTTAATGGATTAAGACCTTGCATTAAGGACTTTTTGGACGTGGAAAGTCATAAAGTTGGAAACTTTATGACCCTAGTATGCCTCCAGACCTTGCATCTAAAGTATGAGCTTAAGTGCTAAAGCCATTAAGCACTTTAGGAGGGAAATAGATCTGTGAGGGTACGCCCCGCGTAGACTGGATTACGCCCCGCATACCCGATCAGCCACCCAGATGGTGGTTTCTGCGAAGCCTCATGTGCGTTGCACGTAGCTACGGAGTACGCCCCGCGTACTCGCATGATTTAGCAATTTTCGAGTTAACTCGGATGGGTTGACTCGGCTGGGTTGACTAAGTGAGTTTATGGACTTTGACCAGTTGACTTAGAGTTTGACCAAGTTCAAATTTGAGGGTATTTTGGGTGTTGTTGGGATTTTGATGGAATTGGTCACTTGGTGGTTGTAGGCATTTGAGTTGAGAGCTGAGATTCGGATTCGGGCCTTATCTGTTGTGTGTTGCTTGTGAGGTGAGTTTTCCTCACTATACTTTCAGGTCGAAGGTACCAAGGTCAGCCCATTGGTTGGATAACCTGATATTGTTGATATGCTGAGTATGGAATAGATTTGCATACTAGTTTTGATATGCTAGTCTGGCAGATCCGTAAGACTACCTGTGATACTGTCTGTTTATCTATATATGATATTATCTATTATATGTCGACATATTGTGTGGGTTAAGTTGAGGTTGTACTACTTCATTCTATAGCTAACAAACCCTGGAGCAAACCACACATGAGCTAAGGGCCGTGGAAGGCATTCCAGACTCATACTGGGGGCTCAAGAGCATTCCAGATACGAGCTGGGGGATGGGAAAGGCATGTCAGAATCGTACTGAGGGCTTAGTGGTATTCAGGTTGAGGACTGATCAGGTCGGCGAGCAAGCCAAACATAAGATGTGGGCCCTAGGGGCAAGCCAGACATATGATGTGGGCTCAGGGAGCAAGCCAGATGTAAGTTATGGGCCAAGGGCAAGCCAGACTTATGTTGTGGGCTTACATGTAATCCATGATGTTAGCTGTGGACGCATTGCATGCTATTTTTTTTTATGTGCTATTTTCTTGTGTATTGGTATTTTGGGGGAACTCACTAAGCTTCGAGCTTACAGTTTTGGATTATGTTTCAGGTACCTCAGAGGATCACGGGAAGGCGAAGGCGTGATCGTGCACCTCCTCATGTTTTGTTTCATGATTTTGGGATTACTCTGATGTTGAACTTGTTTTGAAAAAATTTGTAAACAATTATGGTTTTGGGGTTTATTTAAAAGTATAAATATTTCATCAAATTTATGAATGTTACAAACCACCTCGGCACAGGCTGTGACTGCATCGAGGCCTGCCTCGTCTCTTTCACTTCGAGCTCCATCAAAATTTCACGCCACCTAGCGGCCTCCTGCAGATCTAACAATGAACCATAGCACGAAATGCACACAAACTGTCAGATATCTATCTTGAGCATGCTCAAGTACCGATTCATCTAAGCTTGCTCAGAAGAAGCAAACTAATGAAAAACCATAGTCTTCTCTGTAAACATCTTGGTGATCTCCTCACCGACTCGGTCTCCTACCTCAAATCCAAGTACTCCTAAGCCAACCTCTCTCACTCTACCAATGGAACATATCTTGAGCGGAACATATCAGATAATGGATCCCATGAAACTATATCTCACTGCTCCAGGATGTAACAATTAGTAACCAACCTCCATTAATCCTTCGCTCCAAAATGAAGAAGGTTCAGAGCCCACTTAACCTTCTGGCCAGCTGGGTAGGACCACGTATATAAACACCCTTCAACATCAGATAGCCACCTCATGGCTATGATCGGATCTTGAACTTTTTCGAACACCATGGGCTTCGTATTATTGAAGTCCTAGTATTGGAAAGCTCTCCCAGCGCCAATCCCTGTAATAGCAACGATTGCGGTGGCTGCAGCAGCAACAGGCTCAAAGACTGCAGCATATCGGCATCAAATAACTCCATCACGGTGGTCTTAATAGACCCAAACAACTCTGGTATATGACCCTGGATGAAAGATACGACCTCCTTCTGAATGATCTCCCTAACCCAGCCCTCTTTCAAAACTGGCCTATCATGGCCATCCATTCTTAATCCCAATCTGGATCCTGTCTCAAATCGCCTCATAACTGCAATACTAAAAATAACCAATGGATATATTAGATAAATGCACATCACACCATAGGGAACAATTCCCAACAAAGCCATAAGGGTTGTGATTTTCTTGCTACACGTACGGGTCCTGTGCATTCGGTAGTAAGAGCCCATACTTCCTTCCACACATACCCATATTTGTCTCAGAAGATCATCACAACAACCCTAACAATACTCACTAGAATACGCATACACCCTATTCTCACTTCCTATAGGAATGTTAGACATTACGCAACTGGACGGCTGACCCCACACAACTCATCCATGAAACTTTCACCAACCCTGCAACACTCGTGTATGCTAAACATACATAACATTGGATCCTATAGACAGTTGAATACTTGATTCTACCCTAAGCCCACAACTAAACAAGGAATATGAAATAAGGCTAAATCAAACATTCTCAAGATATAAAATCTTAGTTATATACAATTTTGATGCATACGTTAAGCAACTACAGTAACAATGTCAATTTCATATAAGGAAAACCCTAGGCTATCAGGCATCATATAATCAGGAAATTCTATCATGAAATTCTTGAAGATCCCTAGCCTATCACTAGAATTTTGTTCTAACATATCACAATATCAAATAACAGTGTAGTGATTTGGGGTCTACTTACTGGCTCCAACTGATTGTACACATCACATCCTCTTTTGATTATTTTGAAAACAATTTTGAAGATCATTTTTAAAACCTTTTTATTTCCTTAGTTTGAGACTAGATTCACATGGGTGTTCCTCCAATTCACTCAAACCAAGACTCTGATACCAAATTGTAAGGACTCAAAATTCACAAAAAAAATTAAACTTTTAAAAAACAACCCGTAGTCATAAAATGTTTACAAAATCATTGTTTCCGAATTGTTTATCCATATCAGAGTATCCTAAAATCATAAAGTCATAGACACAGGATGTGTACGGCACGCCTTCACCTTCCAGCGATCATCTAAAGTACCTGAAAAACCAACTAAAAACTGTAAGCCAAAAGCTTAGTGATTTCCCCCAAAGTACCAACTCACAAAAAAATTATATATATATATATATATATATATATATATATATATATATATATATATATATATATCAACATGTCGAGTCCAATCAACCATCGGGTTGGAATACCCCAAGCCTAATCAACCTCAATTATCCTCCGGATGGAATAACCCAGGTTGGAATGCCAATGTATAACAGCTCCAATCAATCATCATACTAGAATACCCTCAGGCCCTCAGTACGATTCTGGCATACCAACTGGCCCTTATCTTGTATCTGGAATTCCATAAGCCGTCAGTATGAGTCTGGCATGCCAACGGCCCTCAGCTCATATCTGGAATGATCCCGGGTTTGTTGGCTATAACACAAAGTGGTACAACCTCAACCAACACAATATGTCGACATATAATAGGTAACAAACATAAATAATAGATAGATAATCATGCAGACAGAAAGCACAGGTAGTCCTACAGATCTACCAGTCTAATCATATCAACAACTAGCATATAATCATTTAGATATATCCCATACTCAGCATGTGGTATAGCAGGATATCAAGCCAATGGGTCAGCCTTAGTGCCTTCGACCCGTAAGTACAGTCAGGAAAAACTCACCTCACAGTCTGAACAATATCTTATGAGGTCCCGACTCCGAATCTCAGCTCTAACCATCATCTATTTATCCAAATGACCAATTCTCAAACACCGTTCAAAATACCCAAAATACCCTTGGGTCAAACTTGGTCAAAGTCAAAGTTAAACTAGTCAAAATCAACAAGGCAACTAAGTCAACCCAGCCGAGTCGAAACAGAATGCGTAAGTAGGGCGTACTCGAGCATTGACAACCATCAGGGAGGTTGACCAAGTACGCACTGCGTACTCAGGTTAATAGCTTAATGACTTAAACTCTTACGTGTGACTTTCATATCCAAGGCTAAATCATCCTCAAGAGTCATAAAGTTTCCAACTTTATGACTTTGCATGTCCATTAAGTGCTTACCTCAACATCTTAAGACATTAAGACGCTCTAAAGGATGCTTGGATCAAAACCAACCATTAATACCCTATATTTTTGACTCAAGACCCTTCCTAAGGTCTGAAAGGACGGCTTAATGGGTCTAGAACGGACAATTCTAAAGAATCACCATTTTGGGACCAAAAAGTGTCTCAAAATAGCAAAAGTCTAGATCTACAAGATGGAGTGGTAAATATGCAAGCTTTTTACCTTCTGAAGCTTGCTAACAAGAAAGACACCTCAGATCCTAAGTGCTTTCCAAACTCTAAGCTCTCCACACATGTAACGACCCATTTTTCACGTCCAAAAATTTCATTTTTCAATCAATATTTAGTAAAATCATTTGTAAATAAACATTCTCTGATCAATCCATTTCATAAACATATACTATGTCTAAAAACCAAAACATGTAATCAATCAAAATGTCAGAGTACAAATCCCATAATGTCTCATGGTGCAAAAAACAAAAGCGTGTGTGTGATGCGCCGCTACCGCGCCAGCTCCTTCCCCTTGATAGAAGAGGTACCTGAAACAACAACTGAAAACCGTAAGCACGAAGCTTAGTGAGTTCCCCCACTGTACCACATACCATATAACCACATAGCATACATACTGCCAGGCAATTATGGGGTGCCCGACCTACCCGGTACGTCCATTCTAGGGTGCCGACCTACCCATGCGGCCATTCTGGGGAGCCGTCCTGCCCGTGTCAAGCCATTATGGGGTGCTGACTACCCATGTCAAGCCGTTCCGGGATGCTGACTACCTTTCGGTCCTAACGACCGAACCTCGGGGACAGTTCCCCTCCTACTACCACTAACACATATAACAAATCATACTTGGCATATAAACATATCATCACATACTGTCAGACATAGCTGGGGTGTCTGACCTACCCTTCGGTCCTAACGACCGAACTCTACTACTATCACATATAACATATCATGCCAGCATATAACATATCAGGTAGTAGCAACCCGAGATGATATCACAAAGACAATCATCTAACATACAAATCCTACTGGTGGGCCAGAATTGTGGTCGTAGACCCACCGCTACTGGAAGGTAACTCACCTCAAAGTAGTTGTTGATTAGAGCAGGAACTAACTGTCTATTGCTGCTACTGCTGTTCTGGAAGTCCTCCGGCTATAATTCCCACAAAACGTTCAGTCAAACACTGCTAGCTGTACTTAGGGTAAAATGACCATTTTACCCTTGATCAGGTCAAAGTCCAAGTCAAATTCAACTTCCAGTTGACCCGACACGCCGAGTTGGCTTGCCAACTCGTTGAGTCCCTACCCATTCGATTGTCCTTAATCCCGTCTCTACTCGTCGAGTTAGGCATTGACTCGATGAGTTCTCCTTCTAAACTGATGTCCAAAGGTCCTTCATTCTACTCGCCGAGTTATATCAACAACTCGTCGAGTTCATCTTCATCTGATGAACACTCTATGCTGTGTAACGCCCGTAGATCCGGGCTAGTCAATTTAGAGATAATAGGGGTCAAAAACGACTTTTCTACAAAAGATTATTTAGAATAAATAATCTTAACCAAGTTTTAGAATATGTCTCAAGGGTTCCGTACATATAAAGAGTGCTGAAATCCGAGTTATAACGAAGAAGTTATGACCCGTCGAAGTTTAGCGACGGAACCGGCACGACACCGCGAAGACGTAAATAGTGAATTTATGATAGAGATTCTTTTAGCCTTAGTAATCTAAATGAAAGTCGTATAATATGTTAACCTGAGAGCGTCCATAAAAAGAACGCCCAAATCTGACTTCTAATGAGGAAGTTATGATTTTTCGAAGTTTCGGCTTAGCGGTGTACAGCCCGAAGTTCGAGTGTTAGATCGAGCGGTTTTTAGCCGACACAACCTAAACAAGAATCGAAGATCTCATTATTAGTAGCGTAACGATAAAAAGACAGACGAAAATGGACATCGGATAAAGAAGTTATGAGATTTTAACGGACCAATCATGTCCCGGCCTGTTAAAAATATAACTTTAAAAATAAAGTCAAAATTAGCCGACGGAGTCCAAACGAAAGTTGTAGAGTACGTCTCCACCAACGCGTAGATATAAATAACGTCAAAAATGGAGTTTGTATGAATGAGTTACAAATTACAATAGCATATTTACGTATTAAAATAAAGTATAAATCATATATGCGTACACATATATATACATATGTATATATCATTAGAAAAGTATCGATGATGCGGTCATTATAAGACTAATGTTGAGTTCTTTCGACATTAGTTTAGTGCAAATATCGTTAAATCCATTTAAAATAGTATTATAAATGGGTGTTTAGTTGTTTATATAAGTATAACGTCATTAAGTAATTATGGATGATAGTTTTTGTAAATTCAATTACTATAAATAAGAGGCTTGGGCTCTCATATTTCTTGCACCATTCTCTTGATTCAAGAGTCTTTCTCTCCTTATCCCCCGAGCATTTCGGTCCCTCGTGATTCGACTTCTCTTTCTGTAGTTTTAGTATACTAAGGTGAGCGCTGAAGCGCTGCACGAATCTTTCTTAGAAAGATTCAGCAACGAAGTTCTGCCCCTGCAGAGCCCGACTCCTAGCTAAAATCCCCTTGTAAGTAAGTTATGCTTACCCTATTTTAAATATAGTTTATATTTAAAATTAGTATTGTTATTATAAATTTATAATAAATATTTGAGCTATTATTATGACTTATATAAGTGTCGCTATAATATCTTTTAAACTACTCGCGGTATGGGGAATCTGGTTTAAAGGGCCGCATATGGTTGTTGGATTTCAGAAGTGCTATACGCCAAAATGGTCCTGCCCTCTGGTGTTTTATGTCTAGCCCCTGTCTATACATAGTGGTTGGAAATTATTGTTTAAACGCTTATATAATAATAATAATAATAATAATAATAATAATAATAATAATAATAATAATAATAATAATAATAATTAGTCACGGTAAATATTAGATTAAAATCTAGTGGTGATAATACTAGGTTTCGTCGAAGGAAATTATTTTAAAGTAAACGAAGCGCTGTCCGAGTACCGAGTCACCACCTTCTCAGGTGAGTGCATAGTTACTTTCATCTTACACATAGATATGAAGTATTTTATATAAACTACGTGCTATGTGTGCATATTATCTGAATACTTGCTGTCTATGCTTGATGAACATTTTTATACATGTTTTAAATGATTTAAACTGTATACGTATTTTATATATACGAATATGTTGGGTATGACATGGGTAGACGAATGATGAGAGATAAAAGATGATGTGAGTAAACATTGGCAGCTATAGACTTAGTGCCTAATAAACAACATTGGCAGCTATGGACTTAGTGCCTACTGGACAAACACTGGTAGCTATGGACTTAGTACCTGTTAGGAATTGGTAGCTATGGACTTAGTACCTATTAGATAAACACTGGTAGCTATGGATTTAGTACCCAATGAATAAACTATAGCAGCTATGGAATTAGTGCTTTACGAACGAGCATTAGCAGCTATGGATTTGGTGCCAGTCCTATAACCCTGGAAGCAAGGGACATCGGAATAAATGAATGCAGGATAGATGACTCTTAGGATAGATCCTTAAGATTAAAGAAGATACTGGGGATGGGTAATTGGGTTGATTGTTTGATAAACGTAATACTTATATTATTGTGGGTTGAAAACCCTATGTACTCACCAGGTTTCCCAACCTGACCCACTTAGTTTATTTACATCACAGGTGTTCATATAAAGTCACATTACACTGAGAGATTAAGGAGATATAAAATCACTAGTGATAATGAATGTAAGTTCTATTTATGCTTATGTTTCTATATTGACGATGACATCCCAAATGTTTTAAAATGAATAAAAATACTTTTCTTCGGAAATGCTTTGATAACGTATTTATCGTGTTTTATTGGGAACAAATTCCACAAAATTCTTATTAAAAGAGGTACTCTGATTTTTATAAAGCATACCAAAATCGGTCTTTTCTGGCTGTGAAAATGGGGATGTCACATGTTGCGACTCGCCGAGTTGTATGAACAACTCGCCGAGTCTGTTCTTGAGGTAAGAAGATTGCCTTGGACTCGCCAAGTCAGGGCATTGACTCGCCGAGTCCCTCCATGGATGAGTATGGCTTCTGAATCACTGAGTCCACCCATGACTCACAACTCCACTGATCAACACTAAAAAGGGGAAGACTCGGGGACTCGCGACTCGACTCGCCGAGTCCGATGAACGACTCGCCGAGTCGTTCACATGCAATTACTATATACTCAATTTTTCTTGAATCCAGCTCATGTCATACATAGATCTAGGTTCTTAGGGTAGGTTTTAAACGTAAAGTTTCCAACTTTACGTGTATACATGCATAGGATGGGGATTTAAGGCTTAATAAAGGCTAAAATGGTAGATCTAGGACATTCAAGCAATTTACTTCCATAAAGGCCATGGATCTGATCTTCTGGAGCAGAAACATGCCTAGATCTAGAGGTTAATCAACTCATTACAATCCCTAATCCATAATCAAGTTTGGAAATGGTTCAAGAAGGACTTTAATGGTGCTCTAAGAGACTTTAAGCATAAAAACAGAAGGAACTGAGTTATACCTCAATGAATCTCTGAAATAACACCAAGATATCTGGCCTCCTTCTTCTCCTCTTGATCTACTCTCCTTCTTCTCTCAAAATCTTCAAGAAATCACACCAAAACACTTCAATCTCACAAGAAAAGGGGTTGGGACGATATAGGGAGCTCTGAGGGTGAAGGAGTCGAGCTTGGGGCGCATAAAGTTGATTTAAATAGGGTGCAAACCCTTGAAATTAGGGTTTCATCCAGACAGGGGGGACTCGCCGAGTCCAGAATGTGGACTCTCCGAGTCGCCAACTTAAACGTGCTCAATATCCCGACTCTACTCGGCGAGTTGGGCCTACAACTCGCCGAGTCCAAGGCTAAAAATGTAAATTACTTAGATAGATCATACGTACCAGGAACCAGGAGCTACAACTCCGCTCTCTTATTCTTCAAGGACACTTCTAAACACTCTAAAAGCTCTAAAATTCTCACTTTCTCTTAGAGTTTCCTTGGGGGTCGATTTCACAGAAGGAGGCTAAGTAAGAATGAGATGTGAGGCTATAATGGGGTTTAAATATGAGCCAAACCCTAAAATCTAGGGTTTGCATGATCTTCACGTACACCCTGCGTAGGAGGTGTACACCCAACGTACTAAGGCGTGCCCTAGTACGCTTAGCGTACACACGTACGCTCGACGTACTCCCAAAGTACCAAATTTACCAAAGTGCCACTATGGTCCCTTTTGCACCCTTTCTTATACTTAGGGACCGTAATGCAATATAATTCAATTATATGATCAAAATTAGAAGTACCTCATCATTGGGATGTTACAAGGAAAATAAAAATTTTAAAATATCATGTGTATAAATTAATTTACATTCCTTAAACTAGACACCAATATTAATTAATTTACATCAATACTATTAACAGACAACATAAATATAAGGTATAAACATAAATGTTTTATTTAAAAGTGGTAATTTTTTATTACATAATAACTAATAATAAAATCAAATAATTATTTCCCCATAAGAAATATTAATCCAAAAAAGCTATTTCTTGTTTCCGCTTTGTGCGAGCACACATCTAATGTGTATATGTGTGTGTGTGTGTGTGTGTGTATATATATATATATATATATATATATATATATATGAAAAAACTGTAAAAATGGTCCCTGTGGTATGCATTTTTTCTGAGGTTTAGTCCAAACCTCGACTTTTTTGGCTTCAAGGTCCTTTGGCCTAGTTTGTACGTAGATTTGGTCCCTTCCAAAACTAAAATGACTAAATTACCCTTATTATGTTTATTTTTCATTTTTTCTAAAAATATTTATACTTATTAAAGAAAAATTAGGGCCCACTGACTTAACTCTCTCTCCCTCTCTCTATCTCTCTATCTCTCTCTCACACACACACTCTTTCTCTTTATGTCTCTCTCTCTCTCTCTAGATGCCATCCTCCAAATCAGATTTGATCCCAACCCCCATCCCTGATGGTCTCCATTCCTCTACACCTCCATTTTTTCTGGGAATACCATAACCACCACAGATTATCACCTCCTGTCCTTTTCCTCCTTCTCTAGTGTTCTCCATCCTATCCCCAAATCAATTTAGGTAATGGTGTCGCCTTCAACAATCGTCACACCAAACCTACTCCATTTGCAATTTTTATTTTTTGGTGACAACCAATCCACGAACAAATGCCGGAGAACATAACCTAAGTCCTTAGTCTCTGCGTCTTCCTCTGTATATAATATTCCCATCTGATGAAGGTAAGAACAAAAATTTGATTTCATATATTTCTAATTTTAGGGTTTTCAAGTTTCGATTTCAGGGTGTCAAGGTCCGATTTCATGGGTTTCAAGGTCCAATTTTAGATGATGAACATGTATATCTTTGAATGTGGAATTTCTGGGTTTTAAAGGTCAGATTTCAGGGTTTTCACATTCTATTATGAGGAACAAAATAGTGTTTGATGGCGGGAGGTTCGTGTTTTCGCTTTTTGATGATTTAATTTTTAAACAAAAATGAAGATGGAAGGATATATATGGTATTATTGACTATGGTTATTCTGGGATTTAATGATGGAACCAGATACTGTTTTATGTAGAGATAATCAAAATGGATTTAGAAGAAGATGATGATGAATTTTTAGGATTTGAGCTGATAAACCTATGAAGAATAGTAGAATTTTTTTTGTGAAGAACATCAATGAACACAAGAAGATATACAATCTTTAAAAAAGAAGATGGGTTGTAGATAAAGATGTGGCTGAAAATGATAGATGAAGCTTGATCAAATGTCGATGAAGAGCCCATTTTGTCAAATTATTATTTCATTGCAATCTGATTTTTTTTCATCTTATTTGTAGGTGAAACGATGAGGTGGAAGAAGATAGGAAAGAGAGAGAGAGAGAGAGAGAGAGAGAGAGGGGTGGGGAGGAAGGGTGGATATGTAGGCCCAAATTTATAATTAATAATAATAATTTTAAAAAGTAAAAGAAAAATGAAAACTAAATTCATTAAGAGTATGATAGTCTTTTTAGTTTGGATAGGGACCAAAACTGCAAGTAAACTAGTTCAAAATGACCACCAACCTAAAAAAGTCGAGGTTTGGACTAAACCTCGGAAAAAAAAATGCATACCATAGGGACCATTTTTGCAATTTTGTCTATATATACATACATACATATATATATATATATATATATATATATATATATATATATGTGTGTGTGTGTGTGTGTGTGTCTTTGTGTGTGTGTGTTAGAACATTATCTACTATATGTATAAGAAATTTACAACATATGTCCTTGTATGTTTAAATATTGATATTGTCAGTCTTATCATGACTAGGCTCACCGACTCTAACGCTATAAGAGAGGCTTCAGGAGGTCTCTTTGATTCCTATTGAGGTTGGTTTTTAAAAGCTCTATAGCTTACCACCATCACCGTCTCTTTGCATTTTGAGAGTGGAGTTATCGAAAGGGTTTGATAGGATAAAGGTCAAGTTAAAAGTATTAACATTAAAAGTATAAAAAAAATCCTTTTTATTAATAAAATATGAATCTTATGTTACCCATGAAAATTGCACATACTCTTTATAATTTATTGATAGAGCTCGTGTGGTTAACTGACACGTCAATTTGAGAGTATAGTTGAGAGTGAAGTGGAACTCGCGAATCTCGATTGTAACTTGAGTCAGGGACGACCATATTTTTTTCATGGTTGATTCAACATATATTGTATAATCTGTGGTGACCTCTCCTCATAAAATTTGAGATGAGCATAATTTGAGATTAACATGTCATTTATAGTCAATGAATCTCAAAAGAATCTAGGAATTTCTTAGTGATCGAAATCGGAAAAGGGATTTGCTTACCTAAATAACTTCAAGTTGTATTTATGGTGACCCTTTACACATCATGGAGTCAAATAAGGATCTTAGCCTTATTAAATAATTTTTATTTAGGGTGACTATTTTTAAGGACTATTGTATCAAACTAATTGAAATCTCTCTTTTTCTTTTGTAGGTGTTGATCCCAAACGACAACAACAATTCTCCTCCTCCTCCTATACTAACAACTCAAAACTCTAGCTTCTCACTCATGTTAGTTCTGAACAGAGAAATATTCAATACATCTAGTGTAACACCTTCAGATTCGGGCTAGTTAATTTATAAATAATAAGCATTAAAAATGACTTTTTGATAGGAGATTATTTAGGAAAAATAATAAAAAAAAAAAAATTATAGTATATGTGACAAGGATTCCGTGCATAAAGAACGCTGAAATTTGACTTTGTATGAAGTTGCGATTAAACCGGCATGACTCTATGTATTGTAAAAAGAGAATTTTTGAAAAATTACTTTTATCCTAACAAGATCTAAAATAGTTGTAGTAGTGGTTAAACCAAGAGCGTGTATATAGAGAACATCCAAATCTGACTTCATAAGAAGAAGTTATGATTTTTCGAAGTTTTAGCGCAGTAGTGCGGACACAGAAATCGAAAATCTAATTGGTTGATTTTTAGCTGAAACAATCTAAACGATAGTTGAAGATATCGTCAATAAGAATCCTTCTATATATATAACATCGAGAACGGAGTTTGTATATATATGAGTTATGCTTTCTACAACAATATCTAAGAGCCTAAGCCTATCAAAAATATAAATTTTTGATAGAGTACGAATTAGTTGTTGAGGTCTAAAAGAAAGTTGTAGATCTCTTTGAGAGCTTTCCGAGGATATAAAGAACGTAAAAAATAGAGCTCGTATGAAGAAATTATTCCATTTTGAAAATCTAGACAATTGCATGCACGATGACGTGGCACTCTCCGAAGGCGACAAGTGGAGAAGTTGGTAGCCATCTCTCACGGTACAACGTAATGCATACCAAGTAAAAGCCAACACATGGCTCCATAGGAATGTAACACATGTCACATTCTAGAAGGACGCGAATTGGGCGACCGGTGATGTGGTATGTGACAGAAGCCTCATGGAGCCAACATGACCCTTGTGCGCGGAGAACAATTCAAAAGTCTATATATATATATATATATATATATGTGTGTGTGTGTGTGTGTGTGTGTGTGTGAGTGGCCCATCTCCGTATAAGTTCCTCACATCCAGCCCCTAGAGCCTTTCACTCTCAAATCTGCCTCCTATAGGCTCGTTTTCCTTGAGTTTCTGGCTTACGGCGAAGCCGTGTGACACCCCTGAATACTTAGCTAGTTGTAACCTTCAAATAGGAGTTCCCAAGTCAGTATTTTGCCCGTTTAGATTCTGATTTTCATCAAGAGACTCTATAAGTTAAGCTACACTCTTATGTTTTTAGTGTAACTTATATTTATAGTCATTAGTCGTTATTATGACCATAAAAATAAGATTTATCAATAATTCCAAGTCATTATATTGATTGGTCTACTTACGAGAGAGGTGTCTAGAATAGTCATGTTGTCTTGGTTGTTGGATTTCAGAAAACCTATTATGCCGAAATGATCCTGCCTCCCAACTGTCCTGTCTGGCTAATCCTTACTTGATATATCTTGATGTAGACATTGGTATTAGTGATGAATCTAGACTATAATTATTATAGTCACCAGGATTAAGAAACTAGACTAAGGCTTAGTGACTTATGCGTCTAGGTCTTTTCAAATTACGAAGCGAAGCACTGCTGAAATCACCAGTCATCCATTTTTATCAATTGAGTACATAGTCCTTTTAATGCACATGATTTTTAATAAAATTATTAGTTAAAGTATTAAATATCTATAGAGAGTTTATGTATGAGATATTGCTGTTACATGGAATACATGTTAAGAACATATCTGATACTATATGATATGTGAACCAAGTATGGTTCTATATGAGTTAGGTTATTATTTCATGATAACAATAATAAAAGTATCATTAGATATAAGTATAGAGGTTTATTAATACCTAAATACTCTATATACACCGAAGTAGGATAGTGTTGTCTAAATAGAGTCGGTATTAGGAGTTGAGTGTTGTATACTTACCAAGAGATAATATAAGACTTGTTAAAGAGACTTAAATTTAATTAAGTTTGACAACGGGTAGCATATCCCTAAGAGTGCATGCAAGACATGAACGGAGAGTAGAATTCTGACGTTCCAGGTCCAAGAGTATGGATTAGGCATAATCATTCGCCCCTGGTCCAAGAGTATGGATTAGGCATAATCAATTGTCATTGATCCAAGAGTATGGATTAGACATAGGCATTCATTCCTAATCTGAGATTATGAATTAGATATAGTTATTCATCCCTAATCTGATACTCTTATTTTCTCTTATATCCTAGTAGGAAATTGGTCGAAACAGTGTCCAAGATCATTAGCCAATAGTGATATTTATAATAATAGTAGGGTCCTCCTAGGTTTCCCTCAAGACTCAAATTTAATAGAATAAATAAAGGGGTGATTAGTTTATTAGTGAATATGGTTTAAAAATTAAGTAGGTGTAAGAACCATGTATTACATGGGTTAATTAAAAATATATATATAAAGATCTAAATATTTAAGAACGTTGGATTTATAAGAAAATAAAAAAAAATAATGAATTATTAAAATTGATTTTTTATCTTTTAAATTTAAATAAATAAACAAAATAAACTAATGAGCTTAAATTTGATTATTTTGAAATAAGAAGTTAAGTCCATTAATGAAATTGATATTCATTTATTACTACATGTATTGTAATTATTACATTAAAGTATTATGTAGAGTTTATTAAAATAGAAAAACTAATAAAATGACACGTGGAAAAGAAGTTAATTCAAAATAACCACAAAATGACATTTGCCAAATTGGTTGAGAGTGTGACATTTGGCAAAAAAAAACTTTATTTATTAGAATAGACTAGACGAATTCTCGCGCGTTGCGCAACGTAGGTTAAAATATATTGTTAAAATATTGAAAAATATATGTTTAAAATGGTTATGTTATTGACATTAATTTTGACATCGTATTTTGAACAATATTATTTATTGACATCAACCTACATCCTCATTAATAAAATTAGATATAATTATCTATTTAATATTATTTTTTAACAATTTTTATGATTGATTAATTTAAATTTTTACTTATGCGATTATTTTCTAATTTCAATAATGATGTTCATTTAAAATACATTTTATTTGTTGTTAACGTTATGTAATTTATAAACTGATGTTATTATCATTTAAAACTATTGTTCTGTAGTTTTAAACTACTTATTATTATTAATAAGTTAAAGAATACTTTTAAGAAACACTTAATATTACTATCAAAAAGTGAAACATACACTAAATAATATAAGATAGACAATTTGCATTTCAAAATAGACTTACATGGATAATATGACATATCCATGATTTCGACAATTTGATTTTATTATTTATAATTATGGTTCATTAGTTTTAAATCCACTTATTATTATTAATAAACGAAAGAAAACTTTTAAAAGACATTGATTATTATAATTTAAATGTTAAACATATATTAAAATATAAAGTGATAAGATAGACAATTTGCATTTTAAAAAAAACTTATATGGATACTATGAATAATATTGCATATCCATAATTTTTAATTAATTATTAATTTGAAGTAACACAGACATACAAACATATATACAATATTTAACTAAATATTATCTATATCACTTTCCACATCATATGTTGATAACATGAATCTAATCTAAGTTACATTAAAGTTTCAACCACTACATACAATGATTGTCTTAAAAGAATAGTTAACCAAAGAAAAATATAAAAAAAAGAATTAGTATATAACGAACTTACAAATTAAAAACTTTAACATAATAACATGGCTCGAAAAATGGTCGAAAACCCTTAAACCAACACAAAACCTTTAAACTTGTTTTCTTTCTAAATTTTGTATGTGATTTGTATTTGTGTGTCTACTCAAAGAGAATGACATTTTTATAGTATACTATCCATTAATTGCTTATTATACATATTATATAAGTTATAAAACCTATCATGATGTGTGATTAATTACTTTGAAAGTGAAAAGGTGTGGGGGTTTCAAATGCATGAGGTGTTAGGAAAAATGTCTCCTTTATAAGTATAGTATGAGTAAGCGTATTCTCGTGCGTTGCACAATAAAACAAATATATGGTTAAAATATGTTGAAATTTATAATTTTATACATGGTTTTTGGTCATTTTTTTATATATAGGCCTATTAAAATTAGAACCTACGACCCTAGAATATTAGAACTAGTCCTGGAACATGTTATGTTGGTTTTTAATATTTTAAAACCGCTCCTAAAATTATCGATATTGGTCTTCTAATTTTTTATTACGGAATAAATTGATTGACTATTACAACATATGAAAAAATAATTAACCATATAAATTATTGATAATGTAAATAAACGAATTAATGGAAAAGTTAAAATTATAAATAAAAGATGTTTATAATTGATATCAAAATATTTTGTAATAGATTCTAACCAGACTAATAATAATTATTAAACCTAAACTGAGTTTTATCCTTCATATGTTATTAGAAAACATAAGTTATAAAACAATTAAATGATTTGTATTTTGTGAGAGTCTCGTGCCATTGTGTTTTTCATTAGCATAACATAAAATTAGAGGTGCAAATTGCAATGGCTAAATCTTATTTCACTTTTAATTACCTTACAGTTAAATCATAAACGCCTCGTTTAAATAGATCATGAATGATTAAATGATTTATAATCAAATAATAACATGTAATGATATATCAACAACTCAAATTTACCTTTTTTTATGGAATATAACAAAATCAATTTTAATAAGCTTTATCAACTACATAATTTTCATCTATAGACTCATTTCCATGCAAGCGATTGTGAACATCCAACACAACATAAAGTCCTATAAAATTAAATGCCAACATGCACTCCATTAAAAAATCCTAGGAATTACACCTAATGAATCTTTTTAAAAGTCTAGTTATACAATTTGAAGTGTAATGAACATTAACCTACACCATCTTGCAAACTCCGTTATAATTTATATGACATGGACCGTTGGGTTTAGACTTTAGACGGTTAGTTGTATAGCTTCCTTTTGGGATCCCGCTAAACATGATTATAACTTTTATGAAAAGAAAATGCAAAACTTTAAAATAAATTAAAACGCCAAAAATTTAAAATCAAGAAGCTTGAACTATGCTAGTTGTATCCATTTTTGTTTTGTATTGTTGTGAAGTAGTCTTGTTGCTCACGTGAATCTAGAGGCAATGATTAAAGCCTCTTCATATATAATATTTTTCATTCCTACCAAAATCGTAATTATACAATATAAATTTGGATAATAAGAAAGAAGAAAATGAAGAAATATTTCTTACCATAAGCTTTCATATTTCCTTCTCATCATCATCTTCATTTTTTTATTACTTATGCTCTCCATTGACAATCTTTATGTATGGAGTTTCTAATCCACCGCTCAACCACTCACACAACTTTTTAAACCATTCAAATAAAAATCTACCATTGTGAACTATATATATATATATATATATATATATATATATATATATATATATATATATATATATATATATCAATTTTAATCAATTAGTGTCATAAGAACCATTAACTATCATAAGTTAAAAAATTATTGAGTGGTAGTTGTTAATTAGATGTTAGTGAAAAGTTATGTAAGTTTAAATAGATATTAAGGAATCATTATTATAAAGAAATATGAAAGGACATGGAAGTTTCAAATGATTGTGGTGATAGAAAAAATGTCTCCTTTATAAGTATAGTACTATACGAATGCCCGCGCGTGGTGCAAAAACACATATCTAGTTAAAGTCTTTAGGAATATATATTTTTTTTAAAATATAACAATACCGTTGTTGTTAAATTTAATATAATAATTTATATACTAAATTGGTATAATATATTGATTGTTTTGAATAATATGATAATATATACATCTATTATAACTTCATAATCTCAATCGTTTGAATGACTTCTACCCGCGAGTTACATATGAATAAAATTAAATATAATATATGGTTTAATTTTATTTATATTTTTTGTTATTGTTAATTGATTTTTTAAAATTTATTTGCTTAATGTTTTAATTTCTATCATTATTATTTAAAACATCAAACATTATTTTTTGATTTCAAAGGTAACAATATAATCATTTATATAAAGTTATTTTTAACTATTGTTATTGTAAGTTATTTTAAGCTACTTATTTGGAAACTTTTAACGATTATAAAAACTCTATAGAAAATATTTTAGTTAAATTGAGATTACAATTTAGTTTTTGCATTTATCACTTTTAATTATTTACAAAATATTCTTTGATTTTTTAAGTGGAACTGAAATTTATATTTAAGTTAACATTTTAAAGCGCAAAAACACATATATAGTTAAAGTATTTACAAAATTTATGTTTTTTAAATATAACGATAACGTTGTTGTTAAAATTGATATAATAATTTGTATACTAAAATGATATAATGTATTGATTATTTTGAATTATATGATAATATATACAGCTATTATAACTTCATAATCTCAATCGTTTTAATGGTTTTTACCCTCGAGTTACACATGAATAAAATTAAATATAATATATGGTTTAATGTTATTTATAGTTGTTGTTATTATTAATTAATTTTATAAAATTTATATGCTTAATGTTTTAATTTCTATCATTATAATTATTTAAAACATCAAATATTATTATTTTTTATTTAAAAGGTAACAATATAATCATTTATATCATGTTATTTTTAACTATTGTTATTGTAACTTATTTTAAGCTGCTTATTTGAAAACTTTTAACGATTATAAAAATATCTTTAGGAAATATTTTAGTTAAATTGATATTATAATTTAGTTTGTGTATTTATTACTACAAGTTATCACTTTCAACTATTTACAAAATATTATTTGGTTTTTTAAGTGGAACTGAATTATATTTAAGTTGACATTGTAATCTTATATTTAAGTTAACAATTTAAGTATTTTGTCTAAACTATTCAAAATTTGTAGCTTTAAACTGATAATGGTTTACATATAAAAACATATTAAATCTAATAAATCAAGTATAATGTGTTAAAATTTAAAGACATAACTTTGTAGAAGTAAAGATATTATTATAAAATTCGAATTTAGTTTATTTATGACTACACTTTAGGTTTGATATGTATTTAACCTTATTAACCAACTTATAATCATTATTAAAAAGACATTACAATTTATCATTTTTAACTATTTACAAAATATTCTTCGGATTGTTTAATTTAAACTAAAATTTATATTTAAGTTGACCCTGTAATGTATTATTTAAATTAATAATTTAAGTATCTTATACAACTTGTTCCAAAATTGTATCTTTATAATGATAATGGTTTACATCCAAAAATATATTAAAACTAATAAGTTAAGTATAAAATGTTAAAAGTTAAAAAAAAAACATAACTTTATAAGTAGAAGTAAATATATTATTTTAATATTGAGATTTAGTTTATATATGATTACATTTTAGGTTTGATATTTATTTAACCTAATTAACCAAATTATAATTATTATTATAAGGAAACTGAAAAGTCATGGGAGTTTCAAATGAATGTGGTGAAAGAAAAAATGCATGAGAGTTTCAAATGAATGTGGTGAAAGGACAAATAATTCTTTTATAAGCATATAATAAAATGATAATGAAATGAAATGATGATTAGAAACTACTTGGAAAATATTTTGGGAATTAATTAATAGTTTAATTAATTAAAGGGTTGAATATTAATTAATAAGTAGTTGATTGAATAGGAATATTCCAGAACCCTTTGTGGATTAGGGTTGGACAAATATTACCTCATCCTACATGGGATGAGGAGTGATTTTCGAAAATGCCTCTTGTCCCACATTGGATGCAGGACATCTAAGGAACGGATCCAGGGCTATAAATAGCATTGTAGGGATCCAATTATTCCTTGCACTATGGTTTGAAATTTTTTCCAACCCTCTTCCTCCCTTTATAGTGAAAGAATTCCTTATGAGTTTGTCTCTCATCCTAGTTGACTTTTTAGGCTCTTTTTAGTTCTTTGGGTGATCCAAGAGAGGGATTATGGTTTGGATCCTTTCATCCAAACAAGTTGACACGCAAAAGATCTCAAGCTCGAAGGTCATTAACTGCACATGAGGTATAAGGTTATTCCTTGTTTATGTTTTTATATGGTAGTAGTAATAACATGAAACTTAGATCCTTAGGTTACATGAAGACATATGATTTTTTTTTGTTTCCGGTAGCATGATCAATATGTTTAGATGCGTAGATACCCTAACATAAATGCCTATTCTGCCTTTTTATTCTTTTTTGATTTATTTTTTTAGTTACAATTATTTATAATATACAAAATAAAATAAAACAACCCCACCTTAACTACCTTATCCTAATCCTTCCCTTCTAAACCCTTTTTCCCGTAAATTTTTTGACAGGCAAAATCATCACTACCATCGAACCATCACCATAGTCCAACCACCGCCCACCACTGTAACACCCGTAGATTAGGGCTAGTCAATTTAAAGACAATAAGTGTCAAAACTGACTTTTTGATGGAAGATTATTTTGAAGGAATAATCTAAACTAAGTTGAAGTATATGTTACAAGGATTCCGTACATATAAATAACGCCGAAATTCGAGTTATAACGAAGAAGTTATGACATGTCGAAGTTTCGCGACACAACCGGCACGACACAGCGCGACGTAAAAAGTGAATTTATGTTAGATCGATATTTAGCCTTAGTGATCTAAACAAAAGTGGTAGAGTTCGTTAAACCGTGAGCATGCATAAAAAGAATGTCCAAATCTGACTTCGTATGAGGAAGTTATGGTTTTTCTAAGTTTCGACTTAGTGGTATGCAGTCCGAATACTCGATTTGAGACCGAACGGTTTGTAGCCGAAACAATCTAAACGAGAATCGAATATCTCATTAATAGTAGTGAAACGATAAAAAGATAGGCGAAAACGGGCGTCGGATAAACAACTTATGAATTTATAACGGAGTTTTGCTGTCCCGACTTACTAAAAATAAATAATAAAGATAAATTCAAAATTAGCTGACGAAGTCTAAACGAAAGTTGTAGATCGTAGTCTCACCTACGCGGGGATATAAAGAACGTCGAAAACGGAGCTCGTATGAGGAAGATATGAATTTTTGAAGTTTATTAAATAATTAAAGTATTTAATTTAAATATAAATTTGATATTATCCGAAAGGGGGGGAGTCACCGGCCTTATCCACATTACGCCCAACGTAACTCTATTTACGCCCAACGTAAATTGTGAATTCAGCCCCTATATAAAGGGTGCGAGGTTGCCTTATTCCTTTGCTCATTTTCTCTTCTCTCTCTCCCGTTTTTCCTTGATTTTCGTGCAAGAAATATCCCGAAGCCCCGGTATCATTCCTGAGACCTGAAGCGAGTCCCGAGGACCCGAAAATCCCGAGAAGTGAAATTCCCGAGTCAAACCTCTCCCCGCGAGAAGCCCGGTTTTTGTGAAGATCTTCCAGATCTACCGAAGAATACTACTTCTACAAGTCGTAGTGTTGTCCGAGCATCGTCTAATCAAGTGAGTGTGTAGTTACTTTCTTCTAACACATAAATATGAAGTATTTTCTATGAAATACGTGTGATGTGTTTATATATTATTTGTCTATTTGAGATGGGCGTGGAATTGATGTTTTATACAGGTGATAAATGATTTAAACTGTGTAAGTATTTATATCTACAAAAATGTTGGGTAGAACATGGGTAGATGGGATAGTTGGTGACTATGGAGTTAGCGCCTATTGTATAAACCTTAGCGACGCAGTGACTTCGTGCCTATTTGATGAACCTTGGCGACTATGGAGTTAGCGTACGTTGAGTAAACCTTGGCGACTATGGAGTTAGCGCTAGTTGAGTAAACCTTGGTGACTATGGAGTTAGCGCTTGTTAAGTGAACCTTGGTGACTATGGAGTTAGCGCCTGATAGCTATGGATTTAGTACCTGATAAATAAACTTTGGCAGCAATGGACTTCGTGCCAATTCCTTAGGTAAATCCTTAGGAATAAATGAATGAAGGATAGGTTGTTCTTAGGGTAAAACCTTAAGAAGATAATGGGGATGGGTAATTGGATTGATTGTTTGCTGACTAAATATAATAATTATATTATTGTGGGTTGAAAACCCTATATGCTCACCAGGCTCCCAAGCCTAACCCACTAAGTTTTCTTTTCATTACAAGTAATGGCATCAGGGTATAAGTTGGTGGACTTGACGAGAGATTTTGGATTATAGATCAGTAGTTATAAATAATTGTTATAAGGTCTATTTTATATTGTTTATGCTTTTGGTCTGTATCGGAACATGACATCCCGATGTTTTATTATTTAATGAAAATACATTTTCTTTAATAAATGCTTTTGGTAAATTCTTATCATATTTTGTTTTGGGAACAAATTCCACAACAGTTTTCTTTAAACGATTACTCTGATTTTAAAAACAAAGCATAAACAAATCGGTCTTTTCTGGGCGTGAAATTGGGGATGTCACAGTTGGTATCAGAGCATTTGTTTAAGTGAACTAGGAATATGGATTTATTTCTAGACTTAAACTTAGAATGCTAAGCGATGATTGTGAGTTAAGTGTGTCCATTATATTTTAGGTAGTACACCTAAATTGACACAGGCACTAGGTTATTTTAGGAAAGATGCCTTTAAGTGCTAAATGTTATATGTTTGCCATATATGATATTATTTGTTCGGATCTATGGTCTGTAGCCGACCGGGTCTGGAAACCTTATGTGTTTAGGATTCTAAGCGTACGTCTACGATATTAGAACTAGCATGTAACATTTTGGAGTGATAAGGATGATATATGTATCTATCATGAATGAGGATCTAAAATCACCTTATTCGGTGTACAGATCAAGAATGGCAAGAAGTAGAAGCGGAGTTGGAAACGCAAATGAGAACAGGAATCAACCACCAGTGATTGAGCAAATACCTGATGTAGCTACAGCACCCGAGCCAATGACGATGGCTGGTGTACAAGCAATGATGCAGGCGATGTTGGATCGTCAAATGGAGGAGACCAGGCGGTTGCTTCGACATAATCGTGAAGAACTGTCAATTCAAGTGGAAGAGCCCGAAGTAAATGGAGGGCACTTAGAAGGGGGGAACTACAGTGGAACCGTTGGTCAAGCCAATCCACCAATAGTTCGCCAAAACAACTAGGATGTAGGAAATGACGGACGTGGGTGCAAGTACAAGGATTTCATGGCATCCAAACCACCGTGTCTTTCTGGGAGCCCGACACCGGTGCAAGTCATGGACTGGATCTCCGAAATGGAGACAATGTTTGAAACTTGCGAATGTAACAACAGATAGAAGACCACTCTTGCAATTCCTCTGTTAAAATTTGGAGTACTAAGCTGGTGGAAGTTACTGGCTGGTTTGATGCCCAAGGGGGAAGCTAGCAAGATGTCTTGGGAAGAGTTCGTGGTGCAACTGAAAATGCAATACTGCTATGAGCAAGATCTTCTGGATATCAATAATGAGTTCCAGAATCTGAAGAAGGGAAAATTGAGCGTCACTGAATATGCTACGAGCTTTACGGAGAAGATGAAGCTTATTCCATACCTAATTCCGACTGAACTTTCCAAGGTCAACAAGTTTGTCAATGGATTACCAGCGGACTTTGGTCTGAGAGTTAAGCAAGCAACCACTCTGAAGGCCGCCATCTGGGCAACCAAGAATGTTGAGACCCAAATAAGAGAAAAGGGTCTGGAAAGAGCTGAAGTTGGAGAGAAAAGGAAACCTGAAGGATCTTCAATAATCGACAAAGAAAGAAAATTCTCAAAATCTGGGGGAAGAGATGAAGCTAAGTGGTGTGAGAAGTGTAAAAAGAAACACTTCGGGAAATGTAGCGAGGAGATGACTTGCTACAAATATGGGAAGACAGGGCACTATGCCAACAAGTGTGCACCTATCAAGAAGGTGTGCTACAGATGTAACAAAGAAGGGCATATTTCTAAAGACTGCCCAAAGAAAAACACACCTCCACAGCCAAGGACATTCCACATGCTCCTCGATGAAGCAGAAAATGATTGGAGGATTAAAAGATGAAGACTTCATATCTATATATAAAGTCTGTATCAGGAAGTGTAGCCTATTAGAGGCATAGTATAGGGTAAACTTGAACCTTTGTGTAATCGTTTCAAGAAATAATATAAACCTGGGTTTTGTTATCTGATGTGTTGAATGATTATTTGATTTATGTATGGTGACTTGGTTGACTGCGAGACAATACTTGGGACGAGTATGAGTAGGTGTGAATGGTAGTAGAGATCTATACTATCGGAAGCATAGGAATCACGCTTGGATCAGGGAAAGTCACATGGTTACCAAGAAGCTAGTAATTGATTTCGTTTTATTCAAGTTTGTCATTACCCTTGTTTCGGTAATGGCTAATAGGATGATGGTTATTCCGACCCTAGTGGTCATATTAAATTGAGTCCAACTACGATGAGAGGTCATCGCGACACGACTCATTGGTCTGTTACAATAGATAAAAGAATGTATTTATCCTAAGAAGAAGAAGGAGTCCACAATAAGGATTTATTTTGTAACTTAAGGGTTTCGATTGAAAGTCCAACATAATGTGAAGAGCAGATGAAAGATTGAGCATCACGGTTATTAATTAGAATGGAAAGTTAACGTATGGAATCATTTTTCAAGCCCTGTTTCGTTGATGATTCTGGGACGTAATCATCCTAAGGGGGAGATGATTGTAACGCCCGTAGATTAGGGCTAGTCAATTTAAGGACAATAAGCGTCAAAAATGACTTTTTGATGGAAGATTATTTTGAAGGAATAATCTTAACTAAGTTGAAGTATATGTTACAAGGATTTCGTACATATAAAGAACGCCGAAATCCGAGTTATAACGAAGAAGTTATGACATGTCGAAGTTTCGCGACAGAACCGGCACGACACAGCGCAACGTAAAAAGTGAATTTACGTTAGATCGATATTTAGCCTTAGCGATCTAAACAAAAGTCGTAGAGTTCGTTAAATCGTGAGCATGCATAAAAAGAACGTCCAAATCTGACTTCGTATGAGGAAGTTATGATTTTTCTAAGTTTCGACTTAGTGGTATGCAGTCCGAATACTCGATTTGAGACCGAACGGTTTTTAGCCGAAACAATCTAAACAAGAATCGAAGATCTCTTGAATAGTAGTGAAACAATAAAAAGATAGGCGAAAACGGACGTCGGATGAACAACTTATGAATTTATAACGGAGTTTTCCTGTCCCGGCCTACTAAAAATAAATAATAAAAATAAATTCAAATTAGCCGACAGAGTCTAAACGAAAGTTGTAGATCGTAGTTTCACCTACGCGGGGATATAAAGAACGTCGAAAATGGAGCTCATATGAGGAAGATATGAATTTTTGAAGTCTATTAAATAATTAAAGTATTTAATTTAAATATAAATTCAATACTATCCGAAAGGGGGAGTCACCGGCCTTATCCACATTACGCCCAGCGTAACTCTATTTACGCCCAGCGAAAATCTTGAATTCAGCCCCTATATAAAGGGTGCGAGGCTGCCTTATTCCTTTGCTAATTTTCTTTTCTCTCTCTCCCGTTTTTCCTTGATTTGTGTTTATATATTATTTGTCTATTTGAGATAGGCGTGGAATTGATGTTTTATACAGGTGATAAATGATTTAAACTGTGTAAGTATTTATATCTACAAAAATGTTGGGTAGAACATGGGTAGATGGGATAGTTGGTGACTATGGAGTTAGCGCCTATTGTATAAACCTTAGCGATGATGTGACTTCGTGCCTATTTAATGAACCTTGGCAACTATGGAGTTAGCGCACGTTGAGTAAACCTTGGCGACTATGGAGTTAGCGCTAGTTGAGTAAACCTTGGCGACTATGGAGTTAACGCTTGTTAAGTGAACCTTGGTGACTATGGAGTTAGCGCCTGATAGCTATGGATTTAGTACCAGATAAATAAACTTTGGCAGCAATGGATTTCGTGCCAATTCCTTAGGTAAATCCTTAGGAATAAATGAATGAAGGATAGTTGGTTCTTTGGTTCTTTAATAAATGCTTTTGATAAATTCTTATCATATTTTGTTTTGGGAACACATTCCGCAACAGTTTTCTTTAAACGATTACTCTAATTTTAAAAACAAAGCATAAACAAATCGGTCTTTTCTGGGCGTGAAATTGGGGATGTCACAACCACTGTCGACCGTCACCTCTTTTTCTCTCAGAAACACCATCGGCGACCATTTATTCCCTCGCTCTTCTTCTCATTAAGCCACCTACATACCATTTGTTTCCCGGAAAATAACCACAAACGACCAGCTCATTCACCATCACCACCCTCATGTACAAACACCAGCCGAAGTAAACACAAAATACACACCTTGTGTGTGTTGATTTGATACAGATATAGAAAGGGTGAAACGAGTTTAGGTGGAGAAGACAAAGCCATCTCCCATGTCCTCTTTCCCATCCTTAACCAGCACATGTCCGATTTGCAGAAGGGTTTTGTTCTTCATCCGTCAAAACCTATTTACGACACCTACATCCCTTTCGGCACCCATACCTGTCGATATTCAAGAAAGAGAAGAAATGTTGCAGAAGCAAATATGGAGGAGATGTATAGTCGCAACGGAGTTGCAAAAGAGAGGAGAAGGTGGATGAGCAAATTTCGCCAATGGCGACTTCTGATGGGTTTTGGCCATAAGAACATCGTATGTGCTCATGCAAACCCTAACGCTTGGATCTACGTTTCTCTATTGTACATGCAATTCATCCAAGACTTTAAACCCTAGATCTAGCATACAATTAATCATATTAACTTATGAATGGGGTTTAGATCTTACCTTGATTGTTATGTAGCAATAACAATCTCAAATCCTCCTTGTAATGACTTTAGAAATCTTAGAGTCACAAGTGTCACTCCTCTAATGGCTTACAAACACCAAGAGCAAGAGGATGAAGAATAAGGAGAGAGGAGGCTGTCCAAAATCTTCCAAAACCCTAGAGGAACTCTTCGCCATGTTTTTGGGGCTTAAGGGTACTATATATACATGTAGGCTATTATGGTTTTCAACTAGGAAACCCTAATCTGACTGCTTAATCCCTAAGCAGCCCATGGATTCCTTTGGTATATCCCTTGGACGATTTCTAATGGGCTTCCCCATCGAATCCGTCCAACATATATAGTATTAAGTAATCCATAGCCCAAATGCAACTATCTTATAATTACAGTTCCAGTCCCATAAGTTTAATTAATCTCTTTTAGCCACAAAATTAATTATCAATTAATTCTTGACTAATATTAATTAAACAATATGATTTGTCCTTTAATATATTATTCTAGTGTAACACCTGCAGATTCGGGCTAGTTAATTTATATATAATAAGCATTAAAAATGACTTTTTGATAGGAGATTATTTAGGAAAAATAATATTAAAAAAATTATAGTATATGTGACAAGGATTCCGTGCATAAAGAACGCTGAAATTTGACTTTGTATGAAGTTGCGATTAAACCGGCATGACTCTATGTATTGTAAAAAGAGAATTTTTGATAAATTACTTTTATCCTAAAAAGATATAGAAAAAAAAAAGTTGTAGTAGTGGTTAAACCAAGAGCGTGTATATAGAGAACGTCCAAATCTGACTTCATAAGAAGAAGTTATGATTTTTCGAAGTTTCAGCGCAGTAGTGCGGGCACAGAAATCGAAAATCTAATTGGTTGATTTTTAGCTGAAACAATCTAAACGATAGTTGAAGATATCGTCAATAAGAATCCTTCTATATATATAACATCGAGAATGGAGTCTGTATATATGAGTTATGCTTTCTACAACAATATCTAAGAGCCTAAGCCTATCAAAAATATAAATTTTTGATAGAGTACGAATTAGTTGTCGAGGTCTAAAAGAAAGTTGTAGATCTATTTGAGAGTTTTCCGAGGATATAAAGAACGTAAAAAATAGAGCTCGTATGAAGAAATTATGCCATTTTGAAAATCTAGAAAATTGCATGCACGATGACATGGCACTCTCCGAAGGCGACACGTGGCGAAGTTGGTAGCCATCTCTCACGGTACAACGTAATGCATACCAAGTAAAAGCCAACACATGGCTCCATAGGAATGTAACACATGTCACATTCTAGAAGGACGCGAATTGGGCGACCGGTGATGTGGTATGTGACAGAAGCCTCATGGAGCCAACATGACCCTTGTGCGCGGAGAACAATTCAAAAGTCTATATATATATATATATATATATATATATATATATATATATATATATATATATATATATATATATATATATATGTGTGTGTGTGTGTGTGTGTGTGTGTGTGTGGCCCATCTCCGTATAAGTTCCTCACATCCAGCCCCTAGAGCCTTTCACTCTCAAATCTGCCTCCTATAGGCCCGTTTTCCTTGAGTTTCTGGCTCACGGCGAAGCCGTGTGACACCCCTGAATACTTAGCTAGTTGTAACCTTCAAATAGGAGTTCCCAAATCAGTATTTTGCCCGTTTAGATTCTGATTTTCATCAAGAGACTCTATAAGTTAAGCTACACTCTTATGTTTTTAGTGTAACTTATATTTATAGTCATTAGTCGTTATTATGACCATAAAAATAAGATTTATCAATAATTCCAAGTCATTATATTGATTGGTCTACTTACGAGAGAGGTGTCTAGAATAGTCATGTTGTCTTGGTTGTTGGATTTCAGAAAACCTATTATGCCGAAATGATACTGCCTCCCAACTGTCCTGTCTGGTTAATCCTTACTTGATATATCTTGATGTAGACATTGGTATTAGTGATGAATCTAGACTATAATTATTATAGTCACCAGGATTAAGAAACTAGACTAAGGCTTAGTACCTTATGCGTCTAGGTCTTTTCAAATTACGAAGCGAAGCACTGCTGAAATCACCAGTCATCCATTTTTATCAATTGAGTACATAGTCCTTTTAATGCACATGATTTTTAATAAAATTATTAGTTAAAGTATTAAATATCTATAGAGAGTTTATGTATGAGATATTGTTGTTACATGGAATACATGTTAAGAACATATCTGATACTATATGATATGTGAACCAAGTATGGTTCTATATGAGTTAGGTTATTATTTCATGATAACAATAATAAAAGTATCATTAGATATAAGTATAGAGGTTTATTAATACCTAAATACTCTATATACACCGAAGTAGGATAGTGTTGTCTAAATAGAGTCGGTATTAGGAGTTGAGTGTTGTATTCTTACCAAGAGATAATATAAGACTTGTTAAAGAGACTTAAGTTTAATTAAGTTCGACAACGGGTAGCATATCCCTAAGAGTGCATGCAAGACATGAACGGAGAGTAGAATTCTGACGTTCCAGGTCCAAGAGTATGGATTAGGCATAACCATTCGCCCCTGGTCCGAGAGTATGGATTAGGCATAATCAATTGTCATTGATCCAAGAGTATGGATTAGACATAGGCATTCATTCCTAATCTGAGTTTATGAATTAGATATAGTTATTTATCCCTAATCTGGTACTCTTATTTTCTCTTATATCCTAGTAGGAAATTGGTCGAAACAGTGTCCAAGATCATTAGCCAATAGTGATATTTACAATAATAGTAGGGTCCTCCTAGGTTTCCCTCAAGACACAAATTTAATAGAATAAATAAAGGGGTGATTAGTTTATTAATGAGTATGGTTTAATAATTAAGTAGGTGTAAGACCCATGTATTACATGGGTTAATTAATATATATATGTATATATATATATATATATATATATATATATATATATATATATATATATAAAGATCTAAATATTTAAGAACGTTGGATTTATAAGAAAATAAAAAAAAATAATGAATTATTAAAATTGATTTTTTATCTTTTAAATTTAAATAAATAAACAAAATAAACTAATGAGCTTAAATTTGATTATTTTGAAATAAGAAGTTAAGTCCATTAATGAAATTGATATTCATTTATTACAACATTTATTGTAATTATTACATTAAAGTATTATGTAGAGTTTATTAAAATAGAAAAACTAATAAAATGACACGTGGAAAAGAAGTTAATTCAAAATAACCACAAAATGACATTTGCCAAATTGGTTGAAAGTGTGACATTTGGCAAAAAAAAACTTTATTTATTAGAATAGACTAGACGAATTCTCGCGCGTTGCGCAACGTAGGTTAAAATATATTGTTAAAATATTGAAAAATATATGTTCAAAACGGTTATGTTATTGACATTAATTTTGACATCGTATTTTGAACAATATTATTTATTGACATCAACCTACATCCTCATTAATAAAATTAGATATAATTATATATTTATATTATTTTTTAACAATTTTTATGATTGATTAATTTAAATTTTTACTTATGCGATTATTTTCTAATTTCAATAATGATGTTCATTTAAAATACAATTTATAAACTGATGTTATTATCATTTAAAACTATTGTTCTGTAGTTTTAAACCACTTATTATTATTAATAAGTTAAAGAAGACTTTTAAGAAACACTTAATATTACTATCAAAAAGTGAAACATACACTAAATAATAAACTGATAAGATAGACAATTTGCATTTCAAAATAGACTTACATGGATAATATGACATATCCATGATTTTGACAATTTGATTTTATTATTTATAATTATGGTTCATTAGTTTTAAATCCACTTGTTATTAATAATAAACGAAAGAAAACTTTTAAAAGACACTGATTATTATAATTTAAATGTTAAACATATATTAAAATATAAAGTGATAAGATAGACAATTTTCATTTTAAAAAAGACTTATATGGATACTATGGATAATATTGCATATCCATGATTTTTAATTAATTATTAATTTGAAGTAACACAGACATACAAACATATATACAATATTTAACTAAATATTATCTATATCACTTTCCACATCATATGTTGATAACATGAATCTAATCTAATTTACATTAAAGTTTCAACCACTACATACAATGATTGTCTTAAAAGAATAGTTAACCAAAGAAAAATATAAAAAAAAAAAAAAAAAGAATTAGTATATAACGAACTTACAAATTAACAAGTTTAACATAATAACATGGCTCGAAAAATGGTCGAAAGCCCTTAAACCAACACAAAACCTTTAAACTTGTTTTCTTTCTAAATTTTGTATGTGATTTGTATTTGTGTGTCTACTCAAAGAGAATGACATTTTTATAGTATACTATCCATTAATTGCTTATTAAACATATTATATAAGTTATAAAACCCATCATGATGTGTGATTAATTACTTTGAAAGTGAAAAGGTGTGGGGGTTTCAAATGCATGAGGTGCTTGGAAATTTGTGTGTGTATGTGTGTGTGTGTGTGTGGGGGGGGGGGGGGGTTCAAATGCATGAGGTGATAGGAAAAATGTCTCCTTTATAAGTATAGTATGAGTAGGCGTATTCTCGTGCGTTGCACAATAAAACAAATATATGGTTAAAATATGTTGAAATTTATAATTTCATACATGGTTTTTGGTCATTTTTTTATATATAGGCCTATTAAAATTAGAACCTACGACCCTAGAATATTATAACTAGTCCTGGAACATGTTATGTTGGTTTTTAATATTTTAAAACCGCTCCTAAAATTGTCGATATTGGTCTTCTAATTTTTTATTACGGAATAAATTGATTGACTATTACAACATATGAAAAAATAATTAACCATATAAATTATTGATAATGTAAATAAACGAATTAATGGAAAAGTTAAAATTATAAATAAAAGATGTTTATAATTGATATCAAAATATTTTGTAATAGATTCTAACCAGACTAATAATAATTATTAAACCTAAAGTGAGTTTTATCCTTCATATGTTATTAGAAAACATAAGTTATAAAACAATTAAACGATTTGTATTTTGTGAGAGTCTCGTGCCATTGTGTTTTTCATTAGCATAACATAAAATTAGAGGTGCAAATTGCAATGGCTAAATCTTATTTTGTGACATCCCCAAAATCACGGCCAGAAAAGACCGGTTTGTTTGTGCTTTGTTTAAAATCAGAGTAACATTTTAAATAAAAGTGTTGCGGAATTTGTCCCAAAACAAAATATGATAAAGATTTATCAAAAGCATTTCCATAGAAATGTATTTCATTAAAAGACTTGGGATGTCATGTTCGTACAGATCAAAAGCATAAACAGTACAATATAAGCCTTACTACATTATTTCATATCTACAAGCCTATATCCGTAATCACTCGTCCAAACATCATAACTATGCTCAAGCGCCACTACCTGTAATACATAAAACTGAGTGGGTCAGGCTTGGGAGCCTGGTGAGCACATAGGGTTTTCAACCCACAATAAATAAGTTTATTAACTTCATTAAATTAAACAAACCCGATTACCCGTTCCCGTTATCCTCACATTACGTCCCTAAGCATCTATCATAAGGGACCTATCCTAAGGATTATTATCGGGATGGACACTACTGCTAAGGGGATTCCTCAGCAATAAATGTCCTTAAGGCAACCATGTGGGGGATGGAGTACATCTGGTGAGCACACAGTTCAAATAAACACACAGTTCGAATAAACACCTACAGGTTGCGAGCCTGCTAGTGTTCCACTGGACTGTCTAGAATAGTCTGTGGTCGTCATCTATACTCTGCTAGATGACTGGATCATCAATAACATCTATAACGAGGCCTCTCATCGTTTTATCTTGTCACACAGCAACTATTACATCTACCCATGTTTTACCCAACACATTTTGTAGATATAAAATACATATACAGATTAAATCATTGAAAACATGTATTAAACGTTCATCCAGCATAGATAGCAAGTATTCAGATAATATGCACACATAGCACGTAATTTATATAAAATACTTCATATCTATGTGTAAGCTGAAAGTAACTATGCACTCACTTGTTAAAGTGATGATTCCAAAATCGGGCAGCGCTTGCTTCTAACGATTCTATTTTCCTTCGACGAAACCTAGCATTATTATCGCTAAGTTTTAGTCTAATATTTACCGTGACCAACTATTAGTCTTAGTATTATTATTATTATTATTATTATTATTATTATTATTATTATTATTATTATTATTATTATTATTATTATTATTATTATATAAGCGTTTAAACAATATTTTCCAACCACTATGTACAGACAGGGGCCAGACATAAAACACCGGAGGGCAGGACCATTTTGGCATATAGCACTTCTGAAATCCAACAACCTTATGCGGCCATTTAAACCAGATTCCCCATACCGCGAGTAGTTAAAAAAATATTATAACGACACTTATATAAGTTATAATAATAGCTCAAATATTTATTATATGTTCATAATAACAATACTAATTTTAAATATAAGCTATATTAAAATAAGGTAAGCATAACTTACAAGGGGGTTTTAGCTAGGAGTCGGACTCTGCAGGGGCAGAACTTCGTCGCTGAATCTTTCTAAGAAAGATTCGTGCAGCGCTTCAGCGCTCACCTTCTAAGGAGAGAAAGACTCTTGAATCAAGAGAATGGTGCAAGAAATATGAGAGCCCAAGGCTCTTATTTATACTAATTGAATTTTCAAAAACTACCCTCCATAATTACTTAATGACCTTTTAGTTATATAAACAACTAAATACCCCTCTATAATACTATTTTAAATGGATTTAATGATATTTGTACTAAACTAATGTCGAAAGAACTCAACATTAGTCTTATAATGACCGCATCGTCGATACCTTTCTAATGATATATACATATGTATATATATGTGTACGTATACATGATTTATACTTTATTTTAATACGTAAATATGCTATTATAATTTGTAACTCGTTCATACGAACTCCGTTTTTGACGTTCTTTATATCCACGCGTAGGTGGAGACGTACTCTACAACTTTCGTTTAGACTCCGTCGGCTAATTTTGACTTTATTTTTAAAGTTATATTTTTAACAGGCCGGGACATGATTGATCCGTTAAAATCTCATAACTTCTTCATCCGATTTCCATTTTTGTCTGTCTTTTTATCGTTACGCTACTAATAACGAGATCTTCGATGTACATTTAATCAATTGGTGTCATAAGAACCATTAACTATCATAAGTTAAAAAATTATTGAGTGGTAGTTGTTAATTAGATGTTAGTGAAAAGTTATGTAAGTTTAAATAGATATTAAGGAATCATTATTATAAAGAAATATGAAAGGACATGGAAGTTTCAAATGATTGTGGTGATAGAAAAAATGTCTCCTTTATAAGTATAGTACTAGACGAATGCCCGCGCGTGGTGCAAAAACACCTATATAGTTAAAGTCTTTAGGAATATATATTTTTTTAAAATATAACAATACCGTTGTTGTTAAATTTAATATAATAATTTATATACTAAATTGGTATAATATATTGATTGTTTTGAATAATATGATAATATATACATCTATTATAACTTCATAATCTCAATCGTTTGAATGACTTCTACCCGCGAGTTACATATGAATAAAATTAAATATAATATATGGTTTAATTTTATTTATATTTTTTGTTATTGTTAATTAATTTTTTAAAATTTATTTGCTTAATGTTTTAATTTCTATCATTATTATTTAAAACATCAAACATTATTTTTTGATTTCAAAGGTAACAATATAATCATTTATATAAAGTTATTTTTAACTATTGTTATTGTAAGTTATTTTAAGCTACTTATTTGGAAACTTTTAACGATTATAAAAACTCTATAGAAAATATTTTAGTTAAATTGAGATTACAATTTAGTTTTTGCATTTATCACTACAATTTATCACTTTTAATTATTTACAAAATATTCTTTGATTTTTTAAGTGGAACTGAAATTTATATTTAAGTTAACATTTTAAAGCGCAAAAACACCTATATAGTTAAAGTATTTACAAAATTTATGTTTTTTAAATATAACGATAACGTTGTTGTTAAAATTGATATAATAATTTGTATACTAAAATGATATAATGTATTGATTATTTTGAATTATATGATAATATATACAGCTATTATAACTTCATAATCTCAATCGTTTTAATGGTTTTTACCCTCGAGTTACACATGAATAAAATTAAATATAATATATGGTTTAATGTTATTTATAGTTGTTGTTATTATTAAATAATTTTATAAAATTTATATGCTTAATGTTTTAATTTCTATCATTATAATTATTTAAAACATCAAATATTATTATTTTTTATTTAAAAGGTAACAATATAATCATTTATATCATGTTATTTTTAACTATTGTTATTGTAACTTATTTTAAGCTGCTTATTTGAAAACTTTTAACGATTATAAAAATATCTTTAGGAAATATTTTAGTTAAATTGATATTATAATTTAGTTTGTGTATTTATTACTACAAGTTATCACTTTCAACTATTTACAAAATATTATTTGGTTTTTTAAGTGGAACTGAATTATATTTAAGTTGACATTGTAATCTTATATTTAAGTTAACAATTTAAGTATTTTGTCTAAACTATTCAAAATTTGTAGCTTTAAACTGATAATGGTTTACATATAAAAACATATTAAATCTAATAAATCAAGTATAATGTGTTAAAATTTAAAGACATAACTTTGTAGAAGTAAAGATATTATTATAAAATTCGAATTTAGTTTATTTATGACTACACTTTAGGTTTGATATGTATTTAACCTTATTAACCAACTTATAATCATTATTAAAAAGACATTACAATTTATCATTTTTAACTATTTACAAAATATTCTTCGGATTGTTTAATTTAAACTAAAATTTATATTTAAGTTGACCCTGTAATGTATTATTTAAATTAATAATTTAAGTATCTTATACAACTTGTTCCAAAATTGTATCTTTATAATGATAATGGTTTACATCCAAAAATATATTAAAACTAATAAGTTAAGTATAAAATGTTAAAAGTTAAAAAAAAAAACATAACTTTATAAGTAGAAGTAAATATATTATTTTAATATTGAGATTTAGTTTATATATGATTACATTTTAGGTTTGATATTTATTTAACCTAATTAACCAAATTATAATTATTATTATAAGGAAACTGAAAAGTCATGGGAGTTTCAAATGAATGTGGTGAAAGAAAAAATGCATGAGAGTTTCAAATGAATGTGGTGAAACGACAAATAATTCTTTTATAAGCATATAATGAAATGATAATGAAATGAAATGATGATTAGAAACTACTTGGAAAATATTTTGGGAATTAATTAATAGTTTAATTAATTAAAGGGTTGAATATTAATTAATAAGTAGTTGATTGAATAGGAATATTCCAGAACCCTTTGTGGATTTGGGTTGGACAAATATTACCTCATCCCACATGGGATGAGGAGTGATTTTTGAAAATGCCTCTTGTCCCACATTGGATGCAAGACATCTAAGGAACGGATCCATGGCTATAAATAGCATTGTAGGGATCCAATTATTCCTTTCACTATGGTTTGAAATTTTTTCCAACCCTCTTCCTCCCTTTATAGTGAAAGAATTCCTTATGAGTTTGTCTCTCATCCTAGTTGACTTTTTAGGCTCTTTTTAGTTCTTTGGGTGAACCAAGAGAGGGATTATGGTTTGGATCCTTTCATCTAAACAAGTTGACACGCAAAAGATCTCAAGCTCGAAGGTCATTAACTGCACATGAGGTATAAGGTTATTCCTTGTTTATGTTTTTATATGGTAGTAGTAATAACATGAAACTTAGATCCTTAGGTTACATGAAGACATATGATTTTGTTTTGTTTCCGGTAGCATGATCAATGTGTTTAGATGCGTAGATACCCTAACATAAATGCCTATTCTGCCTTTTTATTCTTTTTTGATTTATTTTTTTTCTTACAATTATTTATAATATAAAAAATAAAATAAAACAACCCCACCTTAACTACTTTATCCTAATCCTTCCCTTCTAAACCCTTTTTCCCATAAATTTTTTGACAGGCAAAATCATCACTACCATCGAACCATCACCACAATCCAACCATCGCCCACCACTGTAACGCCCGTAGATTAGGGCTAGTCAATTTAAAGACAATAAGCGTCAAAAATGACTTTTTGATGGAAGATTATTTTGAAGGAATAATCTTAACTAAGTTGAAGTATATGTTACAAGGATTCCGTACATATAAAGAACGCCGAAATCCGAGTTATAACGAAGAAGTTATGACATGTCGAAGTTTCTCGACAGAACCGGCACGACACAGCAATACGTAAAAAGTGAATTTACGTTAGATCTATATTTAGCCTTAGCGATCTAAAAAAAGTCGTAGAGTTCGTTAAATCGTGAGCATGCATAAAAAGAACGTCCAAATCTGACTTCGTATGAGGAAGTTATGATTTTTCTAAGTTTCGACTTAGTGGTATGCAGTCCGAATACTCGATTTGAGACCGAACGGTTTTTAGCCGAAACAATCTAAACAAGAATCGAAGATCTCTTTAATAGTAGTGAAACAATAAAAAGATAGGCGAAAACGGACGTCGGATGAACAACTTATGAATTTATAACGGAGTTTTCCTGTCCCGGCCTACTAAAAATAAATAATAAAAATAAATTCAAAATTAGCCGACGGAGTCTAAACGAAAGTTGTAGATTGTAGTTTCACCTACGCGGGGATATAAAGAACGTCGAAAATGGAGCTCATATGAGGAAGATATGAATTTTTAAAGTTTATTAAATAATTAAAGTATTTAATTTAAATATAAATTCGATATTATCCGAAAGGGGTGAGTCACCGGCCTTATCCACATTACGCCTAGCGAAAATCGTGAATTCAGCCCCTATATAAAGGGTGTGAGGCTGCCTTATTCCTTTGCTCATTTTCTTTTCTCTCTCTCCCGTTTTTCCTTGATTTTCGTGCAAGAAATATCCTGAAGCCCCGGTATCATTCCCGAGACCCGAAGCGAGTCCCGAGGACCCGAAGATCCCGAGAAGTGAAATTCCCGAGCCGAAGCTCTCCCCGCGAGAAGCCCGGTTTTTGTGAAGATCTTCCAGATCTACCGAAGAATACTACTTCTACAAGTCGTAGTGCTGTCCGAGCATCGTCTAATCAAGTGAGTGTGTAGTTACTTTCTTCTAACACATAAATATGAAGTATTTGCTATGAAATACGTGCTATGTGTTTATATATTATTTGTCTATTTGAGATGGGCGTGGAATTGATGTTTTATACAGGTGATAAATGATTTAAACTGTGTAAGTATTTATATCTACAAAAATGTTGGGTAGAACATGGGTAGATGGGATAGTTGGTGACTATGGAGTTAGCGCCTATTGTATAAACCTTAGCGACGCAGTGACTTCGTGCCTATTTGATGAACCTTGGCGACTATGGAGTTAGCGTACGTTGAGTAAACCTTGGCGACTATGGAGTTAGCGCTAGTTGAGTAAACCTTGGCGACTATGGAGTTAGCGCTTGTTAAGTGAACCTTGGTGACTATGGAGTTAGCGCCTGATAGCTATGGATTTAGTACCTGATAAATAAACTTTGGCAGCAATGGACTTCGTGCCAATTCCTTAGGTAAATCCTTAGGAATAAATGAATGAAGGATAGGTTGTTCTTAGGGTAAAACCTTAAGAAGATAATGGGGATGGGTAATTGGATTGATTGTTTGCTGACTAAATATAATAATTATATTATTGTGGGTTGAAAACCTTATATGCTCACCAGGCTCCCAAGCCTGACCCACTAAGTTTTCTTTTCATTACAGGTAATGGCATCAGGGTATAAGTTGGTGGACTTGACGAGAGATTTTGGATTATAGATCAGTAGTTATAAATAATTGTTATAAGGTCTATTTTATATTGTTTATGCTTTTGGTCTGTATCGGAACATGACATCCCGATGTTTTATTATTTAATGAAAATACATTTTCTTTAATAAATGCTTTTGGTAAATTCTTATCATATTTTGTTTTGGGAACAAATTCCACAACAGTTTTCTTTAAACGATTACTCTGATTTTAAAAACAAAGCATAAACAAATCGGTCTTTTCTGGGCGTGAAATTGGGGATGTCACAGTTGGTATCAGAGCATTTGTTTAAGTGAACTAGGAATATGGATTTATTTCTAGACTTAAACTTAGAATGCTAAGCGATGATTGTGAGTTAAGTGTGTCCATTATATTTTAGGTAGTACACCTAAATTGACACAGGCACTAGGTTATTTTAGGAAAGATGCCTTTAAGTGCTAAATGTTATATGTTTGCCATATATGATATTATTTGTTCGGATCTATGGTCTGTATCCGACCGGGTCTGGAAACCTTATGTGTTTAGGATTCTAAGCGTACGTCTACGATATTAGAACTAGCATGTAACATTTTGGAGTGATAAGGATGATATATGTATCTATCATGAATGAGGATCTAAAATCACCTTATTCGGTGTACAGATCAAGAATGGCAAGAAGTAGAAGCGGAGTTGGAAACGCAAATGAGAACAGGAATCAACCACCAGTGATTGAGCAAATACCTGATGTAGCTACAGCACTCGAGCCAATGACGATGGCTGGTGTACAAGCAATGATGCAGGCGATGTTGGATCGTCAAATGGAGGAGACCAGGCGGTTGCTTCGACATAATCGTGAAGAACTGTCAATTCAAGTGGAAGAGCCCGAAGTAAATGGAGGGCACTTAGAAGGGGGAACTACAGTGGAACCGTTGGTCAAGCCAACCCACCAATAGTTCGCCAAAACAACAAGGATGTAGGAAATGACGGACGTGGGTGCAAGTACAAGGATTTCATGGCATCCAAACCACCGTGTCTTTCTGGGAGCCCGACACCGGTGCAAGTCATGGACTGGATCTCCGAAATGGAGACAATGTTTGAAACTTGCGAATGTAACAACAGATAGAAGACCACTCTTGCAATTCCTCTGTTAAAATCCGGAGTACTAAGCTGGTGGAAGTTACTGGCTGGTTTGATGCCCAAGGGGGAAGCTAGCAAGATGTCTTGGGAAGAGTTCGTGGTGTAACTGAAAATGCAATACTGCTCTGAGCAAGATCTTCTGGAAATCAATAATGAGTTCCAGAATCTGAAGAAGGGAAAATTGAGCGTCATTGAATATGCTACGAGCTTTACGGAGAAGATGAAGCTTATTCCATACCTAATTCCGACTGAACTTTCCAAGGTCAACAAGTTTGTCAATGGATTACCAGCGGACTTTGGTCCGATAGTTAAGCAAGCAACCACTCTGAAGGCCGCCATCTGGGCAACCAAGAATGTTGAGACCCAAATAAGAGAAAAGGGTCTGGAAAGAGCTGAAGTTGGAGAGAAAAGGAAACCTGAAGGATCTTCAATAATCGACAAAGAAAGAAAATTCTCAAAATCTAGGGGAAGAGATGAAGTTAAGTGGTGTGAGAAGTGTAAAAAGAAACACTTCGGGAAATGTAGCGAGGAGATGACTTGCTACAAATATGGGAAGACAGGGCACTATGCCAACAAGTGTGCACCTATCAAGAAGGTGTGCTACAGATGTAACAAAGAAGGGCATATTTCTAAAGACTGCCCAAAGAAAAACACACCTCCACAGCCAAGGACATTCCACATGCTCCTCGATGAAGCAGAAAATGATTGGAGGATTAAAAGATGAAGACTTCATATCTATATATAAAGTCTGTATCAGGAAGTGTAGCCTATTAGAGGCATAGTATAGGGTAAACTTGAACCTTTGTGTAATCGTTTCAAGAAATAATATAAACCTGGGTTTTGTTATCTGATGTGTTGAATGATTATTTGATTTATGTATGGTGACTTGGTTGACTGCGAGACAATACTTGGGACGAGTATGAGTAGGTGTGAATGGTAGTAGAGATCTATACTATCGGAAGCATAGGAATCACGCTTGGATCAGGGAAAGTCACATGGTTACCAAGAAGCTAGTAATTGATTTCGTTTTATTCAAGTTTGTCATTACCCTTGTTTCGGTAATGGCTAATAGGATGATGGTTATTCCGACCCTAGTGGTCATATTAAATTGAGTCCAACTACGATGAGAGGTCATCGCGACACGACTCATTGGTCTGTTACAATAGATAAAAGAATGTATTTATCCTAAGAAGAAGAAGGAGTCCACAATAAGGATTTATTTTGTAACTTAAGGGTTTCGATTGAAAGTCCAACATAATGTGAAGAGCAGATGAAAGATTGAGCATCACGGTTATTAATTAGAATGGAAAGTTAACGTATGGAATCATTGTTCAAGCCCTGTTTCGTTGATGATTCTGGGACGTAATCATCCTAAGGGGGAGATGATTGTAACGCCCGTAGATTAGGGCTAGTCAATTTAAAGACAATAAGCGTCAAAAATGACTTTTTGATGGAAGATTATTTTGAAGGAATAATCTTAACTAAGTTGAAGTATATGTTACAAGGATTCTGTACATATAAAGAACGCCGAAATCCGAGTTATAACGAAGAAGTTATGACATGTCGAAGTTTCGCGACAGAACCGGCACGACACAGCGCAACGTAAAAAGTGAATTTACGTTAGATCGATATTTAGCCTTAGCGATCTAAACAAAAGTCGTAGAGTTCGTTAAATCGTGAGCATGCATAAAAAGAACGTCCAAATCTGACTTCGTATGAGGAAGTTATGATTTTTCTAAGTTTCGACTTAGTGGTATGCAGTCCGAATACTCGATTTGAGACCGAACGGTTTTTAGCCGAAACAATCTAAACAAGAATCGAAGATCTCTTTAATAGTAGTGAAACAATAAAAAGATAGGCGAAAACGGACGTCGGATGAACAACTTATGAATTTATAACGGAGTTTTCCTGTCCCGGCCTACTAAAAATAAATAATAAAAATAAATTCAGAATTAGCCGACGGAGTCTAAACGAAAGTTGTAGATCGTAGTTTCACCTACGCGGGGATATAAAGAACGTTGAAAATGGAGCTCATATGAGGAAGATATGAATTTTTGAAGTTTATTAAATAATTAAAATATTTAATTTAAATATAAATTCGATATTATCCGAAAGGGGTGAGTCACCGGCCTTATCCACATTACGCCCAGCGAAAATCATGAATTCAGCCCCTATATAAAGGGTGCGAGGTTGCCTTATTCCTTTGCTCATTTTCTTTTCTCTCTCTCCCGTTTTTCCTTGATTTTCGTGCAAGAAATATCCTGAAGCCCCGGTATCATTCCCGAGACCCGAAGCGAGTCCCGAGGACCCGAAGATCCCAAGAAGTGAAATTCCCGAGCCGAAGCTCTGCCCGCGAGAAGCCCGGTTTTTGTGAAGATCTTCCAGATCTACCGAAGAATACTACTTCTACAAGTCGTAGTGTTGTCTGAGCATCGCCTAATCAAGTGAGTGTGTAGTTACTTTCTTCTAACACATAAATATGAAGTATTTGCTATGAAATACGTGCTATGTGTTTATATATTATTTGTCTATTTGAGATGGGCGTGGAATTGATGTTTTATACAGGTGATAAATGATTTAAACTGTGTAAGTATTTATATCTACAAAAATGTTGGGTAGAACATGGGTAGATGGGATAGTTGGTGACTATGGAGTTAGCGCCTATTGTATAAACCTTAGCGACGCTGTGACTTCGTGCCTATTTGATGAACCTTGGCGACTATGGAGTTAGCGTACGTTGAGTAAACCTTGGCGACTATGGAGTTAGCGCTAGTTGAGTAAACCTTGGCGACTATGGAGTTAGCGCTTGTTAAGTGAACCTTGGTGAACCTTAGCGACGCTGTGACTTCGTGCCTATTTGATGAACCTTGGCGACTATGGAGTTAGCGTACGTTGAGTAAACCTTGGCGACTATGGAGTTAGCGCTAGTTGAGTAAACCTTTGCATAACATACAAAGTTCTTGGTTTGCATTCAGTACCTCATTTTTCGCACGAATTTGAGCTCTAGTCAACACACCTTCTTGTAGATTACCAATTACCTGTTCTTTTGGATGATTTCGTGTCCATTTCTCGAGTGGTGGAAAATTTGGATCAAATTCTAATGGTGCATCTTCATACATATCTTCATTTTCAGATCCTGCAACAGAAAAGTTATCATTAACTTCATGAAATTCTTCATTTGTATCAAGATTAATTGTCTCTGTTTCATCATGCTCCCCCTCAACATGATCTGTATCTTGATACTCCCCCTCAAAATGATATTCTTGTTGATTTTGCGAATGCTCCCCCTCAATTTGATGTTCTTGTTGATTTTGCGAAGGCTCCCCCTCAACTTGATGTTCTGCCTCCCTACTAACATCTGGTGTGCTTTCACAAGTTATCGTTGATTCATCAGTATGTTTTGATGATTCTGATGTTTGATTATCATGAGCATTATTTTCTACATCAATTGCCCTGTCAGAAATTCCAAAAATTAATTCATAATCAAAATCATTTATTTCAGAATTATCAATTTGAGTATTTGAATCCACAAGTATTGGTTTATTATCGAATTTACTATCAATTTGTTTAAGATAGTAATCATCAAATGTTAAATTGAAAGTTTCTTCAATTTTTCTTGTTCTTTTATTTAGCACTCTATATGCAACTGAATTCTGTGAATATCCTAAGAAGATGCCTTCATCAGCTTTAGCTTGAAATTTGGACAAGTTATCTTTGAGATTCATGATAAAGCACCTGCAACCAAAAACATGAAGAATTTTACATTAGGTTTCCGATTATTGATTATTTCATATGGAGTAACATTAAATCTTCGATGAATGTATGATCGATTCTGAGTAAAACATGTTGTGGACACAGCTTCTGCCCAAAGATATTGAGGTAGATTCGCATATGTCAACATGGTTATGGCCGCTTCGCATAGAGATTGATTTCTTCTTTAAACTACACCATTCTGTTGTGGTGTATATGGTGATGAAAAATTATGCGAAATGCCTTTGCTTTTGAGAAAACTGTCAAGAGTTTGATTTTTAAACTCAGAACCATTATCACTTTTAATTTTTCGTACATTCTTCTTCAGACGAACTTCAATCTTTTTGATAAAATCAATCATCGTCTGAGCAACTTCAGATTTCAACCTGAGAAAAAACACCCACGTAAATCTAGAGAAATCATCTACAACAACTAAAATATACCGCTTTTTGTTTATTGTTGCAACAGTTGATGGTCCACATAGATCAATGTGAAGAAGTTCCAATGGATCAACTATTTTTGAATCTATCACAATCGGATGACCCTTTCGATGTTGTTTTCCTTGTTCGCAAGCTGCACACAAAGAATCATTGTCAAATTTTAGTACTGGTAACCCTCGAACTAAATCATCAGTTACAAGTTTATTTAGATTTCGAAAGTTCAAATGTGACAATCTTCTATGCCAAAGCCAGCTAAGATCATTGGATGCTTTTGATAGTAAACACACAGCTGGTTTTCCCACAATCGGTTTGATGTCCAGTGTAAACATATCACCATATCTTTTGGATTTGAGGAGTATTTCATTCGTCTTTGCATTTGAAATGATACTTCCTTCATCATTAAATACCACTTGATTTCCAGTACCTACAACAAGTTGTGATACACTTATCAAATTATGTTGAAGTCCTTCAACATATGCAACTCTGTTTACTGTGAAGTTTCCATTTGTGACTTTCCCATATCCTTTCACTTGACACTTGTGATTATTTCCAAATTTGACTACTCCAACATTTTCCAAGCTTCTGTAATCTCGCAAATTTTCCTTTCTTCCAGTCATATGACGAGAGCAACCACTATCAATGTACCATTTCATATCATATTGCTCGTCACATATCACCTGCATTTATTGGAAAAATTTAGGAACCCAAGACTTTTTGGGTCCATCATTAGTAGAATGAAACAGATTTTTGGAATTTAAAAACCATGTTTTCACTTTGTTTGTAACAGAATCCATTATATCAACATCATCAGTTCTAGATATTGAAATATAGTCATTCAATAATTTTGAATTTCCATTGATTGTAATCTTATCCTTCACAACATTCGCATTTTTGATAACTGGTTTCCATTTTTGAACTGGAACTTGCGAAGTATGAGATGATGTACTAGCAATTGAAGAATTATTTGTGAACTTATCAAATGCACTTTTGATTTGTTCTTCTGAAAACTTCCCACTTTGATATTTCTTTCCTTTTCCTTCAAACCAATGATTGATCGTACTTATATCATATTTTCCTTTTGTGTATGAAACTTTGGTTGGTTTTGATATTGAAGGATTTGGAAAATTTGGTTGTTTTGGTGAAAATTTCATTTTGGCTTGAGTTGAGTTCTTCAAACTTGATGAAGCATTCGTGAATTTGCCAACATTTTGAGACTTTTGATTATTTGCAAATTTTTGCGAATTCTCAAATTTTCGATTGTTGTCAAATTTGCGAATATATGGAACCTTGTCAACAGAGTTTATTTGTTTATGAAAACTTGATGATGTTTTTGAAATTTGTTCTTTTTCATCTCTTGATTTTTCATTAGACACAACTTGCCAGAATATTGCTTTTCTTGCTTTTCTTTTTGAAACATTATTTTCTGTTGAATAGTTTCCAACCATCAATTTGAATTCATGATAATTTAGTTTCACTTCAACCTTTGGATTTTCATCTTTTTCAAAAATTTTGTTTGATTTTTCACCTTTAACCACCCATTTTTGTGCTGATTTTGTTTTTGAAACACATAAGGATTTTGGGTTAAATTGTTTTCTTCTGTGCTTTGATTTGCGAAAAAACCTTCAATTGTGGACTTTTGGTTATCTTTTTCAATCATTTTATTAAACTCAGGATGAACTTTCTCAGCATTTCCAGTAGTGACAAAAACTTGATTTGGAAAAATGATTTTATCAGTACATACAAAATTTGGAAATAACACAGTGTTAGTTTCCATATAATGTGCGCCTTTATCATTTAAAATTTTGTCAAATTCTTTTGTATCTTCAAACATTTGATCAACCACAACCCTTTGAGGTGTTTCTGTTGAAACTTTCTTTTCTTCTTTATTTACATCTGTGTCATCAGATTTCCAGCTGTCAACTTCCACATTATCAAACTTACAATGTTGCGAAGTTGAAGGTTTATCAATTTCATCCTCTATTATTGAATCAACTATTATTTCTTTACCTTTGATCTTAGATGTGATATTAATGATTGACAATTGAGAACAATCAACCTCTTCTTCCTCTTCTATCTCACTGATTTCACTTATATTATCAGAATTTTCATCAATATCAGCATAATTCAACTGTGAGGAAAGAGTTGAATTTTCAGTCTTTTTTATGATTTTCACTTGTTCACTCTTTGTCAAACTTTCATTGACAATGTTAACCAACTCATCAGCATTCAGAAATTCATCAATTTTGACAATACCATAAGTATATCTATCATCAGGTATTTTGTCAAATTGTGCAATTGTGCTTTCGCAATCATAAGAAACAACATCAACTTTTTCACGTTCATACTCAAGAAAAGGCAAAAGTTTCCTATGTTGTTCTTTGCTAATATCAGAAGAATGATGTAAAGCTGTTAATTTTGCATACAGTCTTTTTGCAGAATTACAATATATGTTTCTTTGTGCTAGTAATAACCTAACATCGTTAGTAAGATTATTCCTATCACAATCTATATTTTTGACTTGCAATTCCAATTTCTCAACTCTGCTCTTCTTTATTTCTAAATCTCTTCATGTCTCACTAAGTTGCACATTTAATTTCTTAGCTTCATTACTAGCAGACACAATAACAGAATCAAAATAAGCCACATTATCATCAAATGAAACAATTTCAGCATCATAAGCAAATAAAGGAATATTAAAAGATTCAAGAATTGCACGTACCTTGGTTGTCATGGGTGACTTGTCAGTGGATTTAGACACAAAACATCTCCCTGAAATGTTCTCTTCACAATCCTCAAAACTTGCGAACATTGCTCCATGTGTGGGATGCCTCATTTCCTCATCATCAGATCCTGAAGACCAGATCTGATAAGTTCCACTTTCTTCTTCAGCAGCTTCTCCCTTAGCAACTAATGACACTCCTTTGGTCTTTGCACGTAATTCTTCAATCTTCTCGGAGTAGTATGCTTCATCTTTGACTTTTTCTTTCTTCTCTTCTTTCTTTCGCAACATGTAGTCAGCTGCGAAATGATTCGCACCATTGCAATAATGACAATAAATTCTTGAATCACCTTTCAACTTTTTCTCTTCATTTGCATTTTTCTGTTTTTCATCAATTTTCTCCATTTTCTTCCTTTCTTCTCCTCCAGTCTTTGTGACAACATTTTTCGCATCATTCATCTTTCCTTTTGGATTAAACGGCTTTTTGAAAAACTTTTTAACTCTGTTGTTTGAATAAAATGCTACAGCTTCATCATCGGAGTTCATCAAAAATCCTTCTTCATCTAAACCATCTTTTTCATCAGTTTCTGATACCTTTGAAACAAGAGCCAAAGGACCACCAATCGCTAGTTTTGATTCTTCATACATTTCTGAGACCCCACATTCATGTGTTTTCAGTTGATTGTAGAGATCATTCAATGTAGTTGTATCAAAACTTTGTTGATTCTTAATCATCATGCTCACACTTCGCCATTCCTTGCGAAGACCCATAATGAAAGTTAAATTGAATTCCATGAGAGATCTAGTGATACCATACCTATTGCAGCGAAACATAAGCTCATTCAGATGATCATAGTAACTTTCGAGAGTTTCTGCATCCTTTTGTCTGAATTCCTTCAGTTCAACCAGACATTGCTTCACATAACTGATCTTCGTCTTTTCGCTACCTTGATACTTTTCTTTTAGAGTATTCCAGATGTCTTTTGCTGTTTTACAACTACGAATGTAATTGTAAACCACAGGAGGTAGAGCACCTCTTAGTTCCCTCATGCACCTCTTCTCATTATTCTTCAGTCGTTTTTGTTGTTCTTCAACATCAGGAGATGCAGTGGATGATCCAAGTTGTTGAACATTAGCAGGAGCTTGTACTGTTCCATCGATACAATTCCAAAGTTCTTCATCAATTCCATTTAAGTAATCTTCCAATCTATCAGCCCACTGATCATAGTATTCTGGAATCAACATCGGAATTTTGGTTGAGGAACCAAGCAAGTGAGAGAAAGAAGTCATTGTATTCATATTGAAGTTCGCCATTGATGAACACAGAAAATATCTGAAAACTTTGAAAACTTGATGAATTTCAGAATTCGATCAAATGAATTGATCAAAAATCACTAATCGATTACTCGACTTAACAATTCAAATACAGAATCGATTCAAATCTGAAGATCAAAAATGATTTTCAAAACCAAAAATGCGCGGAAAATTTTGAGTTAATTTTGCAACTCAAAAAGCAAATGATTCTTATATGAAAATCAGATCTAAGCAGTTTGAATCCTGCTCTGATACCAATTGAAGAGAATTGTAATCGAGAATTAAGAAAAGAAACGATAGATTTTTAATGATGAAAGATGATGAACACACGAAGTAAATATTAATCAGATCTCATTTTCATTAAGACTGATTACAGAATAAGCTGAAGAGAGATTTCGTGTTTTGCTATTCTTCTCTACTTCAAGCCTAAGTCCCTATTTATAGGGAGCATACAAAAAATATACTAAGTCTATACATTGACACTTCGCATACTACACTTCGCATACAAAATTGACTTAGTAAAATAACATACAAATGCGAATCATTACACTACACACTATTCGACTTTTACAACATACATCTACAGGGTCGAGTTGCCGGAGCTGTTTGGGTCGATCAAGACCGCCATGGTCGAGTATTTTGATGAGCGCTTTGCGGCTCTAGCAGAGACAGCGGCAGCCGCAGCGGCAGGGGGAGGAGCTAGTCGGGGCTTTCAGTATCGGGATTTTGACAGCACAAAGCCCCTACTTTTGATGGAGTTCAGGATCCGATTGTCGCTATGAGATGGTTATCGGACGTGGAGGGTTGTTTCTTCACGTGTTCATGCCCTGCGGATCAGAGGGTGAGGTGTGCTCTGAACCTCTTGATGCTCGGGGCGAAGGATTGGTGGAGATTGACCAAGGGGTCATATTCTGATGCACAGCGGGCTACGGTTTCGTGGGATCAGTTCAGGGAGATGTTCAGCACTCGCTATGTTCTGCGAGTCAAAAGGGAGAGGTTAGATCAGGAGTTCCTGGAGATGAAGCAAGATTCGGAGTCGGTGATGGAGATCACCAAGATGTTCACTGAAAGGGCGATGTTTTGCCCGGAGTTTGCTTCGGAGCAGGCTCAGATGTCCCGATATCTGAGTATGCTCAAGAGGGATATCAGGCAGTTTGTGTCTACACAGAGGAGCGAGACCTTGTTGGAGTTGCAGGAGGCCGCCCGGCGGCGTGAGTTGGAGATTGAGTTGCAGATGAGGGAGTAGAGGCAGGCCTCGGCACAGTCGCAACCGGCGCCGAAACGATCCAAGACCGTTGATTCTAGATTGGGAGATCAGAGTAGCCGCACTTGTGGGAAGTGTGGGAAGGGTCACACCGGAGTTTGTAGGTCTGGTGTTTCATGCCGCAAGTGTGGAAAGGAGGGACATTACGCGAGGGATTGTCGTCAGTCAATCCCAGCCCAGGATATGAGGATTTGCTACCAGTTTCATCAGGTTGGTCACATGAGGGCCAACTGTCCACAGCTGATTGGGAGGTCGGTGCAGGCTCCAGCACCGGCCACGTTAAGGATTACGGGTGGAGGTCAGGATGGAGCAGAGCCCCCGAGGGCTCAGGGTCGTGTCTTTCAGCTTACAGCAGAGGAGGTCAGGGCAGTGCCAGATGCAGCTGCGGGTATGTTTCCTTCTGGTTATTTTGTTATCTTGCGATTATTGTGGAGTATTGCATATGCTGGTCTTGTTTGCATGATTTATAGTGTTGTATTGTTCGCTTTTTCGTCTGGGTTACCTTTTGGTAGAGGGTTTTATAGCTAGGAGTTGTTCGCTTTTTCGTCTGGGTTACCTTTTCGTCTAGGTTACCTTTTTGTCTGGGTTACCTTTTCGGGCTTACAATTGTGGTTTAATGTTTTTCAGGTACTTCAGGAGACCGTGGCAAGGCGAAGGCGTGATCATACCGCTCCTCATGTTTATGTTTTAGGATATGGTTCCGGGAAAACTCTGATAATAATTGTATTGAAAACCTTTTTGTAATGATTTAACGAAACTGGGTTGTTTTGAAAAGTTTAAATTGGCTTAAATTTTTAGAGTGTTACACTATATCCATAGAGTTCTAGAAGGCAGATTCACCAATCAACTTTGCTTTTCCATTGCGCCAAACCATTGTTGATTCAGCAGCAATAAGCATATAGGTGAGATCTATAAGGGTCACGTCGCGGTTCATCATATAGTACTCTCTTACGAACTCACTATACGGGTTAGGAAGCGACTGAAGAACCCAGTCAACAGCCAGCTCCTCACAGACAACGGATCCCAACATTCTTAACCTATCAATGTGTGACTTCATCTCTAGGACGTGTGCACACACCGACTTTCCTTCTTCATGTTTACTTGCCAAAAGGGCTTGAGTGAGCTTGAACTTTTCAAGTCTTCGAACTTGTGGGTTAGGGAGAATAATTGGAGGAGGTGGAGGAAGTGAAGCATGATCTCTTGTTCCTCGATCGAATCGTGGAATATCATCTTCATGTGGAAAGCTTGTTCCATGGGATTTAGGAATACCATAGTTGTCATACTTTGACGTCTACGAAACGGGAGAAAACAAATTCAAGTTAGTTGATTGATTGAGTCCTTAATAAATCACCCAAATGAGATATTAATGCTAGGACCCAACACAATACGCTACAACCTAGAAAAGGGATGTCGTAATCTAGTTGCAGAATATTTGAAGGTAAGTGAATGACGATTCACTAATTTTCCACCATGAAAAATGAAAAACAGTTTAAGTTTTAAATCTATTGAAAATTCCTAGATCTTTTGAGATTCATTGAAATTTTCAATGGCATGTTTAAATCTCGATATGCCCCTCTAGTTTGTGACTGGGATGCCGAGGATCACAAAGCGGGTGTGAATAACCATGCAAACTTACATGGTGCCCCCACATGTTACAGTCACCTATTCGATGTGTCGGTTAACCACACACGCTCCACCGAACTATGAGAAACATTGAGTCACCCTTCGCTACCTTTGCTTAGAACCATTTAGTGTGCCGGTTAACCACACACGCTCCACTAACGTCTTCGCAAGGGTACAAAGTGTAATTTCATGGAATTGCATCAATTCACTTTTGCCTAAAGTAACTAAGATTGGGAATTTGTAAAACATTTAGTTACTTTTGTATTTCATTATACTTATAATGGAAGGTTTCTGTCCTATCCTACCCGTTCAGCTAACGACCCTCCACTAGTCAAGAGTGCGGTGGGTAAGAGTGGATACCCATTCAATCGCCATTTTATAGGCAAGTTCCTTAAACACACCTTATAAACCAACTTCGTGAATGAGGCCTACTAATGGTAAGACTGACTTTTACTCATACATATATATAATGTTAGACTTTTAATGTTATATATAGTATAGGGTGTATTTTACACTTTTAAAATACTAGGTGGTCAAATTTAACAATTATACTTTTAATATTAAATTGTGAACCAAAACTTTATGGATTTATTAAACCTCTTTTAATTATACACTTTAATTAATTAATAAAACCATAAGGGTGTGATTTGAACTTTTCAAAACAATATTATGGTTTTAGAATTTAACATTTCTAAATTAAACTTTTAATCAACTTTTAAATTCCAAATACTTGAGGGCAAGTTTTGAAACATTTCAAAACATTAGGGTTTCAACTATTTAAATTTCAAAACCAAAGTTTTTTAAGTTCAAATTTAAACTATAAAACCTAAAGGGGAAAAATTGAAACTTTTTCACAAGTAATTCAAATCTAAATTACAAATAATCAAACTTTATCTAATAAAACAAATGATTAACTAAATTTTGACAATTATCTTCTATTTTGGTAAGGATAATCACCAAATATTGATAAAATTCAGATTTTATAACAAAAACACGTTTATGGTAATTATCCAAAGCCAAAACAGGAAGAAAATGGCGAATATGAGCTGTCAGACGCTTTGACTCGTCGAGTCTGGACCTGGACTCGTCGAGTACAGCTGACTCGGCAAGTTCACCAAGTGACTCGGCGAGTCAAACACTCAGAAGCAAAAAATTTCGATTTTCAGTGATGATTTCGATCAAATATGCATCAATACAATAGAAACCAATCAAGGCTCTGATACCACTGATGGGTTATAAGAACATCCTATGTGCTCATGCAAACCCTAATGCTTGGATTTAGGTTTCTCTATTGTACATGCAATTCATCCAAGACTTTAAACCCTAGATCTAGCATACAATTAACCATATTAACTTATGAATGGGGTTTAGATCTTACCTTGATTGTTATGTAGCAATAATAATCTCAAATCCTCCTTGTAATGACTTTAGAAAGCTTAGAGTCACAAGTGTCACTCCTCTAATGGCTTACAAACACCAAGAGCAAGAGGATGAAGAATAAGGAGAGAGGAGGCTGCCTAAAATCGTCCAAAACCCTAAAGGAACTCTGCACCACGTTTTTGGGGCTTAAGGGTACTATATATACATGTAGGCTATTAGGGTTTTCAACTAGGAAACCCTAATCTGACTACTTAAGCCCTAAGCAGCCCATGGATTCCTTTGGTATATCCCTTGGACGATTTCTAATGGGCTTCCCCATAGAATTCGTCCAACATATATATTATTAAGTAATCCATAGCCCAAATGCAACTATCTTATAATTACAGTTCCAGTCCCTTAAGTTTAATTAATCTCTTTTAGCCACAAAATTAATTATCAATTAATTCTTGACTAATATTAATTAAACAATATGATTTATCATTTAATATATTATTCTTATAATATATTAATAAATCATAATTAATCCTCTCTCTCTCTCCATAATTCATCCTATCAAGTTGCTTTGGTGAAGGCAACCTAAAAGGACCATGCACCATCGGGTCAAGTACATACCAAAATAGTTATGGACTTAGACACTAATCCAACAACTTCATGGTTGTAGATCGTCACTATGAATGGTTAGAGAGGAAAATGGGGAAGGGATAAAAGGGTGGGACCCATAAAATTTAATTAAAATATTTTTATTAGCAAATGGGAAATTAAGTTATCTGACAACAATTTAATATGTATTTGAAGAAATAACCAAAAAAATGTTGTTAGCAAAAATAACCATTTGGATCGGAATGAACATTCTGGACTAAGATAAAACACTTTTTCTAATAAAAAAACATTTTAGATTTAAATTTCGGACCAACATTCCGAATTCCAGATTGAAATTTTGGATTTCGGAAAAAAAAAATTGAAATATTAAGAACAAGTCTAAAATCCAATGAACAATTTCCAAATTTCGAGGAAAAAAAATCATCTTTACTTAAATCTAATAAAAGAAATTAAATAAACATAGTGAATGTGAAAATATATAATATTATATACTTAAATATTTTATTGGAAAACGATAACGTTAAACATTTCAGACGTAAGTGTGATTATTTTTTCAAAAAAAAGTTGAAAAAACAACAAACATTAACTCTATAATTTGAAGATCAAACTCGGAAAGAAACATTCTTTGAAAAAAAGAATGCTCCAGAATATGAACAATACTATTGAACCAGACAAAGAAGGGTTATTTAAAAAAAAAAAAATGGTTATTTTATTTGAAAAGCTCATTTACATAGATTAGATTATTTAATTTCATTTAATAAATTAATTAGACATTAAAAAATAATTGTTTTTTTAAAGAGCATTCTAATCATTTTATGTTGTTACAAACTAAACATTGCAACTTTTAACGATAATCCTAGTTAACTTTTGAATATAAAAACCGAACATATTTTTTGACATATGTATAAAACGATAATCGGTCAAGATTCATGTGCTTATGCTCCACCCTTTCAAAGTATTAGGATAGTTTATATAATTATATACTTACTCCGAAATCATTTACAATCATCTAACAAAAACATGTTATTTTTGTGAATGTCCCACTTGTATCCTCATTTATTTATAACTATCTTGTAATTAAAGCTTACATTTTTCAGGATTTCCCTTCTGTTGACTTCCCATTTCACATGTGCAAGTCTTAAAGGAATCGTAGTTGTTGGGCTTCCCATACCGGAGAAAACCAACAAATAGAACTGATTCCTTCAACCTCCATAGATTTAGTCATCTGTTTGTTATCAAACACACCCAGAAGAAAAAGAAGAAGATGGCTACAAATCTCCGGAGATTTAAGCGATTTGGTTCCGTATTCATCAACAATTCTTCTCCTCTCAGACGATTATCTTCGTCTTCCGCCGTTTTGGGTTCTGTTGATGGTCAGGTGCAACAACCAGGAACTGGAACGGGGAAATCTATAAACCTTTACACTGCAATCAATCAAGCACTTCAAATAGCTTTAGATTCTGATCCTCGGTACCTTTTTCACTTTTGCTACCTCCTTTGATTATAATACTCTATGTCTCAATCTGGATATATTATTCCTTCCTTTTTCCGATTTTGGTCCATAATCATTTTTGTTTAATTACTCGATTCCTATTTCTGATTCTCCACATGTGGGCCGTGTAGGTTTAATAGAATCCCCTCTTCCGAATGGAATCGTAAAATTAGCATGGATTCTTAACTGATTTTTCATTTCTATTACCATATCATAACAAATTAAGCTAAATTGGGAACTAAAAATTCACATTTGGAATCACAGTTCTTATATATTTGGGGAAGATGTGGGTTTTGGTGGCGTCTTCCGTTGCACAACTGGATTGGCTGATCAATTTGGCAAACATAGGGTTTTCAACACCCCTCTATGCGAACAGGTAACTCTATCAAATATCAATAAAAAATCTCTCATTTCTCCAAGATTCTTTCGTTTCAAATCTCTCCATTATTCCGATACAAGTTATTCATGGTTTCCTGCTCTTCAAATCGTTTACTTTTCAAATTTAAACCAATTTGTTATTTACAACAGGGGATTGTTGGATTTGGAATAGGTCTAGCAGCAATGGTTAGTTCCTTAAAATTTTCTACTCCAAAATCCTTTTTTGCATCTTTTCATACAGCTATATTATATTATATAATTATATAATATAATGATTTTGTAACAGGGGAATCGAGCTATAGCAGAAATCCAATTCGCAGATTACATTTTTCCTGCTTTTGATCAGGCATGTATCTTTGAATTCTTTATTCTCCACTATGCTAATTTCTCACAGATTCACATCCAAATCTTTCAACATTTTTTGTAGATTGTCAATGAAGCTGCTAAATTCAGATATCGAAGTGGTAACGAATTTAATTGCGGAGGTAACCAAAATTATCAAAAAAAGAAAAAAAAAACTTTCCTTTTTCCTTTTTTTTTCGATTATCAGAATTGATTATTTGTGGGTTATTAGGTTTAACAATAAGAACACCATATGGAGCTGTGGGACATGGAGGCCATTATCACTCACAATCTCCCGAAGCTTTCTTTTGCCATGTTCCTGGTCTTAAGGTACTCGAACATTTGACCATTTTACCCTTATAAAGAATTTCTTACGAAAATTTTTCTCATAGGTTGTTATACCTCGAAGCCCAAAGGAAGCAAAAGGATTGTTGTTATCAAGTATACGTGAACCAAATCCTGTTGTGTTTTTTGAACCGAAGGTCATTCATTGCTTTATAATTTTATTTATTTATTTATTTATTTATTTTAATTTGTATTTTTATTCATGTGAAGTAAAGTTTTTATAATTTTTTGGAAGTTTAGTGGCTATACCGATTAGCTGTAGAAGAGGTTCCGGAAGGGGATTACATGTTACCTTTATCAGAAGCTGAGGTAATTAATTATATTTATGAATTTCCAAATTTACCCTTTTGGAAATTTAATTTTTTTTTTTTTTTTGGAAAATTAGGTTATTCGAGAAGGTAGTGACATAACCCTAGTTGGTTGGGGCGCTCAGCTTGCCATCATGGAACAAGCTTGTGTTGATGCTGAAAAGGCAAGAATTTTTTTTTTTTTTTTTTGAACAAAAAAATAAATTATTAATGAAAAGGGACGATTTTATTCAACGTTGTTTTTTTTTTCTGATTTTAAGTAGTGCTAAACTAATTGGTTGTTTCTTTTCTAGACCGGATCAATTGTCTGAACAAGAGTAAATGACCATTTTACCCTTATGTTGCAACAAACAATTTTTTAATTTTTTTTTCATTTTTTAAATTTTTACAGGAAGGAATCTCTTGTGAACTTATAGATTTAAAAACATTAATTCCATGGGACAAAGAAACAGTGGAAGCTTCAGTGAGGAAAACAGGAAGATTATTGGTATAAGATTTATATTTTTTATATAAAAAAAAATGTTGATTGTTGAATAATGAATATACAAATTTTTTATTTTTTTAAATTTATAGATTAGTCATGAAGCTCCAGTTACAGGTGGATTTGGTGCTGAAATCTCTGCATCAATTGTTGAACGTTGTTTCTTGAGAGTAAGTTACTTAATTAGACAATATATTTTATATAATTTTTAAAACCAAACATTGAATTTTTTTTTATTTTTATAATTAAAAAAAATGGATACTTTTTTTTTTGTAGTTGGAAGCACCTGTTGCTAGAGTGTGTGGTTTGGACACTCCATTTCCTCTTGTTTTTGAGCCATTCTATATGCCTAACAAGAACAAGGTTAGAATTGTCTTTTGTCTTTTTTTTTTTTTTGACTTTGGTAATTGTTATTGATGTACTTGGATCGTGGGTGTAGATACTTGATGCGATCAAAGACACGGTTAATTACTAAAACGCCCTCGGTGATTCTTCCATGCAAAAACCAGGATGAGAGTGCAACCACCCGTTGTAATATATGTATTTTCTTTCTTGAAAAAAAAAAAAAAAAAAAAAAAAAACATTTTGTATAACTTTTAAATTTACCATCTTTGATCAGCAAAACATGTTAAGTGGCATTGACATGGAGTCCATGTTCTTTTTAATATATTTTCATAAATCTTATTATTATTATTATTGTTATTAACTTATATTGTTCCTGTTTTATTTTTCCAAAAAATAATTAGTGAAACTGGGAAATAAATGGGATATACCTTTTTTAACAAATCATTCATCAATTAAAGACCTAAACTACAAATAAAAATTAATAAAAATTCATAATTTGTTGGATAGCATTTGATATTATCCTTAAAATATACTAACGGGCTATAAAACGATAAACCTTGGGACAAAATAGATTGTCCGGTTTGATTACGTGTCGAGTCAATCAATAGTATTTCTAAATTCATCAACTGCATCTTATTAATCGTTCGAAGTATTTTTTTTTATTTTTATTATGTGTTGTGAAATATAGATATTTTATAAAACTGTTGCGACATTTTTATCATTGTTGCATTTGAGTGTGCGTGGAAAACATTATCCGTGTTCGAGAATGCTTCCTCCAAGTTGGTTATAAATAATTTTGAAGACAAAAGTAAAGTCGGAATAGAAATTTGTATAAAATAGATAAATTACTGTATTGGCCCAAAAGTTACAGTAAAAAATAACTTGTTAAAATGCTTCTCATAATTATTATAACAGTGCTTTATTTCAGAAAAATAGAATTTCATTACTATAGTTTAACACTAAAGAATAAAGAAATAAGAAATAAGAAAAAAAAATGATTCTCATTCCACATCTTTTATTAACAAATGGAAAATGAAATTTTGCCTAGACCGACTTGTTATTTGTATTTTTAATTTTTTTTTTTATGATTTTATTACTATCGTTGAAAACTGATCGATTTTATTTTGCTAATTGCTCTTTGATGATTCTAGCTTCAGTTCCGTGTTTTTTTTTTTTTCCAATTTTCACCACCTAAACATGAAACGAAATTTTGGTAGCATTTTAATGAAGATAAAGTACAATAAAGGTTTAAATTGCAAAATATCATAAAATAACCGAACGTGCTGACTTCAATTTAACATATAAACAACTAGAAAAACTAAATATACCGAATACCGTAATTAGGATTCAAATTCCCGACCATGCATTGCAGACAAAAAAGAACATATTCCTAACAAAAACATGCCCAAAATCGAAAAAATTAAATCCGAAATTTGTAACAAAACGAAACATATACAATACAATAACATAAAAGATGTTGTGTTGGATATGTTTCCTTGATATTCAAATATTGGGTCTATTCCTTTTGGAAATAACTAATCTATAATTTCCTTGATATTCAAATAATAGGTCTATTCCTTGTATCAACAAATGATACAAAACACAAATTGCATATTTTACAAACAAAAACGTGTGTAAATGGGTGTTTGGCTTAGCTTTTCAAACCCCAAAAGTCTTTTTTGGAAAAGTTACAAAAAGTCAGGATTTCCTAACTTTTCCAAAAAATTCATTTTCTTTGTATAAAAAACTTCAAAAGTGACTTTTAAAACTAGTTTGCCAAACATCTTTTGTTTTTTTTTTTTTTCAAAAATGACTTTTGGCTGTAAAAAATTAAGCCAAACACCCCCTAAATTTTGAGCTCGAGCTTTTTTTCATCACCGTTATCTAATAAGATAATGTTATAGGGTATACTGGTCACATCCTCACAATCTATAAGGAAGTACTTATCATTCCACGTCATTGTATTGCTTTCACTTTATAATTTATTTAATTAAAATAATGATCATTGAAAATAAAAATAATTAAAAGTAATTGTTTTTTAGACGGCAGATTATGTCGTTAGTAAGAATCTCTTTATCCATGTTCGAATCTTGGCTTCTACTCCGAGAAGGCGAGAAGTATTACCCTCTACCAATTAGGTTAATCCGGCAAATTAAAAATTTCTTAATAAACTTAAATAAAAATACATAACAAATAAAGAACTAATATTATAATTTTTTGTAACATTTTTTCATGAATTGTCTTTTCTCCACTAACATCTTTTCATGTCTTCACCCTCAAGATCATAGGTCGATATCATCAAAACCTACATATTAGTCGAGACTTATTCATGAAATAATGTTTGTTGCTCACGCTTAGTTTCCTTTTTAAACTCGGTCTTTAGTTTTTGCGATTGCAGATGTTCGTTAAAGTTTTCTTTAAAAAAATGTAACTCGTTTGGTTCCAATACGTTTTTCCCTAAAGATAATGTAGCTCGCCTCTTTTCATCCCTCCCAATCGGTCATCAAAGTGGTTCTTTTGGTGAAATCTCGTTGAGGTCGAATGTAGTTTGGGCATAGTTTTTTGATTTGGATGTCTCAGACCCGTTTTTTGTATCGAGTAGATTGCGTAAGTACATCTATATTAAGTATCATTTTGGAAATTATTTTAGAACTTCTCAAGCTTTGACATGGGTAAATGCTTTACAGGATTCAACTTCATGGCTTAGAGCAGACGACACAATAAAAATGGTTGTGAACGTGGTACTGCGGGTGAAACTTGAAGGTGTATGTACGAGATGATGTCGACGAGCTGTGTGAAGGCGTTGTGATATGTGATGGCAGTGTGCGACGTCGGCAGACTATGTAAGGACGGCGTCGATGGTATATGGATGATAGGAGCGTCGATTTTAAAGATGCGAAGGGGGAGATGAGAAAGAGAGGAACAAGTTTAGGTTAGGGTAAGACGAAGAAACGTGTCTTTTTTTAAATGGGCTTTTACATTTGACTGAATCATGTGTTTTTCTTTTTCGGGTCCTTTATGAAGAGGTAAACAAACAATCTAAACCTGTTCAAATCTGCCTTTTTTTAAGAGTCATTAAATGGTAAACAAACAACCCCTTAGACAATGATCCATGGTGGTGTGGTGGTATTGTTTTCGAAAACAATTTAGTAAAAAAAATGCTTAATTTTTCTGTAACGCCCCGATTCCCGAGTATCAATTTGTGGTTATTATTTCTCATTATTTCAAGGTCTACTCGACGAGTTAGTTGCCTGACTCGCCGAGTAACAGCGTGTTGGTCCACGTGTTTAAGTGACCTACTCGCCGAGTCCAAGAAGGGACTCGACGAGTAGGAGCTGGAGGATGAAACCCTAATTTTGGGGTTTTGCACACTATTTAAAGGTCCTTAACTTTCCTTCCCAGCCTCCCTTGTCACCTTCACGTCCAGAGAAACCCTAATAGCCAGCTAGTCTCTATTCTTGAGTGTGTGAGACCAAAAAAGAGTGTATTGGAGCATTTCTTGAAGAGTTGAGAGCTTGGGACAAGAAAGAGCATGTAGATCCAGCCTTTCCAGTATTGTGGCATCAAGATTAAGGTATAAAGCTACCACCTTTCCTTTTCATTGCTTAGATCTCCAATTTGTGGAAGAAAATGGTCATTTCTAGGGCAAGATAGAGTCATTTTCGGGTTTGAGCTTGTCACAAGGGCAAAGTTTCAGATCTTGACTCCCCTAGGCTTTGTGGTGTAACACCGTAAATTTCAAAACAATTTTTCGCATTTCATAAAAACACAAATTGTTTAACATTCATAAAACATTAATGTTTGAAACTCAATCCATGCTATATAAAAATCCCAAGATCTGATGACATAAAAATCCCGTGTGTGTGTACTGATCAAGCCGGCGCCTTCCCACGGTCATCACTAGTACCTGAAACAAATAACACCAACACTGTAAACATAAAGCTTAGTGAGTTCCCCAAAATACCACACATAACACATATTAGCCACTCGAGGCTATAACTCTGTGGGTCCGTGGACCCTACTCTGTGAACCCTCTGGTTCTAACTCTGTGAACCTTCTGGTTCCAATTCTATAACATGCACAGCATAAATCACATAGAAATAATGCAGTACAACACATAACATACATATAGCATACAAATACTCTGTCACATAACTCTGATTACCTACTCGAGGTAAAGTATAGTAAGAAGACTCACCTCGCGTATCTCGATAACTCGCAAATCCCGAAATCACTCGCGCTCGATCCTCCGAGCTATAATCCCCCTATAACACAATATATCTCTAATTAACACTTTCACAACTAAGGTTGACTACCCCTATCAAGTCAACACTGGTCAACTCTGGTCAACGGTCAACGGTCAACGGTCAACGGTCCACTTTGACCGGACTCGGCGAGTGCACTAGAGCGACTCGGCGAGTCTATACGTGTTCACTGACTCCCTAGGATCCTCTCTTGACACGTCGAGTACTTCGCTGACTCGACGCGTTCCACCTGGCATGAATCGCGGGGCCACCACGACTCAACTCGCCGAGTCTCAAGAACAACTCGGCGAGTTCCAGCTTGACTCAGTCCACCCGTCAACCCTCTCTGACTCTCCCTGACTCACTAAGTCAATCCCTTAGCTCGGCAAGACCACTCGCTGAGTGGTTATGGACAATCTTCATGCTACTCACCGAGTCTGTTCATCGGACTCGGCGAGTCTATGCCATGCATAAACTCAAACTCACTCCTGAGGTCAGATCCGTTCCATTAACTCATAAATCCAGTCCTTCCAAGCACATACATCACGTAAAGTTACAATCTTGGTGCTCATGCAAAGGTCCAAAGGCCTTATTTGATGATATGGTCTCTAGAATGCTATTCTAAGCTCATGGCCTCCATTAACACTCATAAAGCTTGAGGGAAAAGAGTCTCAGGACCTCTTTGGGTCCAGATCTAAAGCATCAACACAAGAAGAGGCCAATTACTCCATGAATCATTCCACAAAGAAACCCTAACTCTAAGATTTACACCAAGGACTGAGAAAGGAACGAATGGTTACCTCAAATGAAGTCTCTGAGCTCAGGAATCACTGGATTAGCACCTTCTTTGGTCTCCTCTTGCCTTGATCCTCTTCTATATGCAAAATCACCCACAAATAATCAAGGATCTTCCTCTTCTCTCTCACAAAACGCTCAAGGACTCTTTAGGGTTCTCTCTGGGGTTGGTGGCCGCAAATGACGGCCATAAGCCCCTTTAAATAGGTCTCATATCCTGGAAATTAGGGTTTCATTAAACAGCATGGACTCGCCGAGTCCACCTTTTGGACTCGCCGAGTCCGGACGCGAACCCTTGCCCAAACCGCGATCATACTCGGCGAGTTTGAGCTCCAACTCGCCGAGTCTCCTCACAAAACACCAAAAATTAAAAGAATAAATAATACCTGGAATCCGGGCTGTTACATGTGGACAGAAAGCCTCAAGCTTTATGAAACTTTGACCCTCCTTCATGTCCAAAACCTTATCTTAATGCTAGTTATGAGTGTTTTAGTTCCATAGATCCTTGCATGCACGTAAAGTTAGCAACTTTACGTGATAACAACACCCTAGGAGCCTAGATCTACAGTTTGGAGCCTTGGTTTCACGAAGAAGCTTATGTATGGATGAAGGACTGAAGGGACTCGGCGAGTTGCATGGTCAACTCGGCGAGTCCGATGCAGATTGTCATGGACTCGGCGAGTTAGATGAGTGACTTGGCAAGTCGGCTAGGGTTTTCCCAACCTTTGGAATGTATGAACTAGGCGAGTTGCAAGGGAGACTCGACGAGTCGGCCAAGGAATTTACGACCGCAAACCTTGGGAACTCGACGAGTCACTCTAGTGACTCGGCGAGTTGGCGAGTTATGCAAGGAACTCGGCGAGTAGCTAAGGGTACTCGACGAGTTGAGGTCAACATGGACTATTGACCTTGACCGTTAACTTTGACTTTGACCAAGGTTTGACCAATTTGACTTTTGAGGATAATTGGTAAGCGGGTATTTATGAATTGGATCATTGATGGTTATAGGTGTTGGAGTTTGGGGCAGTGTTTCGAGAGCGTGATTTCGTGGTTTAGTCCGGCATTGCAAGGTGAGTTATCCTCACTATATCAACAGGGTCTAAGGCACCAAGGTCGACCCTTATCGGATTTGTATCTAGGTATTTGCTTGATATGTTTATTGATCTGCTAGATCTGCATCCTAGTATATAGGATGATGTTATGTGATTGACCGGTTAGGTCGGTATCCTGGTTATAGGATGGTTGTTGTGTTAGTGATCTGTTAGATCGGTATGATTATCTGTTATATATATGCTAGCGTATGATCTTTATGTGCACATGATTGTTTAATTAGTATGGGGGTTCAGTTGAGGCGGGTCCTGCTTCGTGCTGTAGGCCAACATACCCAGGGCAGACCGAATAAACAGCAGGTCCAGGAGGGCACCTAGTCAGGCCGAAGGCCCGGCGAGCGGTCCGCATAGGCTGAAGGCCCCGAGAGGGCGATCCAGACGTGTTGAGGCTCGGAGAATGGGCCAGATAGACTGAAGGTCCGGTGCGGGCGGTCCAGTCATACTGTAGACTCATAGAGTGGACCAGGTGGACTGAAGGTCCGGTGCGGGCGGACCAGTCACATTGTAGACTCGTGATGCATAGTTGTTATGTTATTTATATGTTTATATGATATGGTTATCTGTATGGCGTTGGTATTTTTGGGGTAACTCACTAAGCTTTCGGGCTTACAATTTCAGTTTATTGTTTCAGGTTCAGCGGATGGCCGCGGGAAGACAAAGGCGTGACCGTACACTTCCTCGATTGATGATTATGATTTCTGGAAACTCTGATATTTAAACTATTTTGAAAACAAATTATAATAATTGAATGGTTTTAAACGATTTAAAAAGTTTTAAATTGACTCGAATTTTATGGATGTTACATTTTCACATAAATATCGGTTTTCAAAATAACTTTTGAATTTGTAACAAAATCAAAAGTTAGACAAAACTATGAAATTGGTCCATGTGGTATTTAAAAAACTTTAGATAGGGTCCGAAAAGTTTTCAACTTGCATTGATGGTCCAAAGTCAAGGTTTTCTTTTGATTTTGGTCCCTGGAGAACTTGAAAAGACTGTTTTGCCTTTTTTATTTCTTATTTTCTATTTTTTTTATATTTTCTTTAATAATTTAATAATTAAAAATTAAAAGTTAAAGAACTGGGCTCTCTCTCTCTCTCTCTCTCATGAATAGATGAATGAAAGGGCCGTTGACTTCTGAAGATAATCAACATTTTTAATAACTTTTCGATTTAAGCATATACTAAAAAGGTGTAAACTTAGGTCTTTGATTTCAACAGAAGGGAGAAAGGGATGAAAGGGTGTTCATCTTCACCAAAAAGGACAACCACCAAATTATCAGAACACCGTCGTCGGCCACCAGTCACCTAGAAACCTCTAATCTGAAACACCTTTGATTTTCAGACAAAGACAAAAAAAAACCCTACGATCTGAAAATGACACATAGTCGACAAATAGATCTCCAGATCCTCAGTCGAAAAGTGATATCGCTACCCATCTCGTTTTCGTTTTTGCTTGAAGCTGTTAATTATGGTTTTCGTTCAAGATTTGGATTAATAATCAGTCGTCGCCGCCTAGCAATCAGCCGCCTAAAACCCTAGCAATCAATTGTCGCCCCCATTCCGACGAACGCTAGGGTTTCAAATGGTGATGTCGTCGGATCTATCTCTAACCCTAATCAAAATTTGTCTCCACAACCGAGATCTAAAGACGAAACGAGATTTAAAGGCGGCATATCGATTTTTGGAGTGTATTTGCTTGTTTGTGTTTGAAGGCAAAAAATCAATTTCTTTCCACTGAATTCTAGCATTGATGTATTAGCTATAAGATGAACACAAGATCTTCATTTTCATATTTCCCTTGATTTCTTCATCTTCATCTCATTCCCAAATCTTCATCTTGTTCGGATGATAGTGGTGATATTCTATTTTTCTAAAAACCAAAAGGATGAAGATAGGTTTTGTGGAGAGAGAGATCGGTGGGTGGGGTGGGTGGGGGATAATATATTTTTGAATAAATTATGGAAATCATTCTTATGGTTTAGTCAAAGTTGCAAGTTTGGTTCCTAACTTTTTTTTTACACTCGGATCGTCCCTGTGGTTTGATTTTGTTGCATTTTCCGTCCCTTACGTACATAAAATTAGGGACCAAACGTGCAATTTTGACCAAACCATAGGGACGAAAAACGCAACAAAATCAAACCACAGGAACGATCCAAGTGCAAAAAAACAACGTTAGAGACCAAAATGCAGTTTTTACCAAACCATAAGGACGATTTCAGTAATTTAATTTATTTTTTTATTTTTTAATTAAAATAGTATTAAAAAATTATAAAAAATACAAAAAAAAATAAAAATAAAGACATAAACCTCTTTTCAAGTTTTTTGGATTAAAATCATGAAAATATTTTGATTTTAGACCTTCAATACAATTGAAAACGTTTTTAAAACTCATCCAAAATTTTTTAAATACCACAAAGATTCTTTCCGAAAGTTATTTCGATAAAAACAATGACCCAAAGTGGTGTGGTGGTACATTGTCATCTTAATTATACAAAGATAAAAAGTCGAAGACAATCAAGTTTTTTATTACTTTTGTCTACACATTGTCTACTTCTAGACACTATGCCTTACTCCTTGTATTTGGAAAACAATGTTATATGTCCCCAAAACTTACGAATATATTTTAAAAGAGAATTTGTTTTGTCACCAAAATATTTAGATGCACATGTTCCTCTTTCGGCTTCTCATTCGTAATAAAAATTATATATTGCATCATTAGATATTTTACCTCTAAAAAAAACATTTCTCTCTTAATTTCATTAGAAATTGTGTTTTTAATTATATTACAATTACATGTTTAAACATGTTTATAACAGAATTATGTTGATGAACAAATGATAAGGTATGGATTCAACTTCTCTAACTTCATTTTGCTTATGTTTTAATATCTTGGTTTTAAAGGCTTTATTGATATTATTTATATAACGGTGTGATTCTAGCCATGACATTTATAAATATTGTTGTTATTGACTTGGCTTTTTAGGAAATAGGTTATGGGATAAATATTTAATACGATAGAAAAGAATTAACAAAAACCGGGTAAATTTTACCAAAAATGAAACCCAAATTTGATGAAAAACCCAAATCTGAGATCGAATAAAAACCCTAATTTTTGGAATTAAATTTTTGCCCCCAGAACAAAGCCATCAAGAAATCGATCATAAATCTTTCCCCTTGTAGCCGAAAGAAGAGGCAATATAACGAAACCACAAAGAAACTACAAAATCGTAATCAATTTTTACATAAGAAATCAATCGATAAACCAGATTAAAAAAATATATTTATAATATTTCAATACATCGCGATTTTTTAATCATGAAAATAGAGGACCCATCAGAAACCAAATATTTATCCCCAAATGCTTATAAAAGCTAATCGGTCCGCATCATGGTTTAATTTCTACCAAGAGAAATTCCATCATCTGGATCCTCATTAATCTACAAATTATGATTCGAGATAGAAAAAAAAATACTAAATCAAAACATTTTTTTCAAAAAATAATTTTTTTAATAATAAAAAAGGGCTCAGAAACAAAATATGGGTTATGAGAAAGTTTATCGATCACAATGAATATCAGAGTGGTGCATGACTTTCCTGTTTTATCATCATTGCCCCTTCATGAAATAAATAATCGTATTATATAAGAATGTTTTCAAAATCATAATGAAAGTTCAATCTATTGTAATAACAAAAAAAGAAAAAGAAAAAGCTTGGAATGTTTTTTCACATCTGCTCAGATTTATGAACTTGTAATCTCATTGTTTCCTTTGTTTGAAAGAAACTCTGAAGTCTGACATGTGATAAGTTTCATAATTCATCAAAACAGAATACAGAAAAAGTAAATACGATTGAATATTGAGAATGGAGATCAGAGTTTGGTTAATAATTTGTCGATCACTGAAAATTCAGAAACACGGACCAATAAATTGCTCATCATATCTCGAAAAATCGAAAGATTAACATAAAAGAAATCAAAATAAAAATGAAATAGAAAGAAAAAGAAGATAAAATAAGGCTAAATGTTGAGCATCAGAGACTTATATACTAATAATCACGAACAGTTTGTTCGATCATCTTGTTGCAGTTATTTTCTCATCACTTGACAAACAAAACATGTAAATTAGTTTTATATGAAAAGAATAATTTCAAAAACGAAATTAAAAATCCAAAATAGAAAAGGCCTCAGAGATCTTGGTGGATAATGAATCATCAAATGGGATAATCCCATCAAGAGTAGCAAATATCATTCTTACATCAACGGCCACAACAGTAAAAAAAATCGATTAAATTGATTTAGATAATCGTAGTATAATGAGTCAGAATGGAGTGTAAGATCACCTTCCTCTTCAAATAAAAACTATTATAAAGAGAAAATCATTGGGAATCCGAATGATTTTTTTCATCATGCTCATACTTATAACAACAACAAAAACGAGTTCTTTTTCTTATGGGAGATATAAGAGAGTATGAATGTATCTACCTTGTCACCGAAAAGCCCTAGCTAATGAGGAAGATCCGGAGCTAAAGGTAGCCACATATAGAATTCAAATATATGTGATCGAAATACTTCATTTAGCCTAATGATAGATCCCTTAATCCACCGTTGAAATTGGACTCCGATCAAGGAATTGCAATATCAGGCTTAATGATAAGCCCATTCAACAGACTCAAAACGATGAAGTACAAGTAAATCGAGCATTATTGAAACATAAATGATGATGAAAGGAGGATGCGAGCTATTGAGAAGAGATGAAGTAGCTGCGATTGAGTTGTTTGGTTGCAAGGAGGATGTATTTTATATGCAGATGTAAATTAGGGATGGTTGTTTCAAACCCTAGCTCCTTGTTTTTGCGTTTTTCAGTAAGGCTACGGCCATAGGTCGCTAACGTCTTGTTTTTTTTTTTTTTTTTTTTTTTTTTTAATTAAATAAAACAAAAGGAAGGAAATTATTGATAGAAATAGGAGGGGAAAGAATAAAAAATTATTCTTTGTTTCAGAAAATAAAAGAAAAATTTTAAGTTTTGTTATGAGACAAAAAAAAACAAAAAAAAAAACAAATTTAAAAGTTTTTCTTCACTTCATTTTACTTCCAAATCCGTCCAATTTAAGAGGAAAATTGGGAAATAAATATAGCTTGACATTCTTTCCTTCCTCTGATTTTCCTTTTGTTAATAAAACTCGGGAACACGATTTTCTTTCGATATCCCTCACTTTCCCTTCATATTCATCTATATATGTCTTTAAGTAGAACTCAGGAACAAGGCGTAAGAATGCTACACATCAACTCTCGTTAGGAGGCTTGCTAGGAAGGACTCGTTACACCCAAAGTAAGAAGAGATGGAATGGGGCAAAGGGTTGTGATCGGCTTTTTTTTTTCTATTTTACTTTTTTTTACCAAAATAAAAACTATTAAAAATACAACATCATATGGATGCTACCATTCCTACCTTTTTACAACTTGGATGTTATCATTTTCTCTATCCTATATGGCTTCAAAAACTCATGTGTAGCTTTGAAAAATCTGATGTGGCGGCATGCTAACCATGCTACCACTCCCTCCAATACGGGTGAAAGTGGGTCCAAACCCAGACCGGATGGACCATAACCCGGAAAACCTGGAATCGGTTAACGGAATTTTGTAGGATCGGAAACCAGATCAGTATATAGGAACCGGTTCTGGTCCAGTTTCGGGTAAAGTGGGTCTAGAACCGGAAAACCTGAAAACATCAAAGTGGGTAGGGTGGAACTAGGTAAAGTGGGTTTAGAACCAAAAAAACCGGATTTTTTTGGTAATTACCTAGGGGGTTGAACTTTGAAATTTTCTATATTGATCTCCCAATTTCGGGGACTGTAAGTCATTGAATATGAAACCAAAATTGACAAAACTATAGTTTAAAATCATTTACAAACTCTAAACTATACTCTGAAAAAAACCACATGTCAAGCTGACTTTAAACAAATGAGATATGCATATTTTAAAATTTTCACAGAATACAAAATACAAAACACAAATAGCTGAAAATTTGAAAATTTTCAACTTTGATATCCCGACTTCAGGGACTGTAAATCATTGGATATTAAACCAAAAATGACAAAATTATAGCCTAAACTCATCTATAATCTCTAAAATACAAGTTGAAAAAAACTACATTTCAATCCGACTTCAAACGAATTAGATATGTATGTTTTAACTTTTTCATATAATACAAAAAGAGCTGAGAAATTAAAAACTTTTAGTTTTGATATCTCGACTTCGTAGGATTGTAAGTGATTAAATATTAAACCAAAAATGACAAAATTATAGTCTAAACTCATGTACAAAATCTAAACTAGAAGTCGGAAAAAACTTCATATCAATTTGATCCGACTTCGAACGAATTAGATATGTATGTTTTAACATTTTCACAAAATACAAAAATAGCTAAAAAACTAAAAACTTTCAGCTTTGATATCTTGACTTCGGGGACTGTAAGACAATGAATATAAAACAAGAAATGACAATTTTATAGTCTAAAATCATGTATAAACTCTAAACTACACTTTGGATAAAACTGCATGTCAATCCGACTTCAAACAAATGAGTTATGTATGTTTTAAACTTTTCACAAAAACTTATTCCAATCCGTAAAAATGGTTATGGTTCCTAACACTGGTTCCGGTTCTTAAACCAGTGTACCCAGAGTCGTTGGACCCAAAACTAGATAACTGGAAACCTAGATGAACCTATTCCTTAAAATCGGAACCCGGACCAGTTCTACATATTTCGGTTCCGGTTCCGGTTCCGATTTTCCGGTTTTAAATTTCATCCCTACCCTCCAACCTAGGGGAATGGGGATGAAACGAGGGCTAGCTAACAATAGTGGAATGAAACGGAAACTAATTATAAATAAATTATGATTTAAGTTAGAGGCAAGTTCAATGGGATGGAAAGATTTGATATTTTTTTGTCTTTCCGTCCTCATTATGTATGACTTATTTAATCAAAAAACCGAATCGATCAGCGGTATTCTGTTTAGTTTTCTGTTCTACTAATATTGATTTTTGGTTATTTCATTTTGGTCCGGTTTGGGCCGATTAAAGTTCTAAACACTTTCTTAGATAGTAAACTTCTTAGTAGAATGGAGCTAGTTGGAACTGCTTAGTGGTATTTCGGTTCCGAAGACTTTCTTATATATCACATTTCTCTTAATTTCATTTTTATCATCGTAATTGTAACGTCCCAAAAATTCAGATAAATTTTTTGCTTTTAAATTCATTTCAATCATGCGGTAATCATATAAAATAGTCGAGAGTTTATCATAATACCATATTATCAGAGTACAAATCTCAATATCTCATGATGCGGAAAATCATAGGTGGATGCAGTGCGATCAGGTCGGACCCTTCCCTTTGAGCTTGAATTACTTGAAACATAAAGTGAAAATCATAAGCACAAAGCTTAGTGGGTTCCCCTAAAATATATGTTAAATGTGACTCGAGAATTTGGATGATGTTCATGGAGCATTTAGAGCACTTGAAACTAAATCGAGCACTTGGCGTTCATGGAGCATGTGACAAAGGAACACATCATCTGAGAAATGAATGGATCAACTGACAAAGGAAAGGATCGAGTGTCAAAGGAACGGATCATTTAGAAGGGGGTTAGGAGCAACTAGAAGAAGTTTGGAGCACTTCGAGTGATATGAAGCAACAATGGAGCCTTGTTGTTGTTGAATTAATGTCTAAGTCCATAACTATATTTGGTATGTACTTGACCTTGTTGTAGCATGGTCCTTTTGGGTTGCCTTCACTGGAGCAACTTGACTAGATGATTAATGGAGAAAGAGGTTATTATGGTTTATTAATATATTATATGAATAATATATTAAAGGAGAAATCATATTTGTTTAGTTAATATTGGTCAAGAATTAATTAAGAATTAATTTTGTGAACAAAAGAGATTAATTAAACTTTGGGGACTGAATTGTAATTATTGGATAGTTGCAAAGTAGGTTGAGAAACCCTAGGGATAGGGTGGACGAAATCTTTATGGATAGCCCTTAACATTTCATCCAAGGTAGGGATCCAGAAGTTTTTATGGGCTGCTTGGTGGCTAAGTAACCGGATAATGACTCTGACTGAAACCCTAATCTCACACCTATATAAAGGACCCTTATGCTTCATATTTCGGCTACTACTTGAACCCTATAGATCCAAGAGCCGAATTTGAGCCTTCCCACTCTCTCCAAGATCTTCCAACTTGCTTTGGTGTTTGTGATTCATTAGAAGCATCACATTTGAGGTGCTAGGTTCTCATAAACTAAAGATCTTCAAGCAACAATCAAAGGTAACATTCTTATTAGCTTATTTATGTTGATTCAAAGTTTTGTTGTATGCTAGATTAGGGTTTGCAAGTCTTGGACAATTTTGCATGTACAAATAGAAAACTAGATCCAAGCAATTAGGGTTTGCATGAACACCATAGGAATGTTGTTTTGCTCATAACCCAACAGTGGTATCAGAACCTAGGTCATTTCTCTTTTGTATTTGATGCATTGATAACTTTTTAAGGCTAAAAAGTCGAAAAATCATGCCTCTGACTGATAGACTCGTCGAGTCACCAGATGAACTAGACGAGTCAGGGCTACTCGACGAGTCAAGTTCTGTGACTCAGCGAGTCGAATCGTCTGGTGGCTGATTTTTCGGGATTTTGACTAAAATTGAGGTGGGACAATTACCATAAACTATTTTAACTGATAAAACTCGATTTTTTCAATATGGTAGTGATTATCTCAATTCAATTGAAGGATAATTGTCAAAAATAAGATAATTACTTGTTTTATAAGATAAATATGATTATTTGTATTTTTTATTTGAATTATCTTATTAAGGAAAAGATTAGATCAAATTATGTGATAGATATTAATAATAAGATTAATTAATAGTTTTTCAAATTTGATCTAAAAGTTAGTTTTGAAAAGTTTCAAAATTGTCCTCAAGTTTTAGAATTTAAATTTTTTATTAAAAGTTTAATTTTGAAATATTTAAATTCTAAACCCTAGAAGTTTACAAGTTTAAAATTCAACCCTTATACTATTATAATATTATACGATATATATATATATATATATATATATATATATATATATATATATATACACTATCTTATAAAAGAAAGCTAACTATTTCTAAAAATAGATTAAATATAATAATAATATTTTTTTAAGATATTCAAGTCGTTAAGCTTATAGTACAACCCTTTATAAATAAAATATTATTAAATCTTTTAAAGTTAGTTTTGATCGAAGTAATTCGTCGTCAATGTCGCCCTGTCCATTGATCGAGTCAATTGAATCCTAATATATTAGCAAAAATATATTAATGGCCACTACCCACCATTCATTCACATTTCAGAATTTGAATTTTGCGTTTTTGAAATCCTCTTGAAACTATATCACGCTCTCTTCAAAAGCAATTCCCCCTTCTCCGCCTTACTCTCTCACTAAAACCCTAATTAGTCAACTATTATTTGTCGCCTCCACCACAACACACATACAGACACAAAAACACACCCTGATTGACCAAAAAAACATGACAACCTCTCACCAGAGAAAGAAAGGAAAAGGTATATGCAAATCAAAAAGGGTAATTTTTCTCTTCATTTTATCTGCCAGCTAACTCTTGTGGTTTTGTTGGGTTGTGAGCTCAAGATGATTAAAGTTCTAACCTAATATTTCTTAATCTGTTGAGTTATGAGTTTTTTTTTTTTTTTTTGGGTTTTTGGGTGTTTCAGATTCTGGTGTTTTGTATGGTACTAGGTTTCTTTGATTTGGATTTTTTGGTTTCAGGATTTGCAGCTTCTCCATGGTCAATCAGGAATAAAATTCCTAAGTTATTAATCTAATCTTGGTTCTTCTTGATTTAGTTCTTACTTCTGTTGAATCCTAGCTCATGCCCACGAAGATCAATGAGGTAATAATCAAACCATGATTTCTCCAAATAACCGTCAAATATCCTAATCAACCTCTTTCTTCTCTTATTAGAGGCTTTATATGTATGCTGAAAGTATTTGATAAGATCCATATATATATATATATATATATATATATATATATATATATATATATATATATTTCAGTTTCAGGTTAATTAAATAATATTTCTTATGTTGGTTGATACAGGAGTACATGAACTACATGAGGTGTGTATATATATATATACATATATATATATATATATAAGGCTTGATGGTTCCTCTACCATAATGGAGCATCCGAACTTGGTTGGCTCAAAGTTTGAGAAAGATTCCTTACAACTGCTTTAAATGATGTTGGTACTAAATATTGGTTTCATCTTTCATGACAATAAATTTAAGTTTCAACTTTTATTCTTAATTGATAGCTGTAAAATCACTATATGTGGTTGTAGGTATGATTGGTACAAAGCAACGATGATTTAAGAAAAGAATTCGACATGACAAGATGATTATTCACTACGCTTGGTTGTACGACATTACCTTTTCATTTTGTATTTTGAACTTGATTTCAAATATTTAATTTATTGATTTTACTGAATAATTTTACCTGGTTATTTATACTTAGCTTTACTTAGTCACTTCTTGGTTTATAGGAGTACAATAGTACATAGTTATTTGCTTTACCCCAACTCATTGTATTTCCTATTCATTTTTTTCCTTAAAAGTGAAAGACTTGACATGTCATGACATTTTTTTGTATGACAGATAAGTTGCAAGATGGCTTCCTAAAACAGGACAGTTGCCCCAATGCCTATGCAGATGACATTAAATGTAATGACAAGGAAGCTTTCACCAACTTTTAGCGAAGTATATATGGAACATATATAAGCTTGGAAGTCGTGGATGAAGGTACTGTCTAATTTCTGTTTTTTTATTGCTGCGATTTTTATCTATGTTCAATTTGAGGTGCAACGAGGTTTCAAATTTCACATATGAAAAGAAGTCAAACATAGGAAGCTTATTCATGTTCTAGAAGGTAATTTTGAAAGATTTTGTTGGTATATTTAAAGTAACTTATCGAGACTTGAAATGATGAATTTACATGTCTATATCACATAATCACTTGAGTAACTTAAGGGATTAAAAAATAGGATACATCATGGAATTCAGAGGTCAACACATATTGCAATGAACCAGAGCACTCTTTTAAATATCCCATAACTCTATTTGATAGTTAAAGAATTAATGTTTTTTAAATATCACCTAACTCTATTTGATAGTTAGAGAATTAACATCTTTTAAATTTTGAATTTACCTTTATGTCATGAATGTTCTTAATTGTTCGTGTGAAAAAACTATTTGTCATCATTGCCTCGCAAATATAACATAACATGTTTCCAAATGAAATTAATTGCCTAGAGAAATTGTTTACCGCTGCCGCTTTGCACGGGGCACACAGCTAATGTGTGTGTGTGTGTATCTATATATATATATATATATATATATATAATGCTAGTCTTACCGTTAGTAGGCCTCATTCACGAAGCCGATCTATAAGGGGGTATAAGGTTGTTGCCTATAAAATGGCAGTCTAATGGGTGTCCACTCTCACCCACCGCTTCCTTGATTGGTGGAGGGTCGTTAGCCAAACGGGTAGGATAGGACAACTAATTCCTCATTAAAAGTATAATTATTAATAGTGTAACCAAATGATTTTTATAAAAATTCTCAATCTTAGTTACTTTAGGAAAAATGTGAAATAATGCTATTCCATGAAATTACACTTTGTACCCTTGTCAAGTCGTTATTGGAGCGTGGGTGGATAACCGATACATTAATATGGACTAGCAATCGTGGCAAAGGGTGACTTGATGTTTATCATAGATCAATGGAGCGTGTTTGGTTAACCGGCACATTGATTAGGTGATTTGTAACATCGACATTACCAAGTATATTTGCATGGTTATTCACACCTTTATTGTGATCCTCGGTATCCCAGTCACAAACTTGAAGGGCATATCGAGATTTAAACATGTCATTGAAAAGTTCAATGAATCTCAAAAGATCTAAGAGTTTTCAATACATTCAAAACTTAATTTCTTTTCGTTTTTCATGGTGGAAATTAGTGAATCGTCATTCAATTACCTTCAAATTGTTTGTTGTTTAGATTACCGCATCCCTCTTCTAAATTGCAAATAATGTTGTTGGATCCTAGACCTAATTTCTCATTTTGTCACAACTAGGAATTTTGATGCTTTGTAAACACTTAACAAGGATAACATTATAACTAAAACTTGAAAGCATGTATGATGCTTATTTTTGGGCCATAATGGGCCTAAAATGGATTAGTTTACCTTAATGGGCCTTGTTGGGCCATAACAATCCAATAAGCCCTAAAGAGCCCCAAATCCATTCTTCATGCAAGATTGGGTCGTAATCCACTCCAAAGTCCCAATGGGACGAAAGCTATCAATTTGGGCTTCACATTACGAAACTCAAACACTAAGGCCCAACTCTTTTCTCTTCCTTCTCCCTCTCTCGGCCCAAGTAGAAAAAAAAGGAAAAGATGTAATTAGGGAGGGTTGACCTTGGAGGTGCCACCTCCTTATTACACCCCATATTTCCATGCAAAGATCCAAAATGTATCCATGATAGTCATTTAATCACCTCTCTCTTCCCTTCTATTTTTCTTCTTCGGCCGAGAGCATAAGGAAAACATACACACGCAACATCAAACTTCTTCCAAACTCCCTCAAGTATTCTCCTCCTTCCCACTCTAAAATCTCGAAATTTTGCTTGTGCATCAAGATGATTTCAAGAGAATATCATCACTTCTTGGTAAGTTATACATATCCAAGGATTATATAACTCTTTTCTCATGATTAGATCCCTTCTCTTAAACATTTGTGGTAATCATACTCCTAGAATCACCTCAACTTCGAGATCCACATCAAGTGTTGCTAGGACCAAAAGTCTTCTTCTTATCTTCTTCAAAAACCGAAACAACTAAGCAAGGTGAGTTCATACCCCTCTATTTTCAGTTTTCACATCTTTATGGGGGAGAATACAAGTAAAATGTGTAGATCTATGTGTATGTGTATGTTATCTGTGATTTCTTGTGTTTATGTGGTAAATATGTGTCAAAAATGAAATATATTTCGAGATCTATAGTTCATGGAGGAAAAATATGTGATCTAGGATGTATTACGCTTAACAAGTTAAGAAAAATTATCATCTAAGGTTATAATAAGCATGTTACAACATAAAAGTCATTTTTGGACTATTTTTGTCAAATAAACAAAAGTTGGGAAAAAGTTGTCATTTGCGGCTTTTATAAGGATCAAAAGGGTCGAAACAGTTAAAATAGAAGTTTTTATGAACATTATGCTTTTCAAAGGACTAAAAATTGAAATTGTAGCATATTGGGCTAAAATTTGCGAAAAATATGGGTTTTAAGGGGCTAAAATGGTAAATTTCTCAAAACAGTGGGTAGAAAAGTAAATAAATCTATTTCAGGGGTTAAAATGACCATTTTTGCCAAAAAGGATTAAAAATGTAAAGTTTTTGGATTTTGGGTCAAATTTGTAAAAGTTGCGAAAAGTTTGGATTATAAATGAAAATCTTTTTACTAAAGGGGCTGAAACTGCCAAGAAGTAAACATTGGGCTGAAAACATTATTTAAATAAGTTATGGGCCAAAATGTCAAGAAAAATAGTTTAAGGACCTAAAATGTCATTTTTTTATAAAAAGGGACTAAAATTGTCATTTTTATTAAAGAAGGGCTGAATAGGCCAAACCAATATTTTTGAGTCAATTATTTTATTATTAAGATATAGGGTCAAAAATACCAAATTATAACTTATGAATTTAGAATGAAAAATATACATATATTTTCATAAATTTAAATATCGTTATAAAACAATCGATAAACTTCGTGCCGTTGCGATTTAAGAATTGTTCAATAAGACTTTTCGACAATTATACTATACCTAAAACAAGTAAATATTCAAATTGTTGGGCTTGAAAGATTCTGTTAGGGGTGTCAGACCCAACAAATAAAGGGGTACGATATAGTCCAAAATAATCCCACTATATTGCACTAAAAGGTAGTACAAGGCAAGCATGGTCGATCCACAGAGACACGGGATAATTAGTCTATACCTCTTTGCGCAAGGTACTATGGTCACCAACAGTAATAAGGGGGGCTTAGAATGCAATGACTAAACAAACAAATTTAAAACACGAGTAAACAACTAAACGAATGAATTAAGTTCAGATTTTGTAAGGACTCGAACTCCATGTATGACAATTTAGCAATGTGACTCAAATGTGACACAATATTCGTTCAATTCTATCTAAGTTGGTACTTGAAAGTGCTAATAAGCTCTAACACTTCCCATTCACCACATTAATTAACCAAAACAAGCTCTTTGATTAACCCTAACCTTATTAACCTGATCTAAACAAGCTCTTAGAATTAGATTATAAGATTGCATGAAGCTTTATGTGAATGTTCCCAACAACACCCAATACTCCTCATAAGCTCGGGAGCGTAAAAGTGTATGAATAAGATTTACACTAAATTCATTCAATAGAGATTAATTTAATGCTTGTTACTTGTTCAATTTCACAAAACAATTACAAATTTTGTAAAAGAGATAACTTGAATGACCTAACCCTAATTCAAATGGCCAATAAGAATCACAATTAGGATCAAACATTCGATTGAAGCAAAATCAAATTCATTAGATAGAAATTAAGAACAAACATCATGTCATATGATTGAAATCACTACTAAGAAGTCAAAACATGAAATTGGAGAAGCTAGGGTTCTAGCCACACATGGCTAGAACAAGATCACAAGTCTAAAAGATGAAATTAAGTGTAATTACAACTTAAAAAAACAAGAATTAATGTTTCCAAATGATTGACGGACAAACCCTTGCAAAAACCTTCGAATTCTCCTCTCCAATGGTGCGTGCTCTGATATGTAGTGTGTGTGTAAAAATGACCCTCAACCCGTAATATGAAAGATAGGAAAAACTGCCAAAAGTTGGTTTTTGGGTCGAACACGGCCCGTGTTAAAATAGGCTAAACTGACATGGGTCGTGTTCAGCAACACGCCCCGTGTTGATTTGCACTAAACTGACACGGGTCGTGTTCAGCAACACGCCCCGTGTTGATTTTCACTAAACTGACACGCCCCGTGTTCATCATGGTCAACAACTCCCATTTTTGTCAAACACGCCCCGTGCTCACTTTTCAGTGTAAAATCAACACGCCCCGTGTACTTCTCTGACTCCAATTCCAAACTTGATTTTTCCAACTTTTTTGTTCTTCACCCGATCATCCCGAAATCTTCACCAATGCTTCCCGGCACTTCCCAAAGCGCGTTCCAAGCTTCGGTTTACCTGAAAAAGACATAAAAGTGTGCAAATAAGGTTGTTCTAGAGACTAACATGAATATGATGAAATGCAAGAAAAAGGAAGAACAATTATGCTAAATATATACATGAAAAGTGACTAAAAGGCGTGCAAAAAGGTGCACAAATTGCACCTAACAGATTCCAATCATGCTTATTGGGCCTTCGTAACCCATTAACATGACTTATGGGCCTAACAATAATAATACATGTTTATTGGGCCTCCTGTGACCCAATTACATGCTTAAGGGACCCTCAATGGCATTTACATGTTGTTGGGCCTCAGTGGCCCACTAGCATTGCTAGTAAGGTCCAAATAAATCATATGCGAAGTAGGCCAGCGCACCCTTCGTATACTCGACAGCCTTAGATAATATACGCGATCAGTGGTACCTCGTGGTCTTCTTCTCCTCGTCTGTTAGACTTACCTTCTATTTAAGTAAACGAAAAATCAGGTCGTTAAGCAAGGGTAATCAAATTCATTTGGATTAAGTGAGTAATTACGGGAGACACCATTAAGTGTCGATCGTAGTCTGTAGTTATAATCAAAGTCTCCTGGAGGGTGAGCGAGAGTTTGTGTATAGATCTATACGGTGGTGACTCCACCACACCTAAGTTGTTCGCTACAATTAGACTCGGCCAGTTTAGGGTTACAAAATCTGAAAATCTATTCCTGCGTTCACTAGAATGCCAAGGTAGACGAACTATTCATTATCATGCATGGTTATAACGACTCACATAAAAATCCAATACCATCTAAGTAATCAGGATAAATCATATTTATTCGTTGTGACAATATAATAATACAAAACGATCATATTATTTATCGGAAAACATCGAATTTTTCGAGGGAAATCAATATTATTCACTTGTACTTTCAATAACTATAATGCAAAACTTCTCATTTATACACATATTGAAATCATTCACGCATATACCTGTGGATCTTCACACTTTTTTTTTATAAACAATTGCGAGTTCAGAAAATATCGGATTTTCTGGGTTTTATAAACTACACAAAACATTTTCATATCAAACCTACTTATGAACTCACCAACATTCTTTATGTTGATGTTTTCAAAATAACTTGTATTCTCAGGTAACAGATAAACTGAAGAACAATACCAAGTGTATTAGGATGTTATGTTTTGAAAACTCTCAAACAATTTATGCTATGGAAATGTAATATTTAGACAATGTACTTGATGTAAACAATGTTAGTTGTTATATATTAATGCATGGTGATGTTTATGTTATGTTTCATCTATATTCATTGTGATGATATTTCAATTTAAGTCACGCGATCCCTCGGACGTTTCTGCCGTCTGGTTCGGGGGTGTGACACATTTGGGTGTTTAATTGGGGATTCTTATCTAATCAAACTTTGTCTCTTTTCTATTTCAGATGTCTACTTCGAACAACAACAACGCTTCTGGCTCAACCTCTTCCGGCTCATTCTCACTCATGAATTTGTGTAGGAGGGTGATTTTCGATGGGTCCAACTTCAACGATTGGATCCACAACATTCGAATAGTTACCCGTTACGAGGACAAGGAGTATGTCCTTTACAAGGAGCTGAAAGAAGTTAACGTCAAGACTGTTACTCCCGAAGAGATCGCTGCCTTCGAAGCTCCCGAGCGAGATGCTACGAAAGTCCATTGCATCATGCTTGCGACAATGACCGCTAAACTCCAAAAGTCCTAGTGGACTACTACCCCTATGAGATGCATCAAGATTTGATGGATAGGTACCATCAAGGTGCGATGCATGAAAGGTATGAGATCATCATTGTGGTGATCACTACCAAAATGAAGGAAGGAGAGTCTTATATATATGAGATGGGTTCATTTTTCTTTCATTTCTCTCCTTCTAGCCGTGATCTCTTGCATTCTCTCTCAAGTATCATCCTCAAGAACACCATCTTCTTCCCTTAAACACTCCTTTTATTTTACACCTCTTTGGTATACCACGAAAGGCCTTCAAGCACTTACCAACCACCAAAAATCTTCAAGTGTTCTTCATGTTCTTGGGCCTGGAACCACTCATAGGGCCGTAAACCCTTCAACATGGGTCGTGAACACTCATGTGTTCTTGGGCCGTGATCACTCTTTAGGGCAGTGAACACCATTTTGGTGAGTTATTCTTTTGGTGAACACCGTGATCAGTCTCCTAACTTGCTTCTAACACTCTTTTAGTGAGTTATTCTTGCATCCTTGGTTGCTTCCTAAACACCTTTGTAGTTATATTCACTAACTATATACATATATGTGTGATAATATGCTAATTAGGACTCGTTTGTGTCTCGGGACTTAGTTCGTGGAACCTATCACCCTATATCGAATCTTCAATTGAATCACCACATAAGGTGAGTTCATACCCCCATATCTTTTTCCAACTTTTTAATGTTGTAGGGGGAGGGGGGAATACAAGTATAACACAAGAAATATTGTGTTGAAAAATATCAATTGCTTATTTTGTCTTTCTTACCTTTAAAGTGTATTTAAAACATGAAACTTGTTAAAACATGGAAATAAGCTTATAACCTACAAGTTAGTTTATGAAACAAAGGAATCTTTTTACAAACTTATACGTTAATCATAAAAAGGGTTTTCCGCATTATTACTTGTAAAGTCGTTAATCTAGCTTGTGAGACACGTATTCGAGTACTCACATAAGTACCAGTGGAAGTCTACCCTTACGACCAGAGTCTCATGGAGGGAGAGCATGAGTTTGTGTATAGATCTATACAGGACTGACAATCCCGCACCTCGTTCTTAGCTACAGCCGGACCGGCAGGTCTGCGGGTGACAAATGTCATATTCTTTTCAACGTCTACAATACGTCGTGTTTTACACTAGTCAAATTAGTATGCTCGTAAAACTCACAATAGATACCAACGATGTATTTACTTAGTAATATACTTTCCTTAAACAGTCTCAAGGGATATTAACTATGTGATTACTCAGTATGTACCATAGGGTTAGATAAAACTGAAATCCGATAGACAGTGGAATGTGTGACTTCCGCCTCACTTCCTGTTCCTTGTTTGGTTGTGGACTTGGGGCATATTCACTCATTCAACTGTTTGTTCGGTCTTGGTTATATACAACTCGTATGTATTAAGTGATAATAGGAGGGTAGTATCGTCGTATCAGGTTTTTAGGGTAAACAAGTCTTTATTCAGTTTAACATATCAACAAAACTAGATATCACTGAAGTAAGTACATTGAGTATACTTGTGCTTTTCAAATATTGGAACAACATAGACAACCAATCGGTTTTATAGAAAATATAGGATTTTCTATGGTAAACATCATTCTTTTAAGACAAACAGTTTTTAAGACAAACAGTTTTTGATAGAACTTTCTGAAAACAATAACATTTATTACCGAAATCAATGTTTCATAATTAAGTTAGTGAAATTAGAAACTTATCTATAAAAGGTTTAATACGCATTATTAAACCAGTATAACATAAAGGAGCTTAAATGGTTAACTCTATAATTCCTTGGTGTATACATCAGGGTTATATATAATTAATATCCGATAGGCAATGGAATGTGTGACTTCCACCTTATTTCCTGTTTGTTGTTTGGTTGTGGGCTTAGGGCAGATACATACATTTAACTGTCCATTCGATACTAGATTATATATAGCTAGTATAAACTAAGTGATTATAGAAGGAACTATTATGATTACCATTTTACTAAAGAAAATATATGATTTTATTAAGGAATATTTTCATCAAATATAAAAGAACTATTTCAGTTAATTCCGTAAGCACCTAGTGGATACGCCAGAGTTATATACAATGAAGATCTAACAAACAATGGGATGTGTGACTTCCGCCTTACTTCCTGTTCCTTGTTTGGTTGTGGGCTTAGGGCAGATTCACACAATCGATTGTATGTTTGATATGGATTGTATATAACTTGTATTCCTTAAGTACTTATAGAAGGAATTGTAAAGTCAGTTTTACTTATCATGTTATCATATCAGAAAATGTAGGATTTTTTGGAGGAACATGCGAACTTTTATAAAAGAACTTAGAGTATACTTTTTATAACAAGAATTCTTATGAACTCACCATCTTAAATGCTGATCTACTCTTTCAAAACAACTTGTATTCTTAGGAAACTAGTAGACAGGTACACGCTCAGGGATTCAGAAGATGGAGCATAGTATCTTCATGTCTTTTTTTGTTATTTACTTTTGAGTAAATCTTTTGTGAATCAAATATAATGTATACACTTTAATATTAATGCAATGGTTGTTTGTTACTTTGATTACTATGATGCATGTGTTGTGATACTAAGTATGACGTCCTCCACCCCCGAACGTTTCCACCGTTCCGGTTTGGGGGTGTGACATGTATGAAGAGGGACGTGACATGGGTAGTTGAGAGGTGCTTGACATGTCACCAGGTTAAGGCGGAGCACCAACGTCCACATGGCCCGTTACAGCCTCTAGAGATTCCCCATTGGAAATGGGAACAGATTACCATGGATTTTATCACCAAATTACCGAGAACCACGCGAGGTGTCGACGTGATATGGGTGATTATGGACCGGTTGACGAAGAGTGTTCACTTCCTTGCTATCAATGAGAGCTCTTCTGCAGAGAGATTGACCGAGATTTATGTGAGAGAGGTGGTGGCACGGCATGGAGTGCCGACATCGATAGTGTCAGATCGGGATGTGTGATGGACTTCGGAGGAAGTTGGGACACCTATTTTCCATTGGCTGAGTTTTCTTATAACAACAGCCATCATTCTAGTATTGGTATGCCTCCCTTTGAGCTCTTATACGGGAGAAGGTGTCGGACTCCCATCTGTTGGGGAGAGGTAGGGCAGAGAGTGATAGGTAGCACTGAGATAGTGCTCAAGACGACTGAGCATATTCAGCAGGTCAGACAGAGGTTACTGACAACTCAAAGTCGCCAAAAAAGCTACGTAGATCGGCGATGATCCGAGATAGAGTTCCCGGTTGGAGATTTTGTCCTCCTGAAGGTATCCATGTAGAAAGGGGTGATCCGATTCAGGAAGCAGGGAAAGTTAGGTCGTAGATATATCGGTCCTTTCAGAGTAACTGCCAGAGTGGGGAAGGTAGCCTATCGGTTAGAGCTACTGTTAACACGTTGTCTCACATGTATTAAACAAGTAAATTATCACTGTTGATTGCACTAAAAATAGCACAGGGAAGCAGAGTCGAATCCTCAGGGACACAGCCTAATGGTCAATGCCTTTTTGCATCAGCCACATTCTAGTCAAGAAACAGAAAGTACAAAAGGGGGATTTGAATTAATCTAAAAACTAACATTGCAGTGATATTAAATTAAACAAAAATCAATAATAAAAATGGTTTCAGCTCTGCTGCGACCTTGCTTATCATGCAACTGATCTAGATCTGATTATTTGAAATGCGTTCTATCTAAGCTGGTACTGAGAAAAACTAACAAGCTCTAGCAATTTCTCTTTTACCTAAACTAGCTAATCAAAACAAGCTCTTCAATTAACCCTAACTTTTTACTGTCTAATCAAACAGGCTCTTAATTAAATCATAAAAGTTGCATTAAGTTCTTTGTAAAATTCCCAGCAATACCCAATACTTCTCACAAGCTTTGAAGCGTAAAGATATGATTTCTACAGTTTATACCATAGTTAAATCCCAAAACGGAACCAATCTGATACTTGTTACTTTTACCAATTTATTCGAATAATTACGGATTCTATTAATTGATTAACTTCAATGATAAAACCCTAGCTAGGTGATCAGACTAACAAGAATTCAAATCAAACATTAATTAAGAACAAAATTGAAGAATCTAGATAGAAACACAAATCGAAAACCAGATCTAATGATCAATCATATGAAAAGTACTTGTCTTTGCAGAACTGAAAACTAAGGTTTTAGCCAGACATGGCTAAAATCTGATAAAAACAAATGAAAAGAGACATCAAACAACTAATCTTACTAATCTATTTGAAGGAGATGATCCACAGTCTTTAGATCTTCAGAATTCATTGAAATCGGAGAAGAAACACCTCCAAAATCATATTTTCGTCGTTTGGTACCTCTGTAATTGCCAACTTCGGTTACAGGAATGCTATCAGGGACTATTTATATGTCCAACAGCAAAAACGGCGCACCTGCGATCGCATGTACACAACCTGCAATCGCAGGTGTTGAAGTAAACGCGTCTTGTGCCTTTTTAATGAAGTAGGATGCTATTTTGACACTTTTTGGTCAACCTGTGATCGCATGTACACAACCTACGATCGTAGGTCTTGAATTTTCACTCCTGTATGAATTTTGGGCACTAAAAAACCTAGAATCCATGCTGCGACCTAACCTACGATCGCAAAAATGCCCCATGTGATCGCATGAAGGCAACCTTCGATCGCAGGTTGTGCTTAAATCGTTCGATATTTCGTCTGGTTTTCAGATCATTTTGAATCGCATCTATCGAAGTTACGGTTCTCGAGATATGGTCAAAATACTGACAGGGGGTCAAAGCTGCCAGCAACATCCTTTAACTTTAGATTGTAGATTCTATCTTCGTGTGATCAATTCGATCGAATGTTTCTTGACCAAAGAATCTTTCAAGCATTCCAAAACATAATCCATAAGTTCCAAGCTCCATTTTAAGCTCCAAACGCGCATCCAACTGCTCCCAAAGCACTGTTCCACTTGAACTATCTGAAATTGACATAAAAACATGAGCAGTACGAGAATTCTAACGAAAGACATGAGCTGAACATTATTTAAATAAATGACATGCAAATGTACAAAATATGATCGTAAATACTAATGAAACTACCCTATAATATGCATAAAACGACATCTAACAGCTACCTATAGAGTTGAGCAAAATTCATAACACCTTCCACGTGTCTCAGTTGAGGAAGTGTGTAGCCGAAGAGACGGCGGTGGTACCCTTAAAGGACATTCAGGTAGATGCTAGCATGAATTACATCGAGAGATCGATAGCAATTTTGGATATAAAAGTTAGGACCCTTAGGAACAAGGAGGTACGACTGGTTAAGGTGTAGTGGGAGCACAGCAGGGGATTCGAGTGGACTTGGGAGCTGAAGTCCGAGATGCACGAGCGGTACCCAGAGTTGTTTCCGGAGCATGACTTCGAGGGCAAAGTATGATTCTAGTGGGGGAGAATTGTAAAATCCCGACTTCCGGGTATAATATTTATATATTTATTTATGAGTTGTTTGAGCAACTTGACGATTTGGATGCCCCGGCTCGTCGAGAGAGAGGGATTGACCACGTGGGTTTTATGACCAACTCGACGAGTCAAAGGGACCAACTCGGCGAGTTGGCGTTGTGTGAGGAAACCCTAAATCTTTGGGGTTGGGTCCTATTTAAAGGACCTTAAGCCCTCATTTTTGCATCATCAGCCACCTTACGCCCCTGTGTGAAATCCTAATCGTCTATATTGAGCTAAGAGAGAAAGAGAACTAATCTTTGGGCATTTTACTACACCTTTTGAAGAGAAGAGGAGAGTATCAAGTCAAGGAACGAGAAGAGGCTGTTGGTGATGGGTTTTGGCCATAAGAACATCCTATGTGCTCATACAAACCCTAATGCTTGGATCTAGGTTTCTCTATTGTACATGCAATTAATCCAAGACTATAAACCCTAGATCTAGCATATGATAATCAATATAACATATAAATTAGGGTTTAGATCATACCTTGATTGTTATGTAGCAATAACAATCTCAAATCCTTCTTGTATTGACTTTAGAAAGCTTAGAGTCACAAATGTCACTCCTCTAATGGTTCACAAACACCAAGAGCAAGAGGATGAAGAGGAGAAGAGAAGGAGGCTGCCCAAAACGTATGGAAACCCTAATCAATTAGTTCACACCGTTTTTGGGGCTATAGGGTCCTTTAAATAGTGAGGCTATTAGGGTTATCTAACAAGGAAACCCTAATTTGGATGCTTAAGCCCTAAGCAACCCATGGGCTCCTTCCTTAAAGGCCTTGGACGATTTCTAATGGGTTTCCCCATAGAATTCGTCCACCCCTTTATTATGGAGTCCATTAGCTCAATATTCAACTATCATACAATTGACAGTTCTAGTCCCTTAGTTTAATTAATGTCTTTTAGTCACAAACTCAATTCTTATTAATTCTTGACTAGTATTAATTAAACAATATGATTTCTCCTTTAATATATTATTCTCATAATATATTAATAAATCATATTTAATCCTTTCTCTCCATAATTCATCCTATCAAGTTGCTTTGGTGAAGGCAACCCAAAAGGACCATGCACCATCGGGTCAAGTACATACCAAAATAGATATGGACTTAGACACTAATCCAACAGTCTCCCACTTGGATAAGTCTAATAACTATTCTGCGTATGACTTCAGATCTTGATCTGCAATCGTAGCTTTCCAAAGCCGTTGTCAACTCTGATCTTATCAGATATGTGTGTCCTTAAGATAAGGGATCATATATTCCTCCATTCTAGATATCGTATAGACTGAGACATGGATCTAAATCATTCTCTCTGTCTATGTGCTGTTTCTCGAATTCCGATTTATGACGACTGATAACAGACTACAATTTGAACACATCAAATTAGTCCCGGCTTGGCCAAGCGCTTAGGTGCCATCACTAAATCATCGAGGGGCCCACAAATATCGCTTTTATCCTACTTTGAATAAAAGGAACGGATAAACTTTGACTCAATGCTCGCTTGCACCTACTCACTGAATCACATACAACAATTTGTTTTATAACACCAAGTTACTGGTGCGTTTACATATTATCAATGTGTAACCGACTCGCAAGATACAACTCACACATCTCGGTTTTAAGAATATAAGATGTTATCATCTCACTAATCACTCGTGATACAAATCCATGAAGTGATCCAAGTGAGCGTGGGTTTAATCCAATGCTCAAATCATATTCATAAGCACTCATGAACGTTGCAGCAAACATTTTCTTATGTCTAATTCTTTTTAGACAATCCACACACCAATTCACGATAGTCTTCATTCATATCTACTTCCAACATATGAACGACTGTGGCCCGTTTGAATAATTTGATTGTTCTTAACCAATTAAATTATTCAGGAAGTCAAAACATGCAAAGTGAAACACAAGAATAATACTAATCACATATGGCCTCAAACCTTTGAGTATAAATAAAACACCTTTTATTTATCACCATATCGATTACTCTTTATTTGTTGTTTCGGGTAATCAACTTCTTACTTGAATTATTACAACACTTGTCCCATGCTCTTAGCATGCACACAATGTTTTACCTATGGTTCTTACTTTGTGAAATAGATCAAATGAACACATTTCCAATCATACTCATTTCACAACTCCTAATCCTTTTTCATAAGTGAAATAATATCAAATTCTTGCCACTTATGGAATATGTTAGATTCTAACATTTTATGCAATGATCCTTTCGTAATGTCACTGCACTAAAGTCCCAATGACTATTGCCAATGAAATTACAAATTCCTCTATCGGAGATTGTTACAATTCAATTCCTTAGATATGATGTCTCTCACTCAAAGTATATTCCTTTGAACATCCTTTTGCATAAAAGTTTCTAATCTAGACATAGATTTTCATTATCCAACTCCCAATATGAAATGTTTCCATATTTTCCATATGACAACTCATTCTTGATAGAATATTTTCTATAATAATGTCGATATGGTCCATCCAATATTATACTTCCAACTACTCACAAGCAACCAATCCTCAACGAGCTTTGGATCGTCCTTTGATAGTTGTTTAATTAGTCAAAACTGATTCTTGTCCTTTTCCCTCTAAATGCACTAGACATTTGGAAAATTTTAGAATGGTCAAATATTATAGCATTTGCCATCGATCCTATACCTGAAGCGTATGCGACACGATGCATAATGTCTTACACAAAGATTTGATACTTTATCAATCTTCTGCCATAATATTTTATGTGCTACGTTCTCTCAATTCGAAATATGAAGAGGAATGTCGTAATCATAATTGAAATTTAAGAACACACTATGTATCCTTGACTATATTTATTAACATTCCACAACCTAAGCCTTTATATTTGAAATGAAGCATAATATGCTCTCCCTTAATTATAGCAAAACAACTATTCAACCCTTACAACTTTGAAAAATATGACTCTTGTTTTCTATAATTAATATTGCTAACTTTGCAATACTTGCCTTAATAATCATACAATCATAACATTTATGCTCCCACTATCACGATGATTATTACAAACATAACACTTATGCTCCCACTAGCTTTGACATGTATTCAGAGACAACCAATGCCTATTGAATTTCTTTAAGTTCATATTTCTAATACCCAATGCTTTGATAATCTTTTATCAAGGCTTCTTAAACTTATACACCTTTGCCTTCGATAGTTTATATGCGTGTCTTAAACAATTTATACTAATTGCCAACTCTCATAATTCGAATCATGGAAAGGGATACCGTAACCATAATCGAATTCAAGAATACAATTTCACAATCACTATCTTCTTAAAATCTTCCTTAGTGAAAGCATTTCCTCACAGTCATTTTCATGAAGGAGGGAATATTATGACACTTAGATTTTAATGGTGTATGTGTTCCTATCCATTTGAATTTGTTAAAACCAAAGTTTATGACAAATTCAAACTCATATGGACCAAACTTTCAATCTTGATTTCTTGCCTTATGGTAACACGGCTGCCCACCATGTCTTCCAAGTAGTTAAGCAGCTCACCCTTTCCTATCAATGTACTTTTCATTGATCAAGGTCCTTGCCTTTTATGCATTCAATGGGAATTCATAGGACCCACATGCATAATTAACTCAATTGGAACGGCACAGAAACAAGGTAATGTCAACATGATAGGTTGTAAACCTCTACTCGTGTGCTAGTGATGATCGATAAGGTTTATTCTTGATTTGTTCTTGAAACCTTTCAAGACCATTAAGACTCCCACTGACTCCTTGACATATAAGATTCTTTTGTCAATAAAAATTTCTTTGACAAACAAATATTCAAGAGTTAGTGCAACTTTTTATCAAGACAAAACATTTCATAAAATTGGTCCTAGTTGGTGTTTGTCTTATCCAAGACATCACAACTTACCAATTTCAAATGTGTGAGAATAAGAAAACCTTTTTCCACATTCTACATTTGATGAATGTTATAAACCTTCTTAAGACTTGTTACTCAATGTCACAATCTTAACTCTAAGACTTGTTTTGGAATGAAGTATGATTGACTTCTTGATTTAACCATTTCTTCAATTCTTGATTCCTCTTCTTATACATACACTTGTACTAAGACTCACTTAGAGGATCAATTAAGATATGGTTCTTAATCATTAAGACATAGCATAAAGCATGAAAGGTACTCTCCTTTTGTAACACCGTAAAAATTAAAACAATTTTTCACTTTTGAAAACACATTTTTAAATAAACAATTCGTTCACAAAATGTCATAACATCAAGTTTTCAAATCACAAATGTCTCCCAAGATCAAAATACATCCAATTCCCATATGTGTGTACGAATCAAGCCGGCGCCTTCCCACGGTCATCACTGGTACCTGAAACACATAACACTGAACACTGTAAGCATAAGCTTAGTGAGTTTCCCCAATATACCACATTAATCACATAATAGCCACTCGAGGCTGTAACTCTGTTGACCCTCTGTTCAATGTGTCTCAGTGGGGCCCTCCAGCCCTAACTCTCTATGGGCCCTCTGGCCCTAACTCTAGGGACCCGAAAGTCCCAACTCTGTAACTCTATAATCATGCATATCACATATCACAACAAATCACAACACATAATAACATGCAATCACTCTGGCATATAACTCTATAATACTCTGTCTCTGAACTCTATTACCACACAAGGTAAAGTATAGTGAGAAGACTCACCTAGGGTATCTCGGTAAATATCTGTCTCGGACTAAATGTGATCTAGCCTCCGCCTAATCACACAAAGTAATACACCCATAAATACAACTGAACTCAACCCTAAGGTCAACAAGGTCAACAGTAAACTTTGACCGGACTCGGCGAGTGCACTAGGGCGACTCGGCGAGTCTATACGTGTCCACTGACTCCCTTGGATCCTCTCTTGACTCGTTGAGTACTTCCTTAACTCGACGAGTTCTACCTGGCATGAATCGCGGGGCCACCACGACTCAATTCGCCGAGTCTCAAGAACAACTCGGAGAGTTCCGGTTTGACTCAGCCCCCCCCCCCCCCTTTGACTCTCCCTGACTCACCGAGTCGACCCCTCAACTCGGCAAGACCACTCGCTAAGTGGTTACGGGCAAACTTCATGCTACTCATCGAGTCTGTTCTTCAGACTCGGCGAGTCCATGCCATGCATAAACTCAAACTCACTTCTGAGGTCAGATCTGTTCCATACAATCATAGATCTAGCCTCCCCAGGCATGATAATCACGTAAAATCCAAACCTTGGTGCTCAAACAACAACTATTTGCTCATAAATGATGTTTTAGCCCCATATCTCATAACTCTAGGCCAATACTCTCATGAACCCTCATAAAGCTTAAGGAATAAAGCTTCTCTGGACCTCTATGGATCTCATCTCGAGCCTCATCACCAATAGGGACGAAATGGACATCAAATCTAACCAACAAAGGGGTCAAGAAACCCTAAACCCCCATGTTCATCATAACAACAGAAAATGGAGCCAAAATATACCTCCAAGATGATACTCTGAGCTCCAAAATCGAAGGATGTCCACCTCCCTTGTCTTCTCTTAGCTAGAATCTCCTTTACCTTGCCAAACAAAGCTTCAAAGGTCAACAATGGCCTCTTCTCTCTCCCAAAACGCACAAATCTCTTTAGGGTTTCTCTCTAGGGGTTGGTGGCCGCAAATGACGGCCATAAGCCCCTTTAAATAGGTCTCAAACCCTGGAAATTAGGGTTTCATTAAACAGCGTGGACTCGCCGAGTCCAGCCGCGAACCCGCGCCCAAAACCGCGATCCTACTCGGCGAGTTTTGACTCCAACTCGCCGAGTCTCCTCACAAATTACCCAAAATAAAAGGATAAAATAATACTTGGGAATCCGGGATGTTACACCCTTCTTCTTAGAATAGAGAAACTTTTATCTTTCTGCCTACTTGATTCTTCTTATTCGTTCTGCAATTGATTTAAACCTTTTCAATAATTTCAGAATTACACTTAATCTTATAAGTATAATCATATTTACTAAACCTTTAGTAAATCATGATGAATACTTATGTTACTCTTGTGGTGGACTTAATCAACACACATCTTTGTGTATTCGATCTCCTAGTCCTTCACTTGACCCTTTGTCAACGAATTAGTCTAATTTCCAAACATGAAATTTCTCATTCATCTTGCAACTAAGTTGCATGATTCCAAGTTTCTGTCCAATTGAAACTTGGGTGATGAAAAACTCTCCCTATTTGGTAAATTCTCGACATTTCCATAAACAAACATAATTAAGAATCACATCCACTCGTTGTAGAAATATATGAACATCAATTTTCATAATGATTTCATTGCAAGGAAATAATAAATAAATAAATGAGTCAAATCAAAATTTATCTTATTCATAAAAGCAACGGAAAACATTTGTCCTTACAATGCAAAATCAACTGAAAACTATGTAAAAAAAATCCTAACAACTCTATCATAACTTTCTAAGCTCAAAATCTAATCTTCAAATCCATGCGATCGAGGTCCATTTCTTCGTGATTAGATTTATCTTGCTTTTCCATCAAGCTTCCTCTCTTTTCACTGATCCTGCAAAACATTCAAATCCAATCTTATCACATCATGTATTAAGAATCAACGAATAGGAACTTAATGGAGTTAGATAGTGGATTTTACCTGAAGCGCAACCATACTCTTTGACTCTCCCATCTTCTGGACTCTTCAGGCTCTTAGGGCAGACTTGTATCCAACGCCCTTTCTCTTGGCAGCAAACGCAGGTCGGTTCTCCTAGAACGTCCTCGGAAGCATGGTAGGTTGACTTTCCCAACAAATACGCTCCATTGCTTTGCCAAATCATTTCCGATTCAGCAGCAACGAGCATGTAAGTTAGGTCAATGAGGTTTTCGTCATGATCCATCATATAATACTTTCTTTTGAACTCATTATATGATTCAGGAAGTGATTGCAGAACCCAGTTCACAGCCAACTTATCAGGGAATGATGCACCCAACATTATCAACCTATCGATGTGTGATTTCATTTCTAGAACGTGGGCACACACGGGTTTACCATCTTCATGTTTCATTTCCAATGGGGCTTTAGTGACATTGAACCTTTCAATTCTTCGATCTTGTGGGTTAGGGAGAATAATTGGAGGAGGTGGAGGAAGTGAAGCATGATTTCTTATTCCTCGATCGAATCGTGGAATATCATCTTCATGTGGAATGCTTGTTCCACGGAATTTGAGAAGACCATAATTGTCGTACTTTGACATCTACAAAAACGGGAGAAAACGAATTCAAGTTAGTTGATTTATTGAGTCCTTAGTAAATCACCCAAATGATATACTAGGGCTAGGACCCAACACAATATTCTACAACTCGGGAGAGGGATGTCGTAACCCAAATTGCAGAACATTTGAAGGTAAGTGAATGACGATTCACTAATTTCCACCAACGAAAAACGAAAAAGAAATTTAAGTTTTAAATCTATGAAAACTCCTAGATCCTTTGAGATTCATTGAACATTTCAATGTCATGTTTAAATCTCGATATGCCCCTCTCGTTTGTGATTGGGATGCCGAGGATCACAAAGCGGGTGTGAATAACCATGCAAACTTACATGGTTCCCTCACATGTTACAACCACCTATTTGATGTGCCGGTAAACTTCACACGCTCCACTGAACTATGACAAACATTGAGTCACCCTTTGCTACCTTTGCTTGGAACCATTTAATGTGCCGGTAAACCACACACGCTCCACTAACCTCTTCGCAAGGGCACAAAGTGTAATTTCATGGAATTGCATCAATTCACTTTTGCATAAGTAACTAAGATTGGGAATTTGTAAAACATTTAGTTAGTTTTGTACTTCATTATACTTATAATGGAAAGTTCTGTCCTATCCTAATCGTTCAGCTAACGACCCTCCACTAGTCAAGAGTGCAGTGGGTAAGAGTGGATACCCATTCAATCGCCATTTTGTTGACAATTTCCTTAAACACCCCTTATAGACCGACTTCGTGAATGAGGCCTACTAACGGTAAGACTGACTTTTACTCATACATATATATAATGTTAGACTTTTAATGATATATATATATATATATATATATATATATATATATATATATATATATATATATAGTATAGGGTGTATTTTACACTGTTAAAATACTAGGTGGTTAAATTTAACAATTATACTTTTAATTCAATTAAATTGTAAACCAAAACTTTATGGATTTATTAAACCTCCTTTACTTATAAACTTTAATTAATTAATAAAACCATAAGGGTGTGATATGAACTTTTCAAAACATCACTAGGGTTTTAGAATTTAACATTCCTAAATTAAACTTTTAATCAACTTTTAAATTCCAAAACTTGAGGGCAAGTTTTGAAACATTTCAAAACATTAGGGTTTAGAATTTAAATATACATCAAATTAAACTTTTAATCAAAATTTAAATTCCAAAACTTGAGGGCAAGTTTTGAAACCTTTTCAAATCATTAGGGTTTCAACTATTTAAATTTCAAAACAAAACTTTTAAGTTCAAATTTAAACTATAAAACCTAAAGGGGATAAATTAAAACTTTTTCACAAGATAATTCAAATCTAAATTACAAATAATCAAATTTTATCTAATAAAACAAGTGATTATCTAAATTTTGACAATTATCTTCTATTTAGGTAAGGATAATCACCAAATATTGATAAAATTCGGATTTTATAATGATAGCTTCATTTTATTTACTTCTTTTTACAGTTTATTTTATCACATTTCATTCGCATTTTAGTTAACTTCCATGCATATTTTCCCTTTTGTTATTTTTATGACCATTTCGGGGTACTTTCTAGTTTCTTGAGCATTATTGCATATTTTCTTGGAAACTAGCGGGGCGACACTCTTGGGAGGCGATTGGGCTTAAAGGGAATTGGGGATTTCGTGCTTGATGGCTATGAAGGTGATTCATGGGGTGGACTTGTCAATTGCTTGAAGGCTTGGACGAATTAAGCTTTAAATTTGAAAGACGCGGGAGAATTCTTGAGTGTGCAAGATCAATATTTGGGAGTTTGTGGAAGTTTTGAGTGATGTGGATAGAAAAATTGGGCTTTAATTGAAGAAATATTGAAGAAAAATGGGCTAGGAGCTGATTGGATTCGAACCGGGCCAATGGATTAGCTGTGGGGGCCCAAAACTTGAAGAAGCTTAAGAATGCCGTCAAACCCCGCGGCCCGCGTAAGATTAGCCGCGGCCCGCGTGGATTCCTGACAAGGGCAATTTCGGGATTTTATCTAGAGCTCTATATTGGGAAGGTTGGTGTGCCTCTTCAGCCTTATCTTGAAAGTCCGAGTTTGACTTGTTCTCTCTGGAGTTTGGAGTGCTTTTGAAGGCCAAGAACACCTTAAGAACATCTTGATTTCACCTCTTGATTATTGAAAATGTTTGGTACAATTTCCTCTAACTTAGTTTCTTTGAGTTTAGCCATGCTTGGCTAAACTAATCTTGGTTGACTTTTTGTTGAATCCTTTGAACTTTTGTTGAATGTTGAAGAATCCATGAACTTGTTCTTAAATCTTTATGGAAATGTTTTGTGTTTTATCATATTATCACTACTAGTATGTTTTTATTCATGAGTTTAAATGTGTTTGTGGTGATTAGTTGGCTAATTTCTTGATTAAGTAAATGATCCTCAAATTAGCAAGCAACAAATGATTTTTGTGTTGTTTTTGCTTCACACAATCATAAAAACATTTCCTCCAACATGGTGGTGAAAGCATTTGACCCCTCTTGGATTTGGTGACTTTTTGGTTCTTAATGCTAGCTGACTTTCACTAATTACATGCTATTTGGAATTAGTGACTTTGACTAAGGAAATTGTTATGAGCTTCTCTATCCATTTCAACAATTAAGAAAAGTCTAGGTAATCTCAAGCTCCTTGGATTACTATAGCCAAATTAAGGATTTAAATCAAAGTATTGCACCATTAGATTCTAATGATATGTTCATCAAAAGTCAAAGTGAGGAAACTTTAAGTCAACCATCTCTCCCTTATTGATTTTACATCAAACTCTTATTTTTGTTGCATTTGTCTATTTAAATCATAGTTAATTCTAGTTTGTTTCAAGTATTTCAAAACACCAAACCCCCCCCCCCCCCATTTTATTTTTATTGTTATTTTACAAGTATTTTTACAAAGATATTTTTCATAGAGTTATAAATTGAACCAATCTCTGTGGATTCGATCCCTTTACCACTATACACTATTTTAGTGTGTAATATTTAGGGTTATTATTTGTGTTGGCCTCGACAACCACCAAATTTTTGGCGCCGTTGTCGGGGATTGGTTTATTTTTAATCAATTTGTTTCTCTATGCCTAGATCTCAGCGTACAGGTGACTTGATTTACAACCCATAAATCGAAAAAGAAGCAAGGCGTTTGGCTAAGGAAAAACGAGTTGAACATGGTCAAACTTATAACCCCCACGGGGACCCGGAGGTTGAAACCGCTTCATTAAGTGATATAGAACCCGATTCTAGTCCCGACCCTCGCCAAGAAATTCCCGAAACACCACCTCTACAACAAAACCCACCCATTATTGAACCAATTGCAATGACGGACGGAGGAGAAGTTCCCGAAAGAACTTTGAGGCAAATGATGGAGACCGATGTTACACAAACTCCAACCGGTATCAATTACCCGGTTTTGGAAGGAGGCTCGGAGTTGAAGTCAAGTTTAGTCCATCATCTACCAACTTTTCATGGATTGGAGAATGAAGAACCTCATAAGCATTTGAAGATGTTCCACATTATTTGCACTAGCATGAAGCCACAAGGGTCAACCGATGACCAAATCAAGCTAAGGGCATTCCCTTTTTCATTGGCCGATAGAAAAAGATTGGTTATTCTATCTTCCACTGGGGTCGATCAACTCATGGACCGACATGGCAAGAGCTTTCCTTGATAAATTCTATCCCGCCTCAAGAGTCTCAAGTCTTAGAAATGAGATTTGTGGAATCCGCCAAGGTCAAAATGAGACTTTCCATGATTATTGGGAGAGGTTCAACAACTTGTGCTATAGTTGCCCACAGCACCAAATTCCGGAACAACTCCTCATTCAACACTTCTATGAGGGATTGTTGCCAATGGAGAGAAGACTAGTTGATGCCTCAAGTGGTGGAGATGTCTTTAGTAAAACCCCACAACAAACAAGACAACTTTTCAACACCATAGCCGCAAATTCACAACATTTTGGCCCTCGCCAAGACATGAAGAGAGACACACAACACAAAGTCAATGAAGTGGGAACATCAAATCTTGAGTCTCAAATAAAAGATCTAACCTCTGTTGTCCAAAAGCTAGCCATGGGACAAACTCCACAAGTGATGGTTTGTGGAATATGTGCAATAATGGGACATCCTACGAATATGTGTCCCATCCTTCAAGAAGATGTAGAACATGTGAATGCCATGGGAGAGTTCCAAAACTACCATAACAAACCATCCGGTTACCAAAATGCATATAATTCGAGTTGGAAGCCAAATCCCAACATGAGCTACAACTCAAGACCATTGCCTAAAAATGCATTGGTTAGACCGTCCTATCCACCACCACAACCTCAATACCAACATCAACAACCACACTATCAACCCAAACCGCACCCTCCACATCATCATCAACAACCTCCTCAATCTCAACCAAGTAGCTCCGGAATGTCTCTTGAAGACATTGTCAAATCTCTAGCCACTAGTACCCAACAATTCCAAAAAGAGACTAGGACTAGTATCTCCAACATTGAAGCACAAATGGGAGATATAGTTACATCTATAAGAAAGTTGGAATCCCGTGGTAAATTCCCTTCTCAAACCGAAAAGAACCCAAATGTCAATGTGGTGACCTTGAGAAGTGGCAAACAAGCCGGAGAAAGTAGTTCAAAGAAGAAGCCAAGGGAAGAGGAAGAAATAGAGATCATTCCCATTGAAGAACCTACAGTCAAGAATGATGCACAAGCTGGAGTTCCAAAGAAGTCTACCCCTCTAGTAACATCAATAGCCACTCAACCACCGTTCCCCTCCCGACTTGCCACTTCAGATAAGAATATGGAGGAGAAAGAGATTTTGGACACCTTCCGAAAGGTGGAAGTAAACATCCCTCTACTTGATGCGATCAAGCAAATTCTGAGATATGCAAACTTCTTGAAAGAACTTTGTACCAACAAGAGGAAGTTGAAGGGAAATGAGAAAATTTTGATGAATGAAAACGCATCCGCGGTTTTACAAAGGAAACTTCCACCCAAATGCAAAGATCTCGGAATGTTCACGGTTCCTTGCAAGATTGGAGATTTCACTTTTAGTAGTGCTATGCTTGATCTTGGTGCCTCTATCAATGTCATGCCCTATTCGGTGTATGAATCATTGAATGTCGGACCCTTAAGTGAAACCGGTGTCATAATCTCTCTTGCGGATAAATCAAGTGTCTTTCCTAGAGGCGTTTTGGAAGATGTCCTAGTGCAAGTGAACCAATTGGTCTTCCCGACGGATTTCTATGTGATTGATCTAGATGAGCAAGTGTCCTCCAAATCGGCTCTAATCTTGCTTGGGAGACCGTTTTTGAAGACGGCTAGGATAAAGATCGATGTGTATGCGGGAAGTTTGACAATGGAGTTTGATGGTGAAACAATAAGTTTTAATATTTATGATGCCATGAGATATCCTAGTGATGTTTCATCTTTGTACTTTGTTGATGTTGTCAAGCCAATTACTCAAGAATTGTTCGAGTTATCTAACGGTGATATATTGAAGATGATCTTAAGCAAAGGATTCGATTGTGGGAAGCTAGCCGAGCAATTAAAGCTTTATTCTTTGGATCCGGAAGTTGAGAAGTTGGTAAATAAAATGGAGATGAAGAAATCCACAAGATTAGATGTCAAGCAATTTGAATTGCCCCCAACTCATACAAAATTGCCCCCATCCCTTGTTCAACCACCCGAATTGGAATTGAAGGTCTTACCTCAACACTTGAAGTATGCCTATTTGGGAAAGAATGAAACCCTTCCGGTTATCATTTCAACTCACTTAACCAAATTTGAAGAAAAACAACTCGTCAAGGTGTTGAAGGAGCATAAAGAAGCCATGGGTTAGACGATTGCGGATATCTAGGGATTGAGCCCCTCCACTTGTATGCACAAGATCTTAATGGAGGATGAATGCAAGCCGAGACGGGACGCACAAAGAAGGTTGAATCCGCCAATGATGGAAGTGGTCAAAAAAGAGATTTTGAAGCTCCTAGATGCGGGGATGATCTATCCAATCTCGAATAGCAAGTGGGTGAGCCTGGTGCAAGTCGTTCCAAAAAAGACGGGAATCACGGTGGTCGAGAACAACAAAGGTATGATGGTCCCCACCCGTGTGCAAAACGGGTGGAGAGTATGTATTGACTTCCGCAAACTCAATGAAAGCACACGAAAAGATCATTTCCCATTTCCTTTCATTGACCGAATGTTAGAAAGGTTGGCCGGGAAATCCCATTATTGTTGTCTAGACGGGTACTCCGGTTTTCACCAAATCCCGATGGCACCGGAGGACCAAGAAAAGACAATTTTTACATGTCCATTTGGCACTTTCGCATACCGTAGAATGCCATTCGGATTGTGTAATGCCCCGGCCACTTTCCAACTTTGTATGGTTAGTATCTTTTCGGAATATGTTGAAAACCTAATTGAGGTTTTTCTGGATGATTTCATGGTATATGACAACTCTTTTCAAGAATGTCTGACCAATCTCACAAAAATTTTAAAAAGATGCATTGAAACAAACTTGGTTTTGAATTTTGAGAAATGTCATTTCATGGTGAGTCAAGGTCTCATTTTGGATCACATTGTGTCTAAAAAGGGATTGAGGTAGATAAGGCCAAAATTGATGTTATTCAAAGCTTACCTTACCCAACTTGTGTTCGAGAAGTTCGTTCTTTTTTGGGCCATGCAGGTTTCTACCGAAGGTTCATCAATGATTTTATAAAGATAACGAGACCAATGTGCCAACTCTTGCAAAAGGAGGTTGATTTTGAGTTCAACGAGGCGTGCAAAGAAGCTTTTGACAAGCTCAAAGAGTTGCTTACATCCGCTCCCATCATGCAAGCACCAAATTGGGATCTTCCCTTTGAGATCATGTGTGATGCAAGTAACTATGCGATAGGCGTCGTTTTGGGTCAAAAGAATGGGAGGACCTCCCACGTGATCTATTATGCATCAAGGACACTAGACAATGCTCAAAGCAACTACTCTACCATGGAGAAGGAGCTATTGGACATAGTGTTTGCTTTGGAGAAGTTTCGGTGATATCTACTTGGCACCAAAGTCATAGTGTATTCGGATCATGCGGCTCTCAAGTACTTGATGACAAAGAAAGATGCAAAGCCGAGACTCATCCGGTGGATCCTACTATTACAAGAATTTGACTTGGAAATCCAGGACAAGAGCGGATGCAAGAACCTCGTGGCCGATCATCTAAGTCGGATCACTTCAAATGAAACTCCTCTCCCGTTGCAGGACGAGTTTCCGGATGAGCATCTCTTTTCCCTTACTCAATCTATTCCTTGGTATGCCGATATCGTTAACTTTTTGGTCACAAAAAGGTATCCTGACACATTCACACATGCTCAAAAAGAAAAGCTCTAAAGTGATGCAAAATACTATGTGTGGGATGAGCCTTATTTGTGGAAACATTGTCCCGATCAAATCATTAGGCGATGTGTACCCCAACAAGAGCATCAATCTATTTTGCAATTCTGTCATGAATTTGCTTATGGGGGACACTTTGGACCTAGCCGAACCTTGAGAAAAGTTCTTGAATGTGGATTATTTTGGCCAACCATGTCACGCGACTGTTACTTGTTTTGCAAAAGTTGTGAATGGTGTCAAATGACGGGAAACATTTCGCAAAAGAACCAAATGCCCCAAAATCCAATCCTTGTTGGTGAAATTTTTGACGTATGGGGGATTGATTTCATGGGCCCATTTCCTGTTTCGTTTGGCAACGTTTACATCTTGCTCGCGGTTGACTATGTTTCTAAGTGGGTTGAGGCCAAAGCCACAAGATCGGATGATGCCAAAACGGTTATCGAGTTTTTAAAATCTAATGTGTTTGTGAGACTTGGTGTGCCTAGGGCTTTGATTAGTGATAGAGGGACGCACTTTTGCAACAAAATGATGGAAGCTTTATTGAAAAAGTACAACGTGACCCATCGTGTCTCTACCGCCTACCACCCTCAAACGAATGGTCAAGAGGAGGTCTCGAATCGTGAAGTGAAGTCTATTCTAGAGAAACGGTGAATCCGACAAGGAAGGATTGAAGTCTGAGACTTAACGATGCCTTATGGGCCTATCAGACTGCTTATAAGACCCCGATAGGAATGTCGCCCTTCAGATTGGCTTTGGGAAACCATGTCATCTTCCCATCGAATTAGAGCACCGCGCATTTTGGGCGGTCAAGCAATGCAATTTCAACATTGACGAGGCGGGAAGGCATAAGAAACTTCAACTCCAAGAGCTAGAAGAATTGAGAAACGACTCCTATGAAAACACAAGGATTTACAAGGAGAAAACGAAGCTCTTCCACGACAAGTCCATCACCTGGAAGCATTTTAAAACGGGGCATAGGGTCTTACTATACCATTCACGATTGAAGTTATTTCCAGGCAAGCTAAGGTCAAGATGGATTGGACCTTTTGTTGTGATTAAGACCTTTGACCATGGGGCGGTGGAAATTCAAAGCGAAAAGACGGGACAAATTTTCAAAGTCAATGGGCACCGGTTGAAGCCATTCTATGAAGGTTTCAATGCTAATGCCCTTGAAATCATCCATTTGGATGTCCCGATGTGTTGAAGAAAGCTAGGAAGACGTCTCGCAAAAGACGTTAAAGAAGGGCATTTTTGGAAAGCAATGTGCTTTCACCATTTTTCAAATTCAAATAAATCATTTTGCAAAGCGTTTTTTTTGGGATTCAAATAAATTTTTGAAAGGTTTCACCAATCGTTCCCCGTTTTACTCCAAATTTTGTCAAAATTTTGATACCGGGCCTTACGGGGATCGTTTTGGCTTAAAAATCAAGTTTTTTGGAAAAATCTCATTTTTGATGTGCAGGCATACCCGCGGCCCGCGTAAGATGCATGAAGGATTGCTCGCGGCCCGCTTAGGTCAAAAGATCAGATTTTTGAACAGCACCCGCGGCCAGCCCGCGGCCCGAGCCCAGACCGCGTGGAAGGTTAGAAAGTTCAGAAGGTTTTCTAGCAAGTAGACGCGGCCAACACGCGGCCCGAGTCTAGACCGCGTAGGCCAAAGCTCAAACTTAATTCAGTACCCGCGGCCAGCCCGCGGCCCGAGCCTGACCCGCATGGATTTTCGAAGCACTTGGAAACTTTTTCGAGCAAATCAGTTCCCGCGGCCTGCCTGCGGCCCGTGTTCCACCCGCGCAGATTCCTTTCTTGTTCGCTGTTGGACAAGTCCATTTTTGGGGACTAGACGCGGCCAGCACGCGGCCCGCGCCCAGCCCGCGTGTTGGTCGCTTAACTGTTTCCTTGGAGCTGTTGACTGCCTTGACTTTCGTTGACCAAGAGGTTTAATGAGTTGACAAACATTGACCCGAATTTGACCTTCCTTGACCAAGGATTAAACCCCTCCAGCACCTTTCTTCTTCATTCTAACCTAACAAATTCCTCCATTCTCTCTTTAGAAGCTCAAGAACACTAAACCCACATCTCACAAAAATCCATTTTCCCGGAGTTCTACCGGTCGGAATCTCGCGAAACCACCGCCATTCTTCTCCATTTTTCATCCTCTACAAACCCCACCCAAATTCCGGTCTGATCTGTGGCCGGAATTCAGGGTGCCACCGCCACCCACCACCACCTTCTTTCGCGTTTTCCGGCCAACTCCGGCCACCATTGGAGATTCCGAGCACGGGGTTTTGTTTCTCTCATCAAGAGCTTTCTAACCATACCAATCTTTCCGCAAAATCTCACGAAAAATTTCCATCTAATTCCAGGTGCCGCCACTCCATTCGCCGGAAAGTCATCTTGAAGCTAGTTTGTGGGGTTGTTTTAGCGATTAAAGATTCAAATATAGAGCAAAATTGCAAGCTTGGGGTATGTCTTGACGAAATCTTTTTGGTGGCACTAGTTCATCCCGGGTCTAAGAAATTGGGTAATCTCATTCCTTTAACTTGATTGTTTACATCCCAATTTCCCATTTGTTGTTGGTATTGTGTGCCTTTGTTGTGGCTGAAAGTTATTATTGGTAAAATTTTGTCCCGATTAAATGTCAAAGCGTGCAAAAACGGGGACGGGAGCAACTTCCTCTAAAGGAGGGTCGAAAGGAAAATCCAAGGATCCCCCGTTTCGTTTGTTGAATCACAAGGATCGTAAAACTTATGATTTTCTCGTTTCAAATAAGCGTCAAGTCAAGTCAACAAAATTCATCCATAGGGAATCTTTTGCTAGTCTTGGGGTGCTCGATGGAGTTCAAACGTTATTTAACAACATCGGGTGGGGTCAATTCCTCTATAACCGCGCCGCCACCTATGTTGAACCCACCTTGGAATTTCTTGCCACATTCAATCCCGAGGAGGAAGCCCAAACTGCACCTTCCAAATGCTCGGTGAGAAATGAGCCCTACCGCATCGGGTCGTGAACGCCCTGATGGGCACTCCAGTGGACAACCTATATTACCAACATGACCCATGGCCCGAAAACTTCAATGAGCATTAATTTTGGCAACAAATTACCAACGAGCCACAATATTCATCGTCTTCATCAAAGGCCTCCTCCATAATCCACCCATGTTTGTGCCTAGCGCATCGAGTTCTCAAATGCACCATTTTCGCCCACTCCGAAGTGGGACAAATTTCAAAGGTGAAATTATTTTATCTTTGGTGCATGACTCCTGAGAACGGTCTGCGGCCTGATTTTGCCTCCTTTTTCTTCACCAAGTGTTACAACCTCACAACTATGGACAAAGGAGACATTTTCATTAGGGGATTAATCACCCTCATTGCATCCCGACCACCGCTTCAACTTCATCTCTCTACTCTTCCATTCGAGAAGGCTTCCGGCCCCTCTAGCCTTGACGGCAACGCACTTCGCCGAATGCAACTCATCCGGGATTCGGTCGTCGGTCCCATGTGGATTCTTGACAACCAACCATACCTCATTCTCCCCCATGAGTATATAGGGAGTTTTGAGCCAACCGATCCCGAGCAATGGATCATTCCATCAGACTACCCTCCACCTGTAGATGATGAGGATGACCAGTTTCAGCATGCACAACAATTCGTCGAGCCTCAGTTTCAGCAGCAGCAATAGGGGGGACACGAAGTCCCACCATATTTCCCCCTACGTTCTTTGACCAATTTGCCACCATGTTCTCTATGGTGCAGCGCATCGATAACCAAACGCAAGAAAATACGAGAGCCATCCAAGATGTGGCGAGTCGTATTGGTCGATTGGAGCAGTCCTTCCCTCCCATTTCCTGCCAGGTCCAAGATATATGGGACTACCATTATCGTCACAGGCATTTCCCGCCGCCCGACCCTCCGATTTAGGTCATTTCCGCCCTTTCCCTAAGCATTGAGTACAATGCTTGTTCTTAAGCTTGGGGTGGGGCATTTCCCTTATCTTTTACTTTTTCATGCATTTTTAACTAGGGTGCATAACATTTTAGTATTAAGCTAATTTTCATTCATTTTTTTATTTATTTAAAATTCCAAAAAGATCTTATTTTCTTCTTTTTCACCTTTTATATTTTTGCATAGCATTTAGCCTAAGGCATTAGCATTCATGCATTTTTTTGTCTGTTTATTCTCACCTCTCTTGGATACCATGGAACAGGTTTACATTTATTGTATCATTATTGGTCTAGGATCTTGTTGCTATCTCACCCATCGAACCGGGACCATTGGCTGCAGTTTGGGATTTCATACTTGGGATCAGATGCTGGTAGCTTAAAGGGATAAGTGATCATTGCCAGGTAGTTTCATGAAAAATTATGCATACAATACTAACAACTGTAGGATATATTATAGCAATGGATGTTCTTAGCCTTGCGGTCACTACCGTCGAGAGGATCACACTTGATCATGTTTAAACTGTTAGGATGAAGCATTGGTGCTTGTCCCCGAGTAGAATCCATATCCGGTCTCTTTACATCACCATATCTTTTTGTGATTTTCTTAGAATTTTAGAGAGTCTTTTAGTCCACATTTGGACATTTTCATTATCTTTGAAAAACCACAAGTTTGAAAAGGAGATTACATTACATCTTTATGCTCCACACATGGTCATTTTCACACTTAGGCCATTCGGATTATATCATTACCCTTTCGGTTCCACTTACACACCTTTGGGAACCAAATTTTGAGTCAAAGGGTTTCTTGTTAAAAATTTTGATAGTTAATACATTACCTTCAAGTATCTTAAAAAAAGCAAAAGGAAGCACGCAAATTTTCAGTTGCAACTATCTTAGATAGGTGGCCGGTTCAATTATTGAACAAATTTCCCAACATCTTGGTCACCCGGCATTTGATATTCATTTGTATAGGTCTGTTTTATTGTATATAGATTAAGTTGTTTTTTTTCGCAAATTGGTGATGTTAGAGAGACTGTCGAGTCGGATACTACGGGAGGTTTGGGCCAACACTAAGTGAACTGATTCCTACAACGGTGCCCGAGCGATTAAACCTAGTTACACATGAGAGAAACCGGAAAATGTGAGAACAGAGTGTGCACTTAAAGAAGAGCTCCACCCGAGCCCATCCAGTTGCTTTCTCCCTACTACAGATGTTCTTCATTGTATGCATGTTCCATTAAGACTACGACTGACCATCCCTCCTTATTCACCTAAAGGAGTTGTCCTGGCTGTGGTTTATGGTCCCATTGCCATCGGATGAAAAAGTTGTGAGACAGCAGCGAGATCAATTCTGACCATGTTGACTAACATCGAACAGGTTCCATGGTACTATCCATTCTTTTTATTTCTAGGGTAGTTCGTCCCAAGTTCATTTAGTCTTGTCTTACTTGAGGACAAGTAAGGTTTAAGCTTGGGGTGATTTGATAGTTTCATTTTATTTACTTCTTTTTATAGTTTCTTTTAGCACATTTCATTCGCATTTTAGTTAACTTCCATGCATATTTTCCCTTTTGTTATTTTTATGACCATTTCAGGGTACTTTCTAGTTTCTTGAGCATTATTGCATATTTTCTTGGAAACTAGCGGGGCGGCACTCTTGGGAGGCGATTGGGCTTGAAGGGAATTGGGGATTTCGTGCTTGATGGCTATGAAGGTGATTCATGGGGTGGACTTGTCAATTGCTTGAAGGCTTGGAAGAATTGAGCTTTAAATTTGAAAGACGCGGGAGAATTCTTGAGTGTGCAAGATCAATATTTGGGAGTTTGCGGAAGTTTTGAGTGATGTGGATAGACAAATTGGGCTTTAATTGAAGAAATATTGAAGAAAAATGGGCTAGGAGCTGATTGGATTCGAACTGGGCCAATGGATTAGCTGTGGGGGCCCAAAACTTGAAGAAGCCCAAAAATGTCATTAAAGCCCGCGACCCACATAAGATTACCCGCGGCCCGCGTGGATTCCTGACAAGGGCAATTTCGGGATTTTATCTAGAGCTCTATATTGGGAAGGTTGGTGTTCCTCTTCAGCCTTATCTTGAAGGTCCAAGTTTGACTTGTTCTCTCTGGAGTTTGGAGTGCTTTTGAAGGCCAAGAACACCTCAAGAACATCTTGATTTCACCTCTTGATTATTGAAAATGTTTGGTACAATTTCCTCTAACTTAGTTTCTTTGAGTTTATCCATGCTTAGCTAAACTAATCTTGGTTGACTTTTTGTTGAATCCTTTGAACTTTTGTTGAATGTTGAAGAATTCATGAACTTGTTCTTAAATCTTTATGGAAATGTTTTGTGTTTTATCATATTATCACTACTAGTATGTTTTTATTCATGAGTTTAAATGTGTTTGTGGTGATTAGTTGGCTAATTTCTTGATTAAGTAAATGATCCTCAAATTAGCAAGCAACAAATGATTTTTGTGTTGTTTTTGCTTCACACAATCATAAAAACATTTCCTCCAACATGGTGGTGAAAGCATTTGACCCCTCTTGGATTTGGTGACTTTTTGGTTCTTAATGCTAGCTGACTTTCACTAATTACATGCTATTTGGAATTAGTGACTTTGACTAAGGAAATTGTTATGAGCTTCTCTATCCATTTCAACAATTAAGAAAAGTCTAGGTAATCTCAAGCTCCTTGGATTACTATAGCCAAATTAAGGATTTAAATCAAAGTATTGCACCATTAGATTCTAATGATATGTTCATCAAAAGTCAAAGTGAGGAAACTTTAAGTCAACCATCTCTCCCTTATTGATTTTACATCAAACTCTTATTTTTGTTGCATTTGTCTATTTAAATCATAGTTAATTCTAGTTTGTTTCAAGTATTTCAAAACACCAAAACCCCCCATTTTATTTTTATTGTTATTTTACAAGTATTTTTACAAAGATATTTTTCATAGAGTTATAAATTGAACCAATCTCCGTGGATTCGATCCCTTTACTACTATACACTATTTTAGTGTGTAATATTTAGGGTTATTATTTGTGTTGGCCTCGACAACCACCATATAACAAAAACATGTTTATGGTAATTATCCAAAGCCAAAACAGGAAGAAAATCGCGAATATGAGCTGTCAGACGTTTTGACTCGTCGAGTCTGGACCTGGACTCGTCGAGTACAGCTGACTCGGCGAGTGCACCAAGTGACTCGGCGAGTCAAACACTCAGAAGCAAAAAATTTCGATTTTCAGTGCTGATTTCGATCAAATATGCATCAATACAATAGAAATCTGTAACAACCCGTCATTTCAGGTCATTGAAAATCGAGTATTGTAACCTCTTGGAAAAAGTAATTGGGATACCATCGAAAAATGAAGTATTCAAAAGCTCTGGTTGGAGTACGCTATGTAATAGATATCGTCTTAATATTTCCAAGCATATAAAGAACACTAAAATCCGAGTTATAACGAAGAAGTTATGACCATTCTAAGTTTTCCGACAAAACCCGGCAATATGAAGTTACGTAAAAACGCAAAGTTTCAATAAAATACTTTTTGACCTTAGGTGTCTAAATGAAAGTCATAGATATCGTTAAACTGCAAAAGTACATAAAAAGAACGCCCAAATCCGACTTCGTAAATTGAATTTATGATTTTTTTTAAGTTCGGCTTAGCAGCAGGCAGCTAAAAACTCGAATCGGAGATCGAGCGACTTTTGGCCGGAATGACCTAAACGAGAATCGAAGGTCTCGACAATGGTAATTCAGCGGTAAAAAGTCTGGCAAAAACTGACGTCAGATAAAGAAGTTGTGAATTTCTAAAGAAATTCCTTATACACGGCCTTTTAAAAATAAATAATAAAATAATTTCGGAATTTGCCGACGGAATCTAAATGAAAGTTGTAGATCTTAGTCTCACCTACACGTGGATATAAAGAACGTCGAAAACGGAGTTAGTATGAAGGAGATATGAATTTTTGAAGTTTAATAAATAATCAATATATATTTTTAATTTTAAACTCTTGGTAATATCCGAAGAGGAGTCAGCAGATGGAACCGAGGTACGCCCTGCGTACCCTCGTACGCCCCGCGTACTCAAATCAAGGGCCTCGGTTCGACCACGTCGCCTCCTATGCGAGCTATGCCCCGTCCCATCCGAGCTCCGGGGCAGTCGAGGACTCGGTCATGCATGACGCACGGGTACGCCCCATATACGCCCGTACACCCCGCGTACCGAGGCCTCTCAGCCCCTATAAAAGGGATGCGAGGGTTCCGGGAAAACTTGCTCATTTCCTCTCGTTTCTCTTGCGTTTTGCATCGTTTTCCGTGCCCGTGCTAACCCGAAGCCTTGGTCATTTAGCCCAAGTCCCGAAGATCGTTTTTACTCCCGAGAATCCCGAGAAAAATCCGTTTCCCGAGACGAAATTCTGCCCGGTTTCCATCTCGCTTTCTTCAAACCTTCAGGTGAGTTCATACCCCTACAAACACATTTATTTTAAATACATTTTAAATGCTTTTTATACGCTTTTAAGGGGGGAATACAAGTAAACATACAGTTATTATCGTGTATTTCATAAAGTTTCACTGTACTCGTTTTTATCGAATGAATCACTTGTGATTCACTACTACTATGTGAAAACTCTTGTCACATTTTGCATGCACTAGATTTATACAAAGTATTTAGCAATTCCAAAGCATCCTTCGTTGCTAAACCGTTTTAATACATTTTAAAAACTTATGATTTATGCATTGTCGAACATTGTGAAAAAGGATAAACTTTGCATACAAAACTACTACTTTAATACATACTTAGTTGAGAATCCGTGAGACGTGTACATCTTTAAATAATACCTTTTTGCTAAAAGGTACCGCTTCAAGTCCTGTCTATAACCAGAGTCTCCCGTTCGGAGAATGTGTCAAATGTGTATATATCTATACGGGAAGTCATGATCCCGCGCCCTGACTGTTAGCTACAGTCCGTCCTTTGGGGTGACAGTTTGTCATAACGCTACGACGCCTGAAGAACGTCGCTACAGGCATATTATGTTTAGTATGGTTATAAAACTCATCGGATATACAATTATTATAGTACTTCTGATTGATGAATGAGTAGTTATTAAAACTATTCTTCATTTAACAAACTGAAATCTTCTAATAGGTTTTATTATATAAATCTATGCTCTAACTCCCTAAGGCATGTATTTTGCTTTCGGTTTTTAGTCTGGGACATTAGGCTAACTATCACTTTATGAAAATATGGGATTTTCCCGGTATATAAAACAAACAACTAATAGGAAAATAAGGGATTCTCTTCATTTAACTATCCATATTATTCAATACATATATTCTCATGCATTTCACACTTTTATAAGAAAATAAGGGATTTTCTTGGAAAACATACACTCAATTTGTAATGACATACAAACTTTCTAAACTACTTATGAACTCACCAACTTAACTGTTGACACTTTCTTTTTGAAATAACTTGTATTCTCAGGGAACCGCTAAGCAGGTTTGGAAATCAACTTTTGGGAATTAACGCGTTGGCGTTAATTATTTCTTTTGAAAGATGTTTATGCTTTTATCTTTTGGGCATGTAATGAATACAATGATGTAAACATTTTAAAAACCTTTATATATGTATGGTGGTGTATACTTTCCTTTCTATGAACTGTTATGATACTGAATATGACATCCTCCGCCCCCGAACGTTTCCGCCGTTCTGGTTTGGGGGTGTGACAAAACCAATCAAGGCTCTGATACCACTGATGGGTTTTGGCCATAAGAACATCCTATGTGCTCATACAAATCCTAATGCTTGGATCTATGTTTCTCTATTGTACATGCAATTCATCCAAGACTATAAACCCTAGATCTAGCATATGATAATCAATATAACATATAAATTAGGGTTTAGATCATACCTTGATTGTTATGTAGCAATAACAATCTCAAATCCTTCTTGTATTGACTTTAGAAAGCTTAGAGTCACAAATGTCACTCCTCTAATGGTTCACAAACACCAAGAGCAAGAGGATGAAGAGGAGAAGAGAAGGAGGCTGCCCAAAACGTGTGGAAACCCTAATCAATTAGTTCACACCGTTTTTGGGGCTATAAGGTCCTTTAAACAGTGAGGCTATTAAGGTTATCTAACAAGGAAACCCTAATTTGGATGCTTAAGCCCTAAGCAACCCATGGGCTCCTTCCTTAAAGGCCTTGGACGATTTCTAATGGGTTTCCCCATAGAATTCGTCCACCCCTTTAATATGGAGTCCATTAGCTCAATATTCAACTATCATACAATTGACAGTTCTAGTCCCTTAGTTTAATTAATGTCTTTTAGTCACAAACTCAATTCTTATTAATTCTTGACTAATATTAATTAAACAATATGATTTCTCCTTTAATATATTATTCTCGTAATATATTAATAAATCATATTTAATCCTTTCTCTCTATGTTTCATCCTATCAAGTTGCTTTGGTGAAGGCAACCCAAAAGGACCATGCATCATCGGGTCAAGTACATACCAAAATAGTTATGGACTTAGACACTAATCCAACAGTTGGATCTGGTGTTATTTCATCTAGAGCTTCTGTTGAAGGTAAAAAAAGGTCTCCACCTTGCTCATTAGTTTGATTACGTATCATTTTATGGAGTTTTAGGGCTTATTCCATCTTTCCTTGAGGCTTTGAGTGTGTTGAGCTTACCAAGAGATTGAGACTTCAGATCTGGACCTTGTGAGGTCCCTAGAGTCCAAAGGTCCCAGGTAACAGAAGAGATTTCTTGATTAAGACCCTAAATGAAAGTTGTTTTGGCATTTCAAGCCCTAAGTGCCATGCATGGACGTAAAGCTTGCAGCTTTACGTGGTACGTCAGCCTTGGGAGGCTAGATCTAGAGTTTCGGGTTGTAAATCTGCCTTAAAACATCTGAATGAGAAAGAGGTATGGAGGGACTCGACGAGTGTCACACCCCCGAACCAGACGGCGGAAACGTCCGGGGGTTCGTGTGACTTAAATTGAAATATCATCACAATAAATATACATGAACAACACATACATCACCAACATTAGATAGTACAACTGTCATTGTTCACATCTAGTACATTGTTTAAACATTACACATCCATAACATAAATTGTTTGAGAATTTTCAAAATGTAACATCCTAACACACTTAGTATTGCTCTTCAACTTATCTGTTACCTGAGAATACAAGTTATTTCGAAAACGTCAACATATATAATGTTGGTGAGTTCATAAGCATGTTTGATATAAAATTAGTTTGTATTGTTTGTAAAACCCAGAAAATCCGATATTTTCTGTACAAAAACTACTTGCGAAAAGATGCGATGATCCCATAAGTGCATGTGTATGTGATTTCAAAACAAGTAAAAGTGATTGTTATTCAAAATTGATTATTGTATTATAGTTGTTGTCTATAGGAGTGAATAATGTTGTTCCCCCGGAAAACCTGATGTTTTCCGATATAAATAGTATGATAGTTTGTATTATTGTATCATCACAACGAATGAATATGTTTTCCCCTGATTACTTAGATGGTGTTGGATATCTATGTGAGTGGTTATAACCATGCATAATAATGACTAGTTCGTCTGTCTTGGCATTCTAGCGAATGTCGGAATTGATTTGAGATTTTGTCACCCTAGACTAGCCGAGTCTAACTGTAGTGAACAGCTCAGGTATGAGGGAGTCACCCCTATATACAAACTCCCGCTCTCCCTCCAAGAGACTCTGGTTATAACTACAGACTACGACCGACACTTAATAATGTCACCTGTTATCTCCCAATAAAATCCAACTGAATTTGAATAACCTTGTTTATCAACCTAATTTCATGTTTACTTGAATAACAGAGATAAGCCTAACATACGAAGAGAAGAGGGCAACAGAGGCCCACTACTCATGTATGTTATCATAGGCTGTCGAGTATGAGACGGGCACGTTGGCCCATCATGCATATGTTTGATTTGGACCTTTCTAGCAATGCCAATCGACCACTAAGGCCCAATAGCATGTAAAAGCCATTGAGGATCCCATAGGCATGTAATTGGGTCACAGGAGGCCCAATAAACATATGTGAATATATTGGGCCCAATAAACATGATATTGGGCCACAAAGGCCCAATAACACATATAGAAGGTATTTGAGGCCAACTTTTGAATCGCTTATGTTTTATCGAGTTTAAGTTCGTATTGTTGGTATTCGTGGTATGTTAAATGTTTATTCGCAATAACGAAAGATTTTAATGTTTGATTTATAACGAAGTTTTTATTATATGTATATATATTTTTAAAACCATGCGTTATAAACTTGATATTTTTAACCCCAAAAGTTATAATCGTTTATTTGGCCCAAAAACATTTAGATTAACCATTATGGCACCTTTTTCTATAAAAATGACAGTTTTAGTCTCTTTTTATGAAAATTTACATTTTTGGTCCTTAAACCATTTTTATTGACATTTTCCACCCAAACTTTATTTGAATAGTAATTTCAGTCCAAAACTATTGCATTTGTCATTTCCAGCCTTTATTTGCAAAAAGTTACATTTTTGGCCCAATTTCTGTAAGTTTTACAATTTTGACCCTAAAATCAAAAACTTTGCATTTTTAGTCCAATTTAGTAATAAATTCATTTTTAACCCCTGAAAAAGTTTATTTACGTTTTAGAATCATAGTTTGTTAAGTTTTCCATTTCAACCCCTCAAGATTTCCTTTTTTCGCAACCTTGGGCCCAATATCTCGTGAGGCCCAACTTAAAGCCCAATATGCCAAATTTTATGTTTTTGACCCTTTAAAAAGTATGGTTTTCATAAAAATCAGCTTTTATACTAATAAACAACTTATAACCTCCATAAAACCAAAAATTTACAATTTACACCCAATATTTGTTATTTTTGCAAAAATGACACTTGTAAGGTTCTTTGGTTTTGTTTTTCACCTCTTTAACTTAAGAGCCCTTAGATCTATGATGTATGTTTGTTTATCAAGTTTTTGTTCATGATTATTTCACCCTTTTTGTTATAGATCTCGAAATATAACAAATATTTCAAATTATCACAACCAAAAACTAAAGAATTCACATATAGCATGCAAACACACATAGATCATCACATAATACTTGTATTCTCCCCCCAAAAACAAGTAAAAACCGAAAACAAGGGGGTATGAACTCACCTTGCTTAGTAGCTCACGATTTTGAAGAAAGCAATGGAAGAGTTCGATCCTAGCAAGCCTTCTTTGGTGGATCTCGAACTTAGAGGTTTCTAGGAGTATGATCATGAGTTTGTGTGAGTTTAGAAGAGATTCTTGATGAAATAAAGAGACTAGATTATGGATCCAAGAATCAACTTACCTATGATGATGATTCTTGTGGAAAATCCTACTTAAAATGCTCAAGATCTTAGAAATTTTGATGAAGAAATGAGAGGTGTTCTTGAGAGCTTGAGTGAGTTTGAAGGAAGTTTGAAGATGCGTGTGTGTGTGTGTGTGTTGCATTCGGACGAGAAGAGAAAAAGAAAGAGAAAGATGAGTTTGCATGGGAACATGAGAGGACTTGGATGTTTGGAGTGTAATGTGCCTAGTTATCCACCAAATAAAAATGAGGTGGCAACACAAAATTCAACTCTCTTAATCTCTTTTTTTTTTGTTGGGCCGAGAACTTGGGCTAGAAGGAAAGAGTTTCATAGTGTTGGGCCATTAATTATCTTAGTTCTAAGTTATAAGGCCCAACTTGGTATTTTCAGCCCATTAGGCTTTTAGGGGTGTTCACGGCCCAATTTTGTATAGAAGAATGGATTTATGGTCCATGAAAGCTAATTGAATCAATTATGGCCCAATAAGGCTCATTAAGGTAAACCAATTCATTTTGGATCCATTATGGCCCAAAATGTTAAGTTTTCATGAAATTGGGTCCAATTAGGGCCCATTTAAGGGTCCTAAGCCCAAAATAGTCAAATTGGAAGCTTATTGGTCCATTAGGCCCAATAAGGAAATCCTAGTCCATATTGGACTTTAACCGGGATTTCTAGGGTTTCCAACTTTTTGTTGACTATTTGAGTGTTTGTATAGAGTGTTTGATGGAATTTTGTTGTCATTGAATAAGCATTATACATGCTTTCAAATTTTAATCACAAAATTTTGTTGATTATTTGAGTGTTTGTATAGAGTGTTTGACTCAACTTTCCTCGTTTCCCGAATCTTATAAGTCCCTTCCACGGTGAGACTTTCAGCAAAACCGAATCTCCAACTTCGAAGGTCATCGATCGACTTTTCTTTTCAGCATAGCTCTTCTGACGATCATGAGCTGCTAACATCCTTTCCCTGATTACCTTCAGTTTCTCAGCAGTCTCATGGACTATCTCGGGGCCCATAAACTGCTTCTCTCCGGCCTCAAGCCAACAGGACAGCGTACGACACTTATGTCCGTACAAAGCTTGGTAGGGCGCCATCTTGATGCTTGAGTGGAAACTATTATTGTAGGAAAATTCTACCAGAGGTAAGTGCTCGTCCCAGTTACCTTGGAATTCTAGGGTACATGCTCTCAGCATATATTCCAGTGTTTGAATTGTTCTTTCGCTCTGGCCATCAGTCTGCGGATGGTAAGTTGTACTCAAACACAACTTCGTACCCAATTCCTCCTGTAGACTTCTCCAGAACCTTGACGTGAAACGACTATCACGATCCGATACAATCGTAAGAGGAACACCGTGAATTCTTACTATCTCCTTCACGTAAGCAATTGCGAGCTTATCCATAAACCACCTCCTGTTGGCTGCTATGAAGTGTGCACTATTAGTGAAATGATCCACGACTACCTAAATCATGTCGTGACCGTTCTTCGTCTTGGGCAGTTTAGTCACAAAATCCATGGTGATGTCTTCCCATTTACCCATGGGTACATCTAAAGGCTCTAAACTCTCATACGGTTTTGATATTGTACCTTAAGTCTTGCACATGTCACACACTCGGCTACATACTTCACAACATCGAGTTTCATCGTCGGCCACCAGTAGTAGGGTTTTAGGTCCCTATAAATTTTAGTGTTACCGGGATGAATCGAGTACATGGTCATGTGCGCTTCTTCCATCATAAGGTCTCTTATTCCTCCTGTCTTAGGTACCCAAATCCGTTCTTGGAACACCTTCAGTCCTTGACGGTTTGTACCAAACACCAACATTTTTCCCAAACGCTCTTCTTCTCAAGGCTCTTGGCCTTTTTATCTAAAGGTTGATTTTTCGACTGAGTGCATCAGCAACAACATTTGCTTTATCGGGGTGGTAAAGTATCTAACAGTCGTAGTCCTTGAGTAATTCTAGCCAACGTCATTGTCTCATGTTCAATTCTTTCTGATTAAATAGATACTGGAGACTCTTATGATAGTGAAAAGCTTGCACTTCGTGCCATAGAGGTAATGCCTCCATATCTTTAGAGCAAAAACTATTGCTGCCAACTCCAAATCATGAGTGGGGTAGTTCTTTTCATGCTCCTTTAATTGTCGAGACGCATATGCTATCATCTTTTCTCTTTGAGTTACAACACACCCTAACCCGACTCCCGACGCATTGCTATACACGTCAAAATCTTCAACTCCATCGGGTAGAGAAAGAATCGGTGCTTCACATAATTTCTTCTTTAGCTTCTCGAACGCTTCTTTGTGCTTCTCACTCCATGTGTATGTAGCTCCTTTATGGGTCAAAGTTGTCAATGGAGCAGCTATCGAAGAAAAGCCTTGGATAAATCGTCGATAATATCCAACTAATCCAAGAAAGCTTCGAATCTCCGTGGGACTCTTTGGACGTTCCCACTTCATTACAGCTTCGAATTTTGCTGGTTCAACCATTATTCCCTCCTGGTTAACCACATGACCCAACAATTTGACTTCTCGAATCCAAAAATCACACTTGGAGAACTTTGCATAAAGCTTCTCCTTCTTCATCCCTTCTAATATTTCCCGTAGATGCCTGCCATGCTCATCTTGCCTTTTCGAGCATATTAGAATGTCGTCGATGAACACTATCACGGATTTATCGAGGAATGGTTTACAAACTGTATTCATCAAATCCATGAATGATGTTGGAGCATTGGTTAGTCCAAAGGACATACCCAAGAACTCGTAGTGTCCATATCTCGTTCTGAATGCAGTCTTCTCAATATCCTGATCTCTCACTTTCAGCTGATGATACCCTGACCTAAGATTGATCTTTGAGAAGTGGCTCGAACCTTGTAGCTGATAATTTTTGCTATTTTCTCTCTAACGGGGGGATTATGTGACAATCTGAAAATTTTATTTTATAATCTTATTCAAATCAATGATGGTTGGACTCGTTTTTGCTATTTTCTAGCACTATTTAGAGTCAATTAGAGTGTTCTAAACCCTATACAATTAAGGTGGGAAACTAGAAATGGGATAACAGGATGCATATCAAGCAAAATCGGGCCAAACACTCCAACACATGGAGTGTGCGGCCGCACACCCATCCCCATCCGCACACTCTCCCATATATATACTACACTTGTCATTTTTGAACACTTTTTCACTTCTTCAAAGCTAGAACACATTTTCTCTCAAGTACCATCCAAATTTCATGCCAAACTTCAATCAAGTGAGTGATTCATCCTTTGTTTAGTTAATATGTGACCTTAACTAGCCTTTCCCCTTGCCCTGATCCATGAAAACATCCATTTTTAGTCAAGAACACGAAGAACACCAAGAACACACACTAGTTTTGGACCTTAATCGCCCTTTCAAGCCTCTATAACGTGTATACACTAATCATAACTTGTTATATGCTAAGAACACTTGATGATATGATAGAAAAACATGATTTTATCATGTTCATAAAGGGTGTGCGGCCACACACATCATGTTGGCCGCACACACCCTTTTTAGGTCCAAAAATGGTAATAAACTTCATGTAAGGCTAAAGCATGAAGTAAGAAACCTTCCTATATGAGTCCTAAAGCCTTAAATTACGTTTTGAAGCATTCCATAGGGAGTGTGCGGCCGCACACACCCCCTGGCCGCACACCCTGGCCACACACACACAAATAGTGTGTATTTTGACCATACACTCCCTTGTATAGCCATATACCCCTTATATACAATCATATATGGTTGTAACACTTCAAAATAAGTGTTTACTAACCTCTAAGGTAGCTTCAATTCAATAATTAGATGTTATAAGCACTAATTATATTCATATATGTATCGTTATATGTTAAATAGGATATGCGTGTGTGCTCAAGTCTTCACTTGACACTTAGCATCCTATACAATCCGTTCATCCAAACCACTCACTACAGGTGAGTTCATACCCCTTAATTAACCTTCTAAATGTTTTAAATGCTTTTATGGGGGGAATACAAGTTGAACAATTATAGTTATTATATCAATCACATGTGATTAATAACTACCAAACAAGTGGTCTTCTTGTTTTTCAAACTGTGTTATCAAACTGTTTTATGTCAAACATTTTTACAAACTCTTTTACATATCAAATGCTCGTATCAACTCTTTCACATGCCAATTACTGTTTCTTAAACTCTTTTAAACTTATATTCTATTAAAATGTATATCTATATAGATATAGTTATATAAGTAGGATTGAAAGGACTTAGGACTGATAGCTCACCTTACTTCCTGTTCCTTGTTTGGTTGTGGACTTAGGGTATCAGGGTTATTTTGTTTGAGGGTCGTTTGAATCCTAGTTATATATTATGTATATGTATATAGATATAAAAGGTTACTTCATTCAGTACAATACCTTTGGGTAGCAAGGGTATACAAACAAGCTCATATACACAAACAACATTACTAGTAAACTATAATAGGTATAGTTTAGAGATATACTAATACTATTACTAGAGCAATGAAACATACCAAGAGTCAGTTCATACATGAATCAATAACAAACAATAGATACTATGATGAGAAACTAACAAGAGATACTATAACGAGAAACACACGATAGATACTGTGATGAAAAACTAACATACAAGCTAGATAGAGAAAGAACACACAATACAGCTAGCACATACATTAAATATACATTAATATAGTTATGTTATCCATTAAATGGGGCATGACACTACCTTCCATGACCGTTTTTGTGTCCAGAATCTCCTTAATTGGGGAGCATATGAGTTGGTGTATAGATCTATACTGGATTGACTATCCTACACCTTGTTGCTCGCCACAGTGGGACTTGCAAGTCTACGGGTGCCAAATGTCATTTCTTACGGCTTCTTACATCGTCGTTTTACTATTGAGTCGGTAGCAGGGTACAGGCCGATCACATGGTACTTTAAATAACAATTGGTTTAAGGTAGTTAGTACAACAATAGTTACTTAATACAACACTACAGTACTATAATATTTTTCCCATTACATTCACTTCGTGAACACTCACACGATGCACGGTAATGTAAAAACTATATTTTTGGTTAATGATAGTCGGAATTGGGAAAATACACACTCTTACAAGAGACACACACACAGATACTAGATAACTTGGTAGAAGGCTACTTTTAGTAGGAAACACAGGGTTTTTTAGGAGTGTTCAAACAAATACAAACTTTACAAAACTTATACATCACATCTTACAAACATCTTGCAAATGCTTTCATACAAACACAGACACTAATATACTTATGATCTCACCAGCTTTAAAGCTGATAAACTCTTTCAAAATAACTTGTATTCTTAGGTCACCAGTAGACAGGTACCAGAGCCAGGTTTTTGAGAAGACGGAGCTCGTTCAAGATTCCTCTTTTTTTTATGTATATTTTTGGTGTCTATATAACTTGACATAACACACTTGTTGGAAATTATATTATTAATGCAATGGATGATGATGTTGTTTGTTTACTACTTTTCATTGTTGTGATACTGTACATGACATCCTCCACCCCCGAAGGTTTCCGCCGTTCTTTGGTTTTCGGGTGTGACAGATTGGTGTCAGAGCTTTGTTTATAGTGAATCGAGTGTATCAACCCATAAAAGATATACGAACTATAAACACAAGCGGGATTAAAATACTCTGATAAAGTTTTTATACTTTGAAATAATAAAATATGTAACCAAGTATACATACCTACATTCATACTAAAGTCAGTGTCACTAGGACAGAACAAAAGTATTACGATTATTGGGCAGCACAAGTAGACTTAGAGACATATGGTCAACCCTGGGAATATGTAGCCTGATCAACTAGATTATCCGATGAGCGATTAGCATGTGCCTAAGTATGGTTGTGAGGTTGCAACAAGTCTAAAAACTTACCGACACTACTACAATGAGAACAATAGAACAGAACATTAGACTTCAAATACTATAGGAGTATTTTGTGTTACTATAATTACTTATATGAGAACTAAAGGTCTTTATTAGTATGTCAATAGTTGTTTAGTGGATACGCTAAGGTTATATGTAACTAGGATCTCATAGACTTAGAATCTGCGATCTTTGCTTTACTTCCTATTCCTTGTTTGGTTGTGGACTTAGAGTTAGGATCACTTATTCGAAGGTCTATCATGTCCCAGAATACATATAACTGGTATGCTCTAGACAAATATTGGAGTAACTGATAAAGATCATCTTATAATTATCTAATTAGATCGTCTACTTAGTTAAATCTTATACCTCTCTTCTCGCGTAGATTTAATGGCTAGATTCCATCTTCCCGGAGACCCGTACTACCCCAACCACGACAATGCAGGATGGCTGGAAGAAGAACCAGAAGATGATCACCCAATCCCTTTGGATGATCATGAAGCTAAAGGCTTTTCTGATGGTTATGACTCAGAGCCAGAAGTCAACAACCAACCCTCAGTTGTTCAAAACCAAAACCATTGTCCAACATTTCAAGGACCCACCCCCTATGGGCCGCAAACTTGAATAAATGGAGTCAGGAACAAGGTCAACCCATTCCCTAAAATGGATACAAAAGCTTCTACAACCTCATTGAGGGAGGTTCCGCTGACAGAGTCCTACCCATCATAGTTTGTAGGATTGCTCGAAACACAGAGCTGGGTCGAGCAGCTATCGGCCGAGTCATGGAGATTGACGCCAACTCTGGCGTTAACACAGTCCGCATTCGCCAACTAGAGTCTGCTCATGAAAGGACTCTGGTCCACAATGCAGCTCTACAAAGAGAACTTGTGTTGAAACCCAAGCTGAAGTAAGGGAACTTCGAGCTCAGCAAGCAAGATCTGATAGGCGCGTGAGGGACATAAAACGTCTTCTGTCGGAGTCAAGAACTCACTCTGGTAGTTCTCGTCGCCAATAAATTCTCATCAACTTCTCTTTTGGATATAATTTAGTTGTGTAAAAACTCTAGACTAATTTCCTATCCTTGTAAATCCTAGACCTGTTAAGGTCTTGATCGGGTCGTAGTTATGTCGAAATTTTCCCATCTTGGTTGATGTAAGACCTACTTCTAGGTCATTTTTCCCGAACTTGTTACATCTGTAATTCCAGCATTATCGACAGATATCTAAATCTCATGGAAATTATCTCCAAATGCTTTCATTTACAATTAATTGTGTTATTCATTTGTATTGTTGGACTATGGCGAGTTAGTCCATGAGTCATTTTCATCAAATCTTGTATTAAATTCTTATCAATGTCTTCACCTTCATAAACTTATAGTTCAAAGATGCCTCCACGTAAATCACCACGACGCAATCCTCCCGCACCAACACCCCTACTCCTCAGTTCGACACGACAGCTCTAAATGTTGTTGTGGCTGCAGTTGTGGCTACAACCATGGCTCAATATCATTCATCCGGTTCCACTGGAGGAGGAACCCCTGTCCTATCTACTCATGGTGAAATCCATGTGCGCTTGAAATAGTGCTCCTACAAGGACTTCACCAACTGCAAGCCATTGTCCTTCAAAGGGACTGGCGGAGTCATTGCCCTCTCGCAATGGTTTGAGAAAACTGAATCGGTTTTCGAAATCTGCTCCTGTCCAGAGGAGAGCAAGTCAAGTTTGCTGCTTGTACCTTTGAAACAAAAGCCCTAACATGATGGAATAGCCATGTTAAGTCACTATCTCTCATGGTGGCTAATGCTATGGGCTGGGAAACTTTGAAAGACCTCATGATTGAGGAGTACTGTCCGAGGGGCGAGATCCAGAAACTGGAGGAAGCATTGTGGAGCCTAACCATGAAGGGCTCCAACGTAGTTGCCTACACCGCCAGATTCTGTGAACTGGTGGCCCTCTGTCCCAACATGGTTCATACGGAGGGAAAGAAAATCGAGAGATATATATGGGGGCTGATGCCACCATACCAGGGAAATGTTTTGGCATCACACCCCACTACATTTGATAGTGCCAAACGATTGGCACAACGGCTCATAGACCATGGGGTTCGTACCCCAGCCGCAACAACAACCCTGACCGTCTCAGAACCCGCCAAAACCGCTGATTCCAAGCAGAAGTTCTAGGAGGACAAAAAGAAAACGAAGGCTACCAAAAAGCAGCAGGCCGTAGCAGTTCATGCTACGTTAGCACCTACCGTTGCTGCTCCGGTAAAGCAGTATGCTGGAAGTTTGCCCAAGTGTAACAAATACAACTTCCATCACATCGGTGCCTGCCAGGAAATGTAGTGTTTGAAATGCAACAGGAAGGGGCACACTGCCTATTTCTGCAAAGCTCCAGTGAGGGCAATCACCCAAGTCCCCGATGTTGTTGTGGGCCAGGCTTGCGACGGATGTGGCGAGGCGGGCCACTACAAGAGAAACTGCCCAAAGGCAGGGAATGTCGGTGGAGTGGCAAGAGTTCTGGCCATAGGCCACGAGGAAGCGGTTGCTGACCCCACAGTGGTCACTAGTACGTTTCTCCTCGATAACTCTTATGCATGCATTCTATTTGATAGTGGAGCGGAGAGGAGTTTTTGTGAACCAAAAATTTGCTCATTTACTTAAGCAAAAATCACGAGCACTTAAAGAACCGTTCACAGTAGAAATGGCTAATGGAAAGACAGAGACCACTAGCAATATATTCATAGGGTGTACCCTAACTTTAGACAGCCATTCATTTTCGATGGATCTCATGCCGATCTCAATTAAAAGTTACGACGTCATTATCGGCATGGATCGGTTGAGTTTACATCGTGCCGATATCATGTGTTACGAAAAGGCTGTTCGCCTTAATCTGTCGTCTGGTGAAACCCTAGTAGTTTATGGTGACAAACCTAGCAAGAACCTTCGTATCATCTCGAGCATTCAAGCTCATAAATTCTTGCGAAAGGAATGTCGAGCATTCCTTGCTCATGTGGTCGATGTGAGCCAAGAAGCGAAGGACATTCAGAACATTCCAGTAGTATGCGAATTTCCCTACATCTTTCCAGAAGAACTCCCAGGATTACCTCCACAACGTCAAGTCGAGTTCCGAATCGACTTAGTACCAGGGGCTACTCCCATAGCCAAATCGCCCTATCGTCTAGTCCCTATAGAGATGCAAGAACTGTCCTGTCAACTTAACGAACTGCTCATCAAGGGCTTTATAAGACCAAGCTTCTCACCCTGGGGAGCTCCAGTCTTGTTCGTCAAGAAGAAAGACAGATCGTTTCGTATGTGCATCGACTACAGGGAGCTCAACAAACTAACCATCAAAAATCGTTATCCATTGCCTCGTATCGACGATTTATTTGACCAACTTCAGGGGCGAACTTATTTTCAAAAATCGACTTAAGATCTGAATATCACCAACTACGAGTATTAGGGGAGGATGTTCACAAGACAACCTTCCAAACTCGTTATGGGCACTACGAATTCGTAGTGATGCCGTTCGGATTAAAAAACGTGCCCGCTGTATTCATGGACTTAATGAATAGGGTGTGTCGTCCTTACTTGGATCAGTTCGTCATCGTCTTCATCAATGACATACTTATCTACTCTCGTAGTAAGGAGGAGCATAGTCAACATCTGCGACAAGTCCTAGAAACATTACGTTCGGAGAAGATCTATGCAAAGATCTCGAAATGCGAATTTTGGATCCGAAGAGTCGAATTCTTAGGGCACGTGGTTAGTGAAGAGTAAATACACGTGGACCCTTCCAAAATCAAAGCCATTGAGAACTGGTCAGCACCGAAGACGCCTACAGAAATTCATCAATTTCTAGGCCTCGCTGGCTACTATCACAGATTCATTCAGAACTTCTCCCGCATAGCGAAACCTCTTACAACACTGACCCAGAAGGGCATGGCCTTTGACTGGGAAGAGAAACAGGAGAGAGCGTTCTAAATGCTCAAGCGAGCCTTGTGTACCGCACCAATACTATCCCTCCCCGAAGGGATAAAAGACTTCGTAGTCTATTACGATGCGTCAAATCAAGGGCTCAGATGTGTTCTAATGCAGCGAGGTAAGGTCATCGCCTATGCCTCGAGACAGCTGAAGAAACATGAGGTCAACTACACGACCCACGATCTTGAACTGGGAGCAGTTGCATTTGCTCTGAAGATCTGGAGACACTACTTGTACGGTACGAAAAGCACTATCTTTACAGACCACAAAAGCCTACAACACATATTTGACCAGAAGGAGCTCAACATGAGACAACGACGGTGGGTCGAGCTACTCAATGATTACGAATGAGAAATTTGTTATCATCCGGGTAAAGCCAATGTAGTAGCTGACGCTCTCAGTCGGAAAGAATATTTTGGTCGTAAAGTCAAATCATTGACTATGAATATCCATTCACACTTATCCACACAAATTAAGGAGGATCAGCTCGATGCTTTGAAACCTGAAAACGTGGCGGGTGAATCCCTGAGAGGGATGGAAAAGAATTTGGAAGTCAAGGGTGGTGGATCCTTATACCTTATGGATCGGATCTAGACACCAAAACACGGTGCCTTCAGAGTCTTGGTCATAAACGAGGTGCACAACACTCGTTATTCCGTGCACCTGGGTTTAGATAAGATGTATCTGGATCTCAAAAAGTTATACTTGTGGCCTAACATGAAAGCATAGATTGCTACCTTCGTGAGTAAATGCCTTACTTGTGCCAAGGTCAAGGTCGAATACCAGAAACCCTCCGGTTTACTACAACAATCGGAAATACCAGAATGGAAGTGGGAGCGGATCACTATGGACTTTATAACCAACTTGCCCAAGACAACGGGTGGACTTGATACCATATGGGTCACCGTCAATAGATTGACCAAGTCTGCACACTTCCTGCTGATCAAAGAAACAGACAAGATGGAGAAGCTGACAAGAACTTACATATGGGAGATTGTACGACTGCATGGTGTTCCCATATCCGTTATCTCAAACAGAGATAGTAGGTTCACTTCGAGGTTCTGGCAGTCGCTACAAAGTTCCTTAGGAACTAGGCTGGACATGAGTACAGCTTACCATCCACAGACCGACGGACAAAGTGAGAGAACTATCCAAACCCTTTAAGATATGTTGCGAGCCTGTGTGATCGACTTTGGGAAAGCATGGGATACTCATTTACCCCTTGTAGAATTTTCCTACAACAACAGTTATCACACAAGCATAAAGGCAGCTCCATTTGAGGCCCTCTATGGCCGAAAGTGCAGATCCCCTTTGTGTTGGGCTGAGGTGGGTGATACCCAGTTAGCTAAAGGATGAGTTCCTGACAGCACTCTTACAGGTCCGTAGATTATACGGGAAACGACAGAGAAGATCGTTCAGATTCGTGAACGATTGAAAGCCTCTAGAGACCGACAGAAAAGCTACGCTGATAAACGAAGGAAACCGTTGGAATTCCAGGTGGGCGACCGCGTTCTATTGAAGGTCTCACCCTGGAAGGGCTTGATATGCTTTGGAAAGCGTGGAAAGCTAAATCCAAGGTACATTGGGTCATTCAAGATTCTTGCCAGAATCGGCCCTGTAGCTTACAAACTTAACTTACCACGCGAGCTCAGTAACGTACATTCTACTTTCCACGTCTTGAACTTGAAAAAGTGTCTGTCCGACGAGACTCTTGTAATCCCACTCGACGAGATTGAGATCAACGAGAGCCTCAACTTCGTGGAAGAACCTGTAGAGATCATGGACTGAGAGGTCAAGCAAACGAAACAAAGCCATATCCCGGTAGTGAAGGTCCGCTGGAACACCAAGCGAGGACCTGAATTCACTTATGAGCGAGAGGATCAGATGAAACTGAAATACCCTCGTCTTTTTACTTATTCATTTGTAACTACTTAATTGCTTAAACTCTAATTTCGGGACGAAATTCTCTCTAACGGGGGGATGATGTGACAATCCGAAAATTTTATCTTATACTCTTATTCAAATCAATGAAGGTTGGACTCGTTTTTGCTATTTTCTAACACTATTTAGAGTCAATTAGAGTGTTCTAAACCCTATACAATTAAGGTGGGAAACTAGAAATGGGATAACAGGATGCATATCAAGCAAAATCGGGACAAACACTCCAACACATGGAGTGTGCGGCCGCACACTCTCCCATATATATACTACACTTGTCATTTTTGAACACTTTTTCACTTCTTCAAAGCTAGAACACGTTTTCTCTCAAGTACCATCCAAATTTCACGCCAAACTTCAATCAAGTGAGTGATTCATCCTTTGTTTAGTTAATATGTGAACTTAACTAGCCTTTCCCCTTGCCTTGATCCATGAAAACATCCATTTTTAGTCAAGAACACGAAGAACACACACTAGTTTTGGACCTTAATCGCCCTTTCAAGCCTCTATAACGTGTATACACTTATCATAACTTATTATATGCTAAGAACACTTGATGATATGCTAGAAAAACATGATTTTATCATGTTCATAAAGGGTGTGCGGCCGCACACACCCTTTTTAGGTCCAAAAATGGTAAAAAACTTCATGTAAGGCTAAAGCATGAAGTAAGAAACCTTCCTATATGAGTCTTAAAGCCTTAAATTACATTTTGAAACATTCCATAGGGAGTGTGCGGCCGCACACACCCCCTGGCCACACACACACAAATAGTGTGTATTTTGACCATACACTCCCTTGTATAGCCATATACCCCTTATATACAATCATATATGGTTGTAACACTTCAAAATAAGTGTTTACTAGCCTCTAAGGTAGCTTCAATTCAATAATTAGATGTTATAAGCACTAATTATATTCATATATGTATCATTATATGTTAAATAGGATATGCGTGTGTGCTCAAGTCTTCACTTGACACTTAGCATCCTATACAATCCGTTCATCCAAACCACTCACTACAGGTGAGTTCATACCCCTTAATTAACCTTCTAAATGTTTTAAATGTTTTTATGAGGGGAATACAAGTTGAACAATTATAGTTATTATATCAATCACATGTGATTAATAACTACCAAACAAGTGGTCTTCTTGTTTTTCAAACTGTGTTATCAAACTGTTTTACGTCAAACATTTTTACAAACTCTTTTACATATCAAATGCTCTTATCAACTCTTTCACATGCCAATTACTGTTTCTTAAACTCTTTTAAACTTATATTCTATTAAAATGTATATCTATATAGATATAGTTATATAAGTAGGATTGAAAGGACTTAGGACTGATAGCTCACCTTACTTCCAGTTCCTTGTTTGGTTGTGGACTTAGGGTATCAGGGTTATTTTGTCCGAGGGTCGTTTGAATCCTAGTTATATATATTATGTATATGTATATAGATATAAAAGGTTACTTCATTCAGTACAATACCTTTGGGTAGCAAGGGTATACAAACAAGCTCATATACACAAACAACATTACTAGTAAACTATAATAGGTATAGTTTAGAGATATACTAATACTATTACTAGAGCAATGAAACATACCAAGAGTCAGTTCATACATGAATCAATAACAAACAATAGATACTATGATGAGAAACTAACAAGAGATACTATAACGAGAAACACACGATAGATATTGTGATGAGAAACTAACATACATGCTAGACAGAGAAAGAACACACAATACAGCTAGAACATACATTAAATACACATTAATACAGTTATGTGAGCCATTAAACGGGGCATGGCTCTACGTTCTATGACCGTTTTTGTATCCAGAATCTCCTTAATAGGGAGCGTATGAGCTTGCGTATAGATCTATACTGGATTGACTATCCTACACCTTGTTGCTCGCTACAGTGGGACTTGCAAGTCTACGGGTGCCAAATGTCATTTCTTACGGCGTCTTACATCGTCATTTTACTATTGAGTCGGTAGCAGGTTACAGGCCGATCACATGGTACTTTAAATAACAATTGGTTTAAGGTAGTTAGTACAGCAGTAGTTACTTAATACAACACTACAGTACTATAATATTTTTCCCATTACATTCACTTCGTGAACATTTAGATGATGCACGGTAATGTAAAAACTATATTTTTGGTTAATGATAGTCGGAATTGGGAAAAATACACACTCTTACAAGAGACACACACACACACACAGATACTAGATGCCTTGGTAGAAGGCTACTTTTAGTAGGAAACATAGGGTTTTCTAGGAGTGTTCAAACAAATACAAACTTTACAAAACTTATACATCACATCTTACAAACATCTTACAAATGCTTTCATACAAACACAGACACTAATATACTTATGATCTCACCAGCTTTAAAGTTGATAAACTCTTTCAAAATAACTTGTATTCTTAGGTCACCAGTAGACAGATACCGGAGCCAGTTTTTTAGAAGACGGAGCTTGTTCAAGACTCCTCTTTTTTATCTATATTTTTGGTGTCTATATAACTTGATAGAACACACTTGTACGAAATTATATTATTGATGCACTTGATGATATTGTTGCTTGTCTACTACTTTGCATTGTTGTGATATTGTACATGACGTCCTCCACCCCCGAACGTTTCCGCCATTCTATGGTTTTATGGTGCGACAGTAAGGTGCCTTTGCTATCGGTGTCGTACCTGTTGGATTAGTGTCTAAGTCCATAACTATTTTGGTATATACTTGACCCGATGGTGCATGGTCCTTTTGGGTTGCCTTCACCAAAGCAACTTGATAGGATGAATTATGGAGAGAAAGGATTAAATATGATTTATTAATATATTATGAGAATAATATATTAAAGGAGAAATCATATTATTTAATTAATATTAGTCAAGAATTAATAAGAATTAAGTTTGTGACTAAAAGAGATTAATTAAACTTAAGGGACTGGAATTGTAATTATAAGATAATTGCAATTGGGCCATGGATTGCCTTATATTATAAGGTTGGATGAATTCTATGGGGAAACCCATTAGAAATCGTCCAAGGCCCTTAATAAAAGGAGTCCATGGGTTGCTTAGGGCTTAAGCATCCAAATTTGGGTTTCCTTGTTAGATAACCCTAACAGTTTCACTATATATAGAACCCTTAAGGCTCAAAAACGTGGGGAACTTCTCTTTTAGGGTTAGTACACGTATTGGGCAGCCTCCATCCTCTCTCTTCTTCATCCTCTTGCTGTTGGTGTTTGTGAACCATTAGAGGAGTGACATTTGTGACTCTAAGCTTTCTAAAGTCAATACAAGAAGGATTTGGGATTGTTATTGCTACATAACAATCAAGGTAATAACTTAAACCCATTCTTATGTTAATATGATTACTTGTATGCTAGAATTAGGGTTTATAGTCTTGGATAACTTGCATGTACAATAGAGAAACCTAGATTCAAGCATTAGGGTTTGTATAAGCACATAGGATGTTCTTTATGGTAAAACCGATCAGTGGTATCAGAGCCTAGATTGGTTTCTATTGTATTGATGCCTTGTATGTTGAAAAAATTCGATTTTTGTGGTTCTGCATGATGGACTCGGCGAGTCCTACTGTGGACTCGGCGAGTTGCCCCTACTCGGCGAGTCCATGGGGGTACTCGGCGAGTTCGAGCGTCAGATGGAGCTATTTTCGGGATTTCTTGCTGTTTATCTTTGAGATACTTCCCTTTATCATATTTGATCAATATAAATCTGATTTTATGATATATATATATATATATATATATATATATATGAGTATATTCTTGATATAATTGAAGATATTTATCAATTAATAAAATATTTATTTCCTTATGTGATAATTGATTAATTATTTTGATTAAATTGGTAAATTGTTTTGCAAGAAATCATTAAATAAATCAAATATGAATAATTATGTGATTAAATGTTAATTTAGATTTTATAGTTTAAATTTAAACTCAAAGGTTTTGTTTTTTGAGATTTAAATAGGTTAAACCCTAATGTTTTGAAATGTTTCAAAACTTGCCCTCAAGTTTTGGAATTTAAATTTTAATTAATAGTTTAATTTTGATTTATATTTAAATTCTAAACCCTAATGTTTTGAAATGTTTCAAAACTTGCCCTCAAGTTTTGGAATTTAAAAGTTGATTAAAAGTTTAATTTAGGAATGTTAAATTATAAAACCCTAGTATTGTTTTGAAAAGTTCAAATCACACCCTTATGGTTTTATTAATTAATTAAGGTGTATAATTAAAAGAGGTTTAATAAATCCATAAAAGTTTAGGTTTAAAATTTAATCGAATTAAAAGTATAATTGTTAAATTTGACCACCTAATATTTTAAAAGTGTAAAATACACCCTATACGATATATAACATTAAAAGTCTAACATTATATATATGTATGAGTAAAAGTCAGTATTACCGTTAGTAGGCCTCATTCACGAAGCTAGTCTATAAGGGGTGTTTAAGGAAATTGCCTATAAAATGGCGATTGAATGGGTATCCACTCTTACCCACCGCACTCTTGACTAGTGGAGGGTCGTTAGCCGAACGGGTAGGATAGGACAGAAACCTTCTATTATAAGTATAATGAAGTACAAAAGTAACTAAATGTTTTTACAAATTCCCAATCTTAGTTACTTAGGCAAAAGTGAATTGATGCAATTTCATGAAATTACACTTTGTGCCCTTGCGAAGACGTTAGTGGAGCGTGTGTGGTTTACCGGCACACTAAATGGTTCTAAGCAAAGGTAGCGAAGGGTGGCTCAATGTTTGTCATAGTTCGGTGGAGCGTGTGTGGTTTACCGGCACATCGAATAGGTGACTGTAACATGTGAGGGCACCATGTAAGTTTGCATGGTTATTCACACCCGCTTTGTGATCCTCGGCATCCCAGTCACAAACAAGAGGGGCATATCGAGATTTAAACATGCCATTGAAATGTTCAATGAATCTCAAAGGATCTAGGAGTTTTCATAGATTTAAAACTTAAATTTCTTTTTCATTCTTCTTGGTGGAAATTAGTGAATCATCATTCACTTACCTTCAAATATTCTACAACTAGATTACGGCATCCCTTTTCTAGGTTGTAGCATATTGTGTTGGGTCCTAGCCTTAGTATCTCATTTGGGTGATTTACTAAGGACTCAATCAATCAACTAACTTGAATTCGTTTTCTCCCGTTTTGTAGATGTCAAAGTTCGACAACTATGGTCTTCCCAAATCCCGTGGAACAAGCATTCCACATGAAGATGATATTCCACGATTCGATCGAAGAACAAGAGATCATGCTTCACTTCCTCCACCTCCTCCAATTATTCTCCCTAACCCACAAGTTCGAAGGCTTGAAAATTTCAAGATCACTCAAGCCCTTTTGGCAAGTAAACATAAAGAAGGAAAGTCGGTGTCACGTCCTAGGGATGAAGTCACACATTGATAGGTTAAGAATGTTGGGATCCGTTGTCTGTGAGGAGATGATTGTTGATAGGGTTCTTCAGTCACTTCCTAACTCATATAGTGAGTTCGTAAGAGAGTACTATATGATGAACTGCGACGTGACCCTCATAGATCTCACCTACATGCTTGTTGCCGCTGAATCAGCAATGATTTGGCGCAATAGAAAAGCAAAGTTGATTGGTGAATCTGCCTTCAAAACCTCTATGAATATAGACAATGACAACGAAAGACATGCTATGATCGAAAAGTTTGATCATAAGAGAAAGGCAGTGTATGAAGTAGTTCCATGTTCTGTTCCAAAAGAGTCAATTTGCTTTTATTGCCAAGAGAAGGGGCATTGGAGACGAAGCTGCCCTATTTACCTAAGAGATCTAAGAGATGAGAGAGTCAAAACGTATGGCTCTGTTTTAGGTAAAATCCATTGACTAACTCTTTTAATCTTCTATTCTAGATTCTTAATACATAATGTGATAAGATTACAATTGATGTTTTGTAGGATCGAAGAAAAGAAAGGAAGCTTAAGGGAAGAAGTAAGCAGAATCTAACCGTGAAGAAATGAATATCGATCGCATTACTTGAAGATTAGATTCTTGAGCTACGACTTAGAGTTAGAATTAGATTGCTAAGAAAGATGTATTAGCATATTTTTCAATGAATTGCAAGGACAAATTTTTTCCGCAATAAAATAAATTTTGATTTTATATTATTTATTTATCCTTGCGATGGCATGCATGAAAAAGTGATGTTTGAATGTTTCTAATATTAGCAATAATGAATTTGATTCTTAATTATGTTATTTATGGAAATGTCAAGAATTTACCAAATAGGGAGAGTTTCTCATCGCTCGAGTTTCAATTGGACAGAAACTTGGAATCATGCAACTTGGTTGCACGATGAATGAGAAATTCCATATTTGGAAAAATAGACTAATTCATCGACAAAGTGTCAAGTGAAGGACTAGGAGATCGAGTACACAAAGTTGTGTGTTGATCAAGTCCACCATAAGAGTAACAAGATATTCGTCATGATTTACTAAAGGTTTAGTAAATACTTATAAGATTAAGTGTAATTCTGAATTGATTGAAAAAGTTTAAATCAATAGCAAAATGAATAAGAAGAATCAAGTAGGCAGAAAGATAACAGTTTCTCCATTCTAAGAAGAAGGGAGAGTACCTTTTATGCTTTATGATAGGTCTTATCTCAATTGATCCTCTAAGCGAGTCTTAGTACAATTGTATGTCTAAGAAGAGGAATCAAGAATTGAAAAAATGGTTAAAATCAAGAAGTCAATCATACTTCATTCCAAACAAGTCTTAGAGTTAAGATTGTAACAATGAGTGACAAGCATTAAGAAGGTTTATAACATTCATCAAATGTGGAAAGTTGTGATGTCTTGGATAAGACAAAGACCAACTAGGACCAATTTATGAAGTGTTTTGATAAAACCTACACTAACTCTTGAAAATTTGTTTGTCAAGAAATATTTATTGACAAGAGAATCTTATATGTCAAGGAGTCAGTGGGAGTCTTAATGGTCTTGAAAGGTTTCAAGAACAAATCAAAATAGACCTTATCGATCATCACTAGCACACGAGTTGAGGTTTACAACCTATCGTGTTGACACTATTTTGCTTTTGTGTCGTTCCAATTGAGTTAATTATGCATGTGAGTTCTATGAGTTCTCATTTGAACGCATAAAAGGCATGCATCTTGATCAATGAAAAGTACATTGATAGGAAAAGGTGAGTTGTTTAACTACTTGGAAGACATGATGGGCAGTTGTGCTACCATAAGGCAAGAAATCAAGATTAAGAAAGTTCGGTCCATATGAGTTTGAATTTGTCGTAAACTTTGGTTTCGAAAAATTCACATGGATAGGAACACATACACCATTAAAAATCTAAGTGTCATAAGATTCCCTCCTTCATGAAAATGACTGTGAGGAAATGCTTTCACTAATAGAGATTTTAAGAAGATAGCGATTGTGAAAATTGGATTCTCGAATTCGATTATGGTTATGGTATCCCTTTCCATGATTCGAATTGTGAGATTTGGAAATTAGTCTGAATTGCTTAGACACACATATGAGCTATCTAAAGGAAAGGTGTATAAGCTTAGATAAATGATTATCAAAGCATTAAGTATTAGAAACATAAACTTAAGAAATTCAATAAGTATTGTTTTCTGGAAGTTGAGTTGGGTTCTGAATACATGTCAAAGCTAGTGGGAGCATAAGTGTTATGTTTATAATAATCATCATGATAGTGGGAGCATAAATGTTATGATTGTATGATTATTAAGGCAAGTATTGCAAGTTAGCAATATTAATTATAGAAAAAAACAAGAGTTATACCTTGCAAAGTCGTAAGTGTTGTAAAGTTGTTTTGCTATAATTAAGGGAGAGAATATTATGCTTCATTTCAAATCTAAAGGCTTAGGTTGTGGAATGTTAATAAATTTAGTCAAAGGTACATAGTGTGTTCTTAAAATTTCGATTATGATTACGGCATTCCTCTTCACAATTCGAATTTTGAGAACATAACACATAAAATATTATAGCAGAAGATTGATAAAGTATCAAATATTTATGTAAAACATTATGCATTGTGTCCCATACACTTCGGGTATAGGATCGATTGCAAATGCTATAATATTTGACCATTCTAAAATTTTCCAAATGTCTAGCGCATTTAGAGGGAAAAAGGACAAGAATCGGTTTTGACTAAGATAATTAAACAACTATCAAAGGACAATCCAAAGTTCGCCGAGGATTGGTCGCTTGTGAGTAGTTGGAAGTATAGTATTGGATGACCATATCGACATTATTATGAATAGATAAGATTATATTGAGAATGAGTTGTCATATGGTAAGTATGGAAAGGTTTCCATATTGGGAGTTAGATATTGAGAATCAATGTCTAGATTAGAAATTTTATGCAAAAGGATGTTCAAAAGAATGTACTTTGAGTGAGAGACATCACATCTAAGGAATTGTATTGTAACAATCTCCGATAGAGGACTTTGTGATTTCATTGGCAATAGTCATTGTGACTTTAGTGCAGTGACATTACAAAAAGACCGTTGCATAAAATGTTAGAATCTAGCATATTCAATAAGTGGCAAGAATTTGATACTCTTTCACTTGTGAAAAGGATTGGGAGTTGTGAAATGAGTATGATTGAAAATGTGTTCATTTGATCTATTTCACAAAGTAAGAACCATAGGTAAACATTGTGTGCATGCTAAGAGCATGGGACAAGTGTTGTAATAATTCAAGTAAAAAGTTGATTACCCGAAACAACAAATAATGAGTAATCGATATGGTGATAAATAAAAGGTGTTTTATTTATGCTCAAAGGTTTGAGGCCATATGGGATTAGTATTATTCTTGTGTTTCACTTTGCATGTTTTGACTTCCTGAATAATTTAATTGGTTTAGAACAGTCAAAATATTCGAACGGGCCACAGTCGTTCATATGTTGGAAGTAGATATGAATAAAGACTGTCGTGAATTGGTGTGTGGATTGTCTAAAGAGCATTAGACATAAGCAAATGTTTGTTGCAACGTTCATGAGTGCTTATGAATATGATTTGAGCATTGGATTAAACCCACGCTCACTTGGATCACTCCATGAATTGTATCATGAGTGATTGGTGAGACGATAACATCTTATATTCTTGAAACCGAGATGTGTGAGTTGTATCTTGCAAATCGGTTGCACATTGATAATATGTAAACGCACCAGTAACTTGGTGTTATAAAACATATTGGTGTGTGTGATTCGGTGAGTAAGTGCAAGCGAGCATTGAATCAAAGTTTATCCGTTCCTTTTATTCAAAGTAGGATAAAAGCGATATCTTTGGGCCCCTCGATGATTTAGTGATGAAAAACGTAAATGCTCGGCCGGGCTAGGGCTAATTTGATTTGTTCAATTAGTCAGTCATCATAAATCGGAAGTCGAGAAATAGTACATAGAGAATGATTAGAAATCATGTCTCATACGATATCTAGAATGGAGGAATATATGATCCCTTATCTAAAGGACACGCGTATCTGATAGGATCAGAGTTGACAGTGGATTTGGAAAGCTATGATTGCAGATCAGGATCTGAAGTCATACACAGAATAGTTATTAGACTTATCCAAGTGGGAGACTGTTGGATTAGTGTCTAAGTCCATAACTATTTTGGTATGTACTTGACCTGATGGTGCATGGTCCTTTTGGGTTGCCTTCACCAAATCAACTTGATAGGATGAATTATGGAGAGAAAGGATTAAATATGATTTATTAATATATTATGAGAATAATATATTAAAGGAGAAATCATATTATTTAATTAATATTAGTCAAGAATTAATAAGAATTAAGTTTGTGACTAAAAGAGATTAATTAAACTTAAGGGACTGGAATTGTAATTATAAGATAATTGCAATTGGGCCATGGATTGCCTTATATTATAAGGTTGGACGAATTCTATGGGGACAACCATTAGAAATCGTCCAAGGCCCTTAATAAAAGGAGTCCATGGGTTGCTTAGGGCTTAAGCATCCAAATTAGGGTTTCCTTGTTAGATAACCCTAATAGCTTCACTATATATAGAACCCTTAAGGCTCAAAAACGTGGGGAACTTCTCTTCTAGGGTTAGTACACGTATTGGGCAGCCTCCATCCTCTCTTCTCTTCATCCTCTTGCTTTTGGTGTTTGTGAACCATTAGAGGAGTGACATTTGTGACTTTAAGCTTTCTAAAGTCAATACAAGAAGGATTTGGGATTGTTATTGCTACATAACAATCAATGTAATAACTTAAACCCATTCTTATGTTAATATGATTATTTGTATGCTAGAATTAGGGTTTATAGTCTTGGATAACTTGCATGTACAATAGAGAAACCTCGATCCAAGCATTAGGGTTTGTATGAGCACATAGGATGTTCTTTATAGTAAAACCCATCAGTACCTGGTACGTCTATCCGAAACTCCACTTGTCTATCAGGTGGTAATCCGGGAAGATCTTCGGGAAAGACTTCCGGATAATCACTTATGACCGGTATATTCTTCACCTCCTTCTTTTCCTTCTTAGCATCGATAACAAATGCCAAATATAACGCACATCCCTTGGATAAACATTTCCTTGCTTTCATCAGGGAAATGATTCCAAAATTTACTCTGTGTTTGTCCCCATACACCATAAACGACTCTTTCCCTGGTGGGTTTACCCTTATTATTTTCTTTCTGCAAAGGATCTCAGCATCATTGGCACTAAGCCAATCCATACCCAGAACGATGTCAAAACCGTTCAACTCTATGGGTAACAGCTCCTCGTGGAATTCGTTTCCGTTTGAGTCGATGACTACGTTCTTAATACAATTACTAACCGGTATGAACTTGCCACTAGCAACTTCTACAATCAGGGCATTATTAAGTTTTTCTACAGGCAATGCTAATTTCCCACCGAATTTACGCAATACAAAGGAGTAGTTGGCTTCGGAATCAAATAGTATATTGGTAGGCAAATCATTTACAAGAAAGGTATCTGAAGCGACGTCTGTTGCCTCCTTCGCAGCCTCCAGCGTCATCTGGAAGGCTCTCCCCTTCAGCTTTGGTGGAACGTTGGGCCTTCCTGCATCCTTCTTCTTTGGTCAATCCTTGGCAATGTTTCCTTCTTCACAGCACTGGTAGCACACCCTCTTGTTGATGGTGCACTCATTGGCTTAGTGCCCCGTTTTCCCACACTTGTAGCAGGTTACTTCCTCGCTAGATTTTCCCAAGTGCTTCTTCTTGCACTTCTCGCACCATTTCGATTCATTTCCTCCTTCCCCGAGCTTCTTTGAACTGAACTTGCTCTTCTTTTTGTTGGGTTTAGCAGACCTTTCAAATTTCCTCTTCTGAGATCCTATCCATGACTCCGATCAGATCTTCCTTTCCAATCAAATTCGATGGCTTGCAAGTCAGAAAATCCTTGTACTTGCATCTGTTTCTCTCGACTACATCATCTTGGTCGTTTCTCCTATTAATTAGCGGATCAGATTTGCCCACTGGCCTACTGTAGTTTCCATCCTCCGATTGTTCGGGAATCGGCTCTTGTTGCACAATGGGCACGGTGGCTTCGTCCCTATTCTCTTGCATCATCCGCCTTATTTCTTCCTTTTGTTCTGCTAACATAGCCTGCATCATGTCTTGTACTCCAACCATGGTGATTGGCTCAGCTGCAACTTCTACTATCATTGGTATTTGCTGTATCATTGGGGGTTGATCTTGGTTCCCATTTCCATTCATGTTTCCACTACGGGTCTTTGCCATCTTGATCTATACACCGAATAAGATGAGTTTAGATCTTTATTTAGGACTGACATTCAAATAATCCTTATCACTCCGAAACTTTTACATGTTAGTTCTAATATCGTAGTCGTACGTTTAGAATCCCAAACACATAAGGTTTCCAGATCCGGTCGGAAACAGACCATAGATCCGAGCAAATAACAACATATCATGCACACAGCATTTAGCGCATAAAAGCATTTTAGGTATAATTCCTAAAATAAACTAGTGCTCACATCTCACAATCATCACTTACCATTCTAAGTTTAAGTCTAGAAATCCTACAAATTCCTATTTCGCTTAAACTAATGCTCTGACACCAACTGTGACATCCCCATTTTCACGTCCAGAAAAGACCGATTTTGTTTATGCTTTGTTTGAAAATCAGAGTAACATTTTAAATAAAAGTGTTGCGGAATTTTTCCGAAAACAAAATATGATAAAGATTTATCAAAAGCATTTCCATAGAAATGTATTTCATTAAAAAGACTCGGGATGTCATGTTCGATACAGATCATAAGCATAAACAATACAACATAGGCCTTACTACATTATTCTGTATTTACATGCCTAAAATCCCTTAATCTCTCATCCCAAGACATCACATCTATGTTCATGCACCACTACCTGTAATACAAGAAACTGAGTGGGTCAGGCTTGGGAACCTGGTGAGCACATAGGGTTTTCAACCCACAATAAATAAGTTTATTAATTTCATCAATCAACAATAAACCGATTACCCATTCCCGTTATCCTCTCTTTACATCCCTAAACACCTATCATAATGGACCTAGTCTAAGGATCATCATCGGGATGGACACTACGGCTAAGGGGATTCCTCAGCAATAAATGTACTTAAGGCAACCACGTGGGGGATGGAGTACACCTGGTGAGCACACAGTTCAAATAAACACCTACAGGTTGCGAGTCTGCTAGCGTTCCACGGGACTGTCTAGAATAGTCTGTGGTCGTCATCTATACTCTGCTAGATGACTAGATCATCAATAACATCTGTAACGAGGCCTCTCATCATTTTATTTTGTCACACAACAACTATTACATCTACCCATGTTTTACCCAATACATTTTGTAGATATAAAATATATTTATAGTTTAAATAATTTAAAATATGTATAAAATTGTTCATCCAACATAGATAGCAAGTATATAGATAATATGCACACACAGCACGTAATTTATATAAAATACTTCATATCTATGTGTAAGTTGAAAGTAATTATGCACTCACCTGATAAGGTGGTGACTCAGTACTCGGACAGCGCTTCGTTTACTTTAAAATAATTTCCTTCGACGAAACCTAGTATTATTACCACTAGATTTTAAACTAATATTTACCGTGACTAATTATAATTATTATTATTATTATTATTATTATTATTATTATTATTATTATTATTATTATTATTATATAAGCGTTTAAACAATAATTTCCAACCACTATGTACAGACAGGGGCCAGACATAAAACACCGGAGGGCATGACCATTTTGGCATATAGCACTTCTGAAATCCAACAACCCTATGCGGCCCTTTAAACCAAATTCCCCGTACCGTGAGTAGTTAAAAAGATATTATAACGACACTTATATAAGTCATAATAATAGCTCAAATATTTATTATAAGTTCATAATAACAATACTAATTTTAAATATAAACTATATTTAAAATAGGGTAAACATAACTTACTTACAACAGGATTTTAGCTAGGAGTCGGGCTCTGCAGAGGCAGAACTTTGTCGTTAAATCTTTCTAAGAAAAGATTCGTGCAGCGCTTCAGCGCTCACCTTACTATACTAAAACTACAGAAAGAGAAGTCGAATCAGGATGGACCGAAATGCTCGGGGGATAAGAAGAGAAAGACTCTTGAATCAAGAGAATGGTGCAAGAAATATGAGAGCTAGAGGCTCTTATTATACTAATTGAATTTTCAAAAACCACATTCCATAATTACTTAATGACCTTATAGTTATATAAACAACTAAACACTCATTTATAATACTATTTTAAATAGATTTAACGATATTTGTACTAAACTAATGTCGAAATAACTCAACATTAGTCTTATAATGACCGCATCGTCGATATCTTTCTAATGACATATACATATGTATATATATGTGTACGTATATATAATTTATACTTTATTTTAATACGTAAATATGCTATTATAATTTGTAACTCCTTCATACGAACTTTGTTTTTGACGTTATTTATATCCACGCGTAGGTGGAGACGTACTCTACAATTTTCGTTTAGATTCTGTCGGCTGATTTTGACTTTATTTTTAAAGTTATATTTTTAACAGGCTGGGATAGGGTTGGTCCGTTAAAATCTCATAACTTCTTCATCCGTTGTCCATTTTCGTCTATCTTTTTATCGTTACGCTACTAATAATGAGATCTTCGATTCTCGTGTAGGTTGTGTCGGCTAAAAACCGCTCGATCTAATACTCGAACTTCGGGTTGTACACTGCTAAGCCGAAATTTCAAAAAATCATAACTTCCTCATACGAAATCAGATTTGGGCGTTCTTTTTATGAACGCTCTCGGTTTAACATATTCTACGGCTTTTATTTAGATCGCTAAGGCTAAAAGTCGCTCTATCGTAAATTCACTATTTATGCTTCCCGGTGTCGTGCCGGTTCCGTCGTGAACTTCGACGAGTCATAACTTCTTTGTTATAACTCGGATTTCGGCGTTCTTTATATCCCTGGAATCCTTGTTTCGACCACTACAACTTTATGTAAAGTTATTGGGCTTATCTCACACTTTAATTTTGATGCTTATTTTTATTCTTTATTTATTACACATTTATAAATAAGTAATAAGCATATAAATTCACATAATTCACATAATATTCAAATAATTCATCTTTATTACTTCAAAAAGAGTTACAATAGTTGACCTAGACTATTACATCGTCAAAAATGCTTAGCCCCGAAACCCGGGCGTTACACTTCTGCCATAAGTTCTCCAAAAGGAACGAAAGAGAAGTTTAATTACCATCATTCATCGCTGAGAAATGTCATTAAACGGACTTTTGGAGTATGGAAAGCTAGGTGGGCATTTTTAAAAGATATGCATGTTAACTTACCCTATGAAACACACAGGTGAACATTATGTTAACATATATGGCAATTCATAATTATATTAGAATGAAAGATAATACTTATGAAGCATTTAGCAGGGCACAACAAGATTCTTATAAACCACAAAAAAAATTTAATACCCATGCATCTAGTAGTGGTAATGAACCAAATGAAGATGCAAATGCATGTCATAGATATGATTATTTATATATATGAGTGCAGTAAGAGATATGACTGCAGGATATATAATGTGATATAAGTGACAATTATATTATTTACAATGTATGGTATTTTGATGATTTTAAATTATGTATTCTAAAGACTTATAATTTTGTATTTTGATGCCTTATAATTGTGTATTTTTATGACTTACAATTGTGTAATGTAAGTTTGTCCATTGGTCATTTTACAAAAAAATAAGATAACCCAAACACTATTTTAAAATGAGCTTATTACCTTAAACAAAAGGCGAGAATCAGGTGGGCTATTGATGGCGAAGAAAACTCACGTTATTTTCATGGTATTATTAAGAGTAACATCTCCAATAATAGAATAAACGGGCTGTCAATAAATGGGGTATGGTCCACTGACCCATTAGCGATAAAGAAGGAGGTTTTTCCTTTTTTCAAAGAGAAATTCATTGATCATGCAACTGCCAGGCCTAGATTAGCTGGTAATTTTATAAAGAGGTTATCGGTTGTGGATGCGTCTTTTCTCATGGAGATGTTCAGAATGGAGGAAATAAAAGATGTTGTATGGAGTTGTGGGAGTGAAAAAGCACCGGGGCCCGACGGATTCTCATTCAAATTCATCAAAAGCTTTTGGGAGATCTTGAAAACAGATTTTCTTAGGGTTTTCCAACAGTTTCATTCTACATAAATCATAAACTCGGGGTGCAATTCTTCATTTATCACGCTCATGATGGGTTTTGGACATAAGATCTTTCCTATGTGCACATACAACCCTATAGCTTGGATCTAGGTTTCTCTAATTGAACATGCATTATATCCAAGACTTTCATGGCTAGATCTAGTGTAAACTAACAATCAAAACATATGAAAACATATCTAGAATAATACCTTGAGTTACTTGCTTGAAACCTTCTTCTTCTTGGAGCTTAAAGTCACAATTGTCACTCCTCTAATGGCTTACAAACACCAACTAGCAAGAAGATGATTTGAGAGAGGTAAGGAAGAGGGAAATCGGCTCTAGGGTTACTCCAATAACAAGGGTGTCGATTTCCACAACCCCAAGGGTCTATTTATACTGTGAGCTCCTAGGGTTTCACCCTAAAACCCTAATTGGATAACTTAGCCTCAAAGCAATCCAATATCCCTTCTAGATAAGGCCTTGGACGATTTCTAGGTGATCCACATCCCTAAAATCGTCCACCCCATATCCATAAGGATTCTTAGCTCAAAATACAACTATCACACATTTTACAGTTTATACCCCTTTCATCAATTAATCTCTTTAAGTCACCAAATTAATTCCTAATTAATTTATGACTTATATTAATCAAATAATATTATTATTCCTTTAATATATTATTCTTATAATACATTAATAATAATATCTCTTCTCTCTATATAAATCACCCTGTCAAGTTGCTATGGTGAAGGCAACCCAAAAGGACCATGCACAATCGGGTCAAGTACTTACCAAATATAGTTACAACCTTAGACACTAATCTAACAGTCTCCCACTTGGATAAGTCTAGTAACTATAAACGCAAACACAATCCGATTAGCAATCGTAGCTCTCAAAGACGCTGTCAACTCTGATCTTATCAGTAACCTGTCCTTTAGATAAGGGATCATACAGTCTTCTGTTTTGATATCGTGCAGACAATTTCATGAAACATTGTCATACTTATTGTCCAGCAACTATTTTCTCGATCTCAGATTTATTTAACATAGAACTTAATTGAACACATCAATTTAGCCCCGACCGGGCCCGACACATAAGTCAAATCAAATCATCGAGCGGCCGTGATATCATTTTTACCCTCTTAGGATAAAAGTAACAGATAAACTTCGACTTATATGCATTTACTTATCGAGTAATCAACTATACACAACAATGTGTTTTATAACATCAATTTACTGATGCGGTTTCGCATTATCAATGTACAACCAATTAGTAAATAATAAACCATATATCTATGTTTTAAGACCATATGATATTATCGTCTTGCGATCACCCCAAAGTGATTCAAGCAAGCGCAGGTTTATTCCAATGCTCAAAACTTGTTCATAAGCACTCATGAACGTTGCAGCAAACCTTTGCTATGTCTAATAACATTCAGACAATCTACACACCAATTCATGACAATCTTCATTCATACCTACTTCCAACATATGAACGATTGTAGACATTTTGAATAATTCGATTATTCTTAATAAACTCAATTATCCTGGAAGTCAAAACATGCAAAGTGAAACAATAGATAAACAATTAACATAAGATAGTAACTTTACTTATAAACAATACTCTTTTATTTAATCATCAAATGTTAATTACATTTACCTATTACATGTTTCTAAACCTATCTAATCTAAACTAATATCATTCTTCAGCCCAATACTCCTAGCATGTTGCAAGTTCTTAACCCTACTCAGTCCCTTCGTAAGCGGATCTATTGGGTTATCTTCTGATGATATCCTCTTAACCACGAGGTGTCCTTCTACTCGATGTCTAATAAAGTGATATTTTCTGTCGATATGCCGAGATCTACCATGATCTCTCGGTTCCTTGGTCAAGGCAACCGCTCCTTCATTATCACAGAAAATTTCCATGGGCTCCTTTATAGCAGGCACAACTCCAAGATCGCCAATGAAGTTCTTCAACCATATTGCCTCCTTTGACGCTTCACTCACTGCAATGTACTCTGATTCGCACGTTGAATCAGCTACAGTTTCCTGTTTAGAACTTTTCCAAGTTACCGCTCCTCCATTAAGGGTAAATACCCATCCCGACTGTGAACGATAGTTGTCCCTGTCGGTCTGGAAACTGGTGTCACTATACCCTCGCACCTTTAAGTCATCACACCCTCCGAGGACTAGAAACCATTCCTTGGTCCTCTGAAGGTACTTAAGGATGTTCTTGACCGCAATCCAATGCGCACTTCTAGGATTCCCTTGATATCTACTGACCATGCTCAAAGCAAAGGCCACATCAGGACGAGTACAAGTCATAGCATACATGATTGAGCCAACTGCAGAAGCGTAAGGTACTCGACTCATCTCAGCTATCTCGGCTTCAGTACTCGTACTTTGAGTCTTACTCAATTTTGTATTACTTTGTATCGGTAGTTCTCCCTTCTTCGAGTACTCCATACTAAAATGTTTTAGTACCTTATCTAAGTAAGTATTCTGACTAAGTCCTATTAGTCTCTTACTTCTTTCTCTCACTATCCTTATTCCCAAAATATAGGAAGCCTCTCCGAGGTCCTTCATAGCGAAGCACTTCTCGAGCCAGGACTTTACCTCCTGCAGAGTCGGGATGTCATTTCCTATGAGCAGTATGTCATCGACATACAAAACGAGAAAGCTAACTATGCTCCCACTGGCTTTGACATATACACATGATTCATCTTCTCTTCGTACAAATCCAAACTCTTTGACTTTTTCATCAAAGCAAAGATTCCATCTGCGAGATGCTTGCTTAAGTCCATAAATGGACTTCTCAAGCTTGCACACTCTATTTGGATGCTTCGGATCGACAAAACCCTCTGGCTGAGCCATGTAAACATCCTCAGCCAACTTCCCATTAAGGAAAGCGGTCTTAACATCCATTTGCCATATCTCATAATCATGAAAAGCGGCAATGGCTAGCATCACCCTAATAGACTTAATTTTCGCAACTGGTGAGAAGGTCTCATCATAGTCAACTCCGGGTGTTTGAGTAAAGCCCTTCGCCACCAGTCGTGCCTTATACGTGTGCACATTCCCATCCACGTCGGTCTTCTTCTTGAAGATCCATTTGCACCCAACTGTCTTACGTCCGGGCACATTGTCAACCAAATTCCAAACTTGGTTGTCATACATGGATTGAATCTCGCTGTCTATCGCCTCTTTCCATTTTGTAGACTCCGGGCCTGCCATGGATTCCTTATAGCAATTAGGTTCATCTAGATTTATTAGTTTACTATCACTAATATACGTGTCCCCTTCGGTAGTAATATGAAAACCATACAACTGGGGTTGAACTCTAACTCTTTCGGAACGTCTAAGAGGTAAGGACTTGTCAATTGGTTCAACCGGAGTTTCCTCCTTGGGTTGAGCGCCAGCGGTAGAGGTTCCTTCATCACTCGACTCTTGAATCTCTTCAAGATCGATCTGCCTCCCACTGTCTCCTTAGCTAATGAGTTCTCATTCTCGGAAAACTCCTCTCCTTGCAACGAAGATAACATTGTCACTCGGTCTATAGAAGAGATATCCAAAGGATTTCTGCGGGTAGCCGATGAAAATACATCGCTCACTACGAGGTTTGATCTTTTCATGAGTTTCTCATCTTACGAAAACTTCACAACCCTAAACCTTGATATGTGCCAACGAGGGAGCTTTCCCTGTCCATATCTCGTGAGGTGTTTTGGCAACCTTCTTTGTAGGGACTCGGTTAAGGATATGGGCGGCAGTCTCTAAGGCATACCCCCAAAATGAGATAGGTAATGAAGCATGACTCATCATAGAACGAACCATGTCTAACAAGGTTCGATTGCGCCTTTCTGCCACACCATTTAACTGCGGTGTCCTAGGTGGCGTCAATTGCGAAACTATTCCACATTCCTTGAGATAGTCGTGGAATTCAAGACTTAGGTACTCTCCTCCTTGATCGGATCGAAGCATCTTGATCTTCCTGCCCAATTGATTCTCCACTTCATTCTTGAACTCTTTGAACTTTTCAAACGTTTTAGACTTGTGCTTGATTAAGTAAATATACCCATATCTACTATAATCATCGGGGAAAGTTATGTAGAAGCGGTTTCCATCCTTTGTGGTGGATCTAAAGGGCCCACATACATCGGTATGTATAAGATCCAATAAACCCTCACCCCTCTCACAAGTGCCAGTGAAGGGTGACTTGGTCATCTTTCCAAGTAAACAAGATTCGCACGTGTCATCTTCCCTAAGGTCGAATGAGTCCAATACTCCATCCTTTTGGAGTTGGGCTATGCATTTCTTGTTGACATGTCCAAGACGACAATGCCACAAAGATGCTTTATCCACACTATTGGAAGAATCCATACACAACACATCGTTTCCAAGGTTATCTACAACCATAACAGTCTCATAAATTCCATTACAAGGCATTGCTTCAAAGTATAAAACACCATTTAGATAAGCATAAATAGAACCATTCATATTATTAAACGAATATCTAAATCCTTGTCTAAACAAACCATGAAATGAAATGATGTTTCTTGCCATATCTGGCGAGTAGCAACAATTATTTAAATCTAAACCTAATCCATTACTAAGCACTAAAGAATACACTCCAATCTTGGTCACAGGCGACGATCTTTTGTTTCCCATGATTAGATTTATTCTTCCTTGCTCCACATCTCTATCTCTTCTTAGTCCCTGCAAATTAGAACAAATGTGGTAACCACATCCTGTATCAAGAACCCAAGAAATAGTATGAGATGAATTATTAGATTTAATTATGTATATACCTGCAAAAGATGGCTTGATCTTTCCATCCTTGATGGCTTGCAGATATTCCGGGTAGCTTCTCTTCCAATGCCCTATTTTGTGGCAATGATGGCACTCTGCCTCCTTCGGGTTAGGGTTGGGCTTAGTAGGATCAACCTTGGTCCCACTAGAAGAGGAACCATCTTGGGACTTTCCTTTGCGGTGGCTCTTTGACAGAGCCTTCCTCTTCTTGCCCCTTCCCTGCCCAATAGCCAAAACAGGAGCAGCGATTGGTGCGGGAGTTGGTGCAATAGACTTGTCCTTTAGGTTTCTCTCAGCATTCCTTAGGAGTCCTTGGAGTTTGCTTAGGGTGACCTCTTCCTTGTTCATGTGGTAGGTCATCCTAAATTGGTTGTAGCATGAAGGCAAGGAGTGAAGAACAATGTCGATGGCCAATTCCTCCCCAAAGTTAACATTTAACTTGCGAAGACGATCAACATATCTTTGCATCTTTTTCAAGTGCACGGTTAACGATTCTCCATTTCCCATCTTGGCGGTAATCATGTTCGTGATGATCTCGTAACGCTCTTGCCTCGCGCTTTGGTGGTACCTCTCCATCAAGTCTTGATGCATTTCATAGGGATACATGTCCTCATAGGACTTTTGGAATTCTTGGTTCATAGTGACTATCATGATGTAATGGACTTTTGTTGCATCACGTTCGTGTGTCTCAAAGACAGCCATCTCTTCGGGAGTAGCGATTTCCGGGTTGACCCTCTCGAGCTTTTCGTCGAGGACATACTCTTTGTCCTCGTAGCATGCAATGGTGCGAATGTATCTTATCCATTCACTAAAGTCCGTACCATCGAAGGTCACCTTTTGGCAAAGACTCATTAACGTGAATGAGTTACCAGCAGCGTTGTTTGCGTTCGACATCTACAATTAGAAAGGACAAAGTTTGATTAGAATTGGATCCCTAATTAAACACCCAAAATGAAAAATTAGGGCTAGGACCCAACAACATTATTTACATATTAGAAAAGGGATGCCGTAATCCAACATGCAAATAATTTGGAGGTAAGTGAATGACGATTCACTAATTCTTCACCTTGAAAACATAACCTTAAGTTTTTATTGAGAATTCCTAGATTTTTCTATGAGATTCATTGAACCTTTCAATGGCATGTTTAAATCTCGATATGCCCCTCTAGTTTGTGACTGGGATACCGAGGATCACAAAGCGGGTGTGAATAACCATGCAAATCTACACGGTGCCTTCATTGTTACAATCACCCATTCGATGTGCCGGTTGTGACATCCCCAAAATCTCGGCCAGAAAAGACCGATTTTCATTTATGCTTTTAAAATAATTTCAGAGTAAATCCTTTTGATTTGAAAGAGTTGCGGAATTTGTTCCCAAACACAAAGTATGATAAAATAATATTTACCAAAGCATTTCATAAAAGAAATGTATTTTCATTATATAATCAAAACTCGGGATGTCATGTTCCGATACAGACCATAAAGCATAAACGATAACATTACAAGTCATTCAACAAATATATACATATACAGACTTGTAAACAAAACCACTTGATGGTTCATCCATCTTATGCCCTTGCGCCACTTCCTGTAATACAAATAAACTGAGTGGGTCAGGCTTGGGAGCCTGGTGAGCATATAGGGTTTTCAACCCACAATAAATAATTATATTTAATTTCCACCAACCAACAATAACCCAATTACCCATTCCCTTTATTCTCACTTTACGTCCCTAAGACAACTAACATAAGGGACCTAGTCTAAGAATATTTCATCGGGGCGACAATACATGCTTCGGGGGTTCCTCAGCAATATAAGTCAAATAAGGCAACCATGAGGGGGATGGAGTACAGCGAATGAACACCCAAGTTTATTAACACCTACAGGTGGCGAACCTGCTAGCGTTCCACAGGACTGTCTAGAAAAGTCTGTGGCCATCATCTAAACTCCGCTAGATGACTGAATCAAAAACAACATCGAGGCCTCTCATCTGTTTATCACACGTCAACTATATACCCATGTTCTACCCAACATATTAGTAGATAAAAATATATATTTTTATACATAGTTTGAAACCTGTATAACATTCTCATTCAATACATATTCCACATAACAGATGAGGCACACCCACATAACACGTATTTCATAGAGAATAAATCAGATCTATGAGATAGAAGAAAGTGAATATACATTCACACATATAACAACAAAATATAGACATAACACGTATTTTATATAAAATACTTCATAATTATGCGTTAGAAGAAAGTAACCACACACTCACTTGATTAGAAGATGATCGGACAGCACTACGGCTTGTAGAAGTAGTATTCTTCGGCAAATCTGGAAGATCTTCACAAAAACCGGACTCCTCGCGGGCAGAGCTTCGGCTCGGGAATTGCACTTCTCGGGATCTTCAGGGCTACGGGACTTGCTTCGGGGCTCGGGAATGATATCGGGGCTTCGGGGTAATTCTTGCACAAAAACGATGCAAAAACGCGAGAAAAATGAAAGAAATGAGCAATGAACTCGGTTGCCCTCGACATCCTTTTATAGGGGATGGAACTTCGAATTACGTTGGGCGTAATATGAAATTACGTTGGGCGTAATGAGGATAGGGTCGCAGACTCCCCCCATGGATAATATCGGTTAATATATATTTAAATTAAATATCGAAAATATTTAATAAACTTCAAAAATTCATATCTTCCTCATACGAACTCCGTTTTCGACGTTCTTTATATCCCCGCGTAGATGAGACTACGATCTACAACTTTCGTTTAGACTCCGTCGGCTAACTTTGATTTATTTTTATTATTAATTTTTAGTAGGCCGGGACAGGAAAACTTCGTTATAAAATCATAACTTCTTCATCCGGCGTCCGTTTTCGCCTATCTTTTCATCGTTTCACTACAATTAACGAGATCTTCAATTCTTGTTTAGATTGTTTCGGATAAGAACCGCTCGATCTCAAATCGAGTATTCGGGCTGCATACTGCTAAGTCGAAACTTCGAAAAATCATAACTTCCTCATACGAAGGCAGATTTGGGCGTTCTTTTTATGCACGTTCTCGGTTTAACGAACTCTACGACTTTCATTTAGATCACTAAGGCTAAATATTGCTCTAACGTAAATTTCACTTTTTACATCATTCAGCGTTGTCGGTTCTGTCGCGAAACTTCGACAGGTCATAACTTATTCGTTATAACTCGGATTTCGGCATTCTTTATATCTTCGGAATCCTTGTTTCGACCACTACATCTTTATGCAAAGATATTGGGCTTATCTCATACTTTAATTTTGACGCTTATTTTATTTTTTTTATTAATTACATCTTTATAATTAAGTAATAAACACACAAATGCACATAATTCACATAATACTCAAATATTTCATCATTAATACTTCAAAAACAGTTACAAGGGTTAACCTAGACTTTTACATCAACGAAAATGCCTAGCCTGGAAACGCGGGCGTTACACAGGTAAACCACACACGCTCCATCGAACTATGATAAACAATGAATCACCCTTTGTCACCTTTGCTTAGAACCAATTAGTGTGCCGGTAAACCACACATGCTCCACTAACTTCTTAGCAAGGGTGCAAAGTGCAATTTCATGGGATTGCATCAATTCACTTTTCCTAAAGTAGCTGAGATTGGGAATTTTATAAAATAGTTTAGTTACTTTATAGATTCATTATACTTATTAATGAGGAGAGAGAGTTGCCCTATCCTACCCGTTCAGCTAACGACCCTCCACCAGTCAAGCAAGCGGTGGGTGTGAGTGTACACCCATTAAGCGCCATTTTATAGGCAGCAACCTTATACACACCTTATTGATCGGCTTCGTGAATGAGGTCTACTAACGGTAAGACTAGCATTTTAATTTTACTTATATATTTATTAAGCTTTTAATAATATAATAGTATAGGGTTGAATTTTAAACTTGTAAAATTCTAGGGATTGAAATTTAAATTCTTCTAAATTAAACTATTAATCATCAAATTCAAATTTCAAAACTTCCGGATAAATATTGAACTTTTCAAAACAATAGGGATCAAATAACAAATAATTCAAATTAAACAATTAATTTCATAATTATCTATATTTGACCTAATCCAATTTTAGTCATTAGATAATTACCAAATAATCTTAAATAGTCCATATTTATCATATAAATAATTAATATTCACAAGATTTGAAATTATCTATTCTTATGTCAAGGATAATCATTAAATTAGGTTAAAATTCGGATTTATACTTAATAAAACGATTTAGGTATCAATCCAAGACAAAACAGCAATAAAATCCGAATTATCCTCTGTCTGACGTTGGAACTCGCCAAGTCAAGCTTTGGACTCGCCGAGTTGGGTCGGACATAGGTGAAGAAAAACGATTTTCAGCAAGCAAAACAGTTAAGCATCACATTCAATTGAAACCAATCATGGCTCTGATACCACTGATGGGTTTTGGACATAAGATCTTTCCTATGTGCGCATACAACCCTATAGCTTGGATCTAGGTTTCTCTAATTGAACATGCAATATATCCAAGACTTTCATGGCTAGATCTAGTTTAAAATAACAATCAAAACATATGAAAACAGATCTAGAATAATACCTTGAGTTACTTACTTGAAACCTTCTTCTTCTTTGGAGCTTAAAGTCACAATTGTCACTCCTCTAATGGCTTACAAACACCAACTAGCAAGAAGATGATTTGAGAGAGGTAAGGAAGAGGGAAATCGGCTCTAGGGTTACTCCAATAACAAGGGTGTCGATTTCCACAACCCCAAGGGTCTATTTATACTGTGAGCTCCTAGGGTTTCACCCTAAAACCCTAATTGGATAACTTAGCCTCAAAGCAATCCAATATCCCTTCTAGATAAGGCCTTGGACGATTTCTAGGTGATCCACATCCCTAAAATCGTCCACCCCATATCCATAAGGATTCTTAGCTCAAAATACAACTATCACACATTTTACAGTTTATACCCCTTTCATCAATTAATCTCTTTAAGTCACCAAATTAATTCCTAATTAATTTATGACTTATATTAATCAAATAATATTATTATTCCTTTAATATATTATTCTTATAATACATTAATAATAATATCTCTTCTCTCTATATAAATCACCCTGTCAAGTTGTTATGGTGAAGGCAACCCAAAAGGACCATGCACAATCAGGTCAAGTACTTACCAAATATAGTTACAGCCTTAGACACTAATCCAACAGCTCATGCCCAAAGTGGTGGACCCTTTGTGTTTGGTTGACTATCGCCCAATCAATCTTATAGAATGTGTATATAAGGTTATCTCAAAAGTGTTGGCAAATCGGTTGAAGAAAGTAATTGGGTCGGAGGTGGGGGAGGTTCAATCAGCCTTTATAGCAGGCAGGAATATTCTTGATGGTCCACTGATGATTAATGAATTGGTTATGTGGCTCAAAAAGACAAATAGGGAAGCTTTAATTTTAAAAGTTGACTTTAATAAATTATTTGATTCACTGAGTTGGGATTTCTTGATCTCAACCATGGATCGATTGGGGTTCCCGTCAAGGTGGTGTCAAAGGATACTTGGATGTCTCTGATCCTCATGTATGTCTGTTTTGGTAAATGGTGCTCCAACTCTGGAGTTCTCGATGAGTATGGGGGTGAGACAGGGCGACCTGCTCTCCCCATTTTTGTTTGTTTTAGCAATGGAAGCTCTGAACATGGTGATGACAAAAGGTGTGAACTTGGGTATATTCCACAGTATTTCCACGCCTAAGGAGGGACCTTGTATCTCCCACCTACTCTATGTAGATGACACCTAATTTGTGGGGGAATGGTCCCAAGTGAATCTTATGAAGTATATTGAGATGTTTTCATCTAGCTTCGGATTTGAAAATGAATTTCTTAAAAAGCAGGGTCTTTGGTATTAGCGTGGACACAAATGAAGTAGTCTCTATTGCATTGATTCTGAATTGTCAGTCTGCATCTCTCCCCTTCACGTATTTGGGGCTCCCCATGGGGGCGAACATGTCTTTGTGCAAGAATTGGAAGCTTGTCATTGACCAGTTTCAATTCAGACTGTCAACTTGGAAAGCAAAAACATTATCATTCAGGGGTCGTACTACTCTCGTTAACTCAGTGCTTAGTAGCCTCCTAATCTTTTATTTCTCATTGTCTAAAGCTCCATTGAAAGTGATCGAGAACTTAGACGGGTTTAGAAGAAAATTCTTATGGGCAGGAGGATCGCCAACAACAAAAATCTGTTGGATTACTTGGGATAAGGTTTTAACTCCAAAAAATAAGGGATGTATGGGTGTTGTAAGGCTTAGAGCATCGAATTATCAGGAGTATGGAAAAACATCATAAGGGTAACAAACGACATGGAGGATAGTAATATGGTGTTTTCTAAATTACTAAAAAATGAATTGGGAAGGGAAAATAAAACTTCATTCTCGTTTGAGAACTAGATGGGTATTGGCATTCTAAAAGAAGTTTTTCCAGCACTACTCAAATTAGAAGAAAAAAAAAAAAAACCAATGTATGGTGTCTGATAGATTGGAGTTTAATGGGGTATTTATCAGCTAGAGGTGGAATTAGAAAAGGGTACATTGTCGGAAGAGGAAAAAATTAAAAGAATCTGTTGTGACCTAGTATTACAGGCCAATAACCTCAAGAGTATTGATGATAAATGGAGCAGGAAAATCGAAACGTTGGTAGAGTTCACGGTCAAATCATTGCGTAGACTATGGGAATCGAAGAATTACATGGAGCTACCATACAAACATTGGTTGAATAATTGGGTCCCATTAAAAATAATTTTTTTGGATGGCGTGTGGTACTTGACAGACTGTTAACTAAATATGAACCGGTCATAAGAGGGTTAACAATGACATCGCCTAACTGTGATTTTCTGGTTTGTGTGTGTTTTCTTTGTTCTGAAATATGATGTTCGGGTAATTATGCTTTGTTCTGAAATATAATTTACGGGTAATTGTGGTGGTCATGTCAACAATGCAGAATCTATTAAGATAATGGGAGGATTTCTTTGTTTTGAAATATGATGTACGGATAACTATAATGGTTTATGTTGATGATCATAGATTGATTATTGGTTGAATTGGAACAGTTGTCTTAATTTCCATAATGACTGTAGAGACACACTTTTGAGACGTGTTACATTAAATAGGATTGTGCATGCATCTGGTTGGGTCGGTTTTGGACCCTAACACATCTAAGGTAGGTTTCTGGTTTTCAGAACATAGAATCGGTTTCTGATCGATTCGGTTTTTCGGGTTCTGATATCAGTTTGGACGGTTTTTCGGTTTTTTAGGTTCAATCCATACACTCAAGGGTTCTGGCTTTAAACCCATGGATTTTGGGTTTTAACCCATTTTTCATAAATAAACCAACAAGTTAAATACTTTAAAAAAAACACAAAACTAAAATCAATTATGGGTCAAATTCTTGGGTTGGATAGATCGGTTTCTAGAAACAATTTATCAGTTTTAAATATAAGTCAGTTTCTCATGGGTTGGATGGATCAGTTTCTAGGTTGGAAGGATCAATTTTTGGGTTAAAACCAAAAGTGAACCCGATTTTCGATTTAGGTTTTTTCAGTTTCAGTTTATCGGTTTTAGTCGGTTTCTAGGTTTGGGTTTGCTCACCCTTAAAAGTCTAATTTTTCCACAATGATTCTAGAGTTACACTTGGAGATTAGAAGGTTGGTTTCTAACTTTTCCATATTGTTTTGTTTTTACTTTTGATTTCTTTTAATAAACATTTTAAATTGTATGCACTTTTTCCATTTTCCGTCATGATCTTTCCCCTTGAACTTTTGCTAACAATACTGTAAAAATTTGTTTGGATATTACTACCTGATGCGTCATGAAAATAATAATATTTAAAGACAAATGATAAATTATTATAACCCAAAAAACAAGATAATGATTTATGACTACATAAAAGAGGAACCATCAGAAACCAAATATTTATCCCCAAATGCTAATAAAAGCCATACGGTCCGCATCATGGTTTAATCTCCCAATCGGGAAATTCCATCACCTGGGTCCTCTTTTAAACGATCACAAAAAAAAATATATATATATATAACAGAAAAAACTAAATAAAAAAAGTTTAATCATATTAAAGCTCAAGATAATAAAAAAAAGGCTCAGAAACATAATATGGGTAATGATAAAGTTTATCGATCACAATGAATATCAGAGTGGTGCATGACTTTCCTGTTTTATCATCATTGCCCTTCATAAATCAATTCATAAAAATCGCAATTTGATGTATTTTCAAATCTGTTCAGATTTATAAACTTGTAATCTCATTGTTTCATTGTTTAAAAGAAACTCTGAAGTCTGACATGTGATAAGTTTCATAATTCATCAAAACAGATACTATTTAACCAAAACAAAACACAAATATAAGATTCAAAAAACAAATAATGTCGAATATTGAGAATCGAGATCAGAGTTTGGTTAAAGATCTATCGTCACTGTAAATTCAGAAACACGGACCAATAAATTTGCTCATCATATCTCAAAAAAAATTATAAACATAACAAGTAAAAACTAGATTAATTGTTGAGCATCAGAGACTTAAATACTAATAATCACGAACACTTAGTTCGATCATCTTGTTGCAGTTATTTTCTCATCACTTGGCAACGGAAACAGAAACAAAATGATTTTACAAGAAATGAAATATTTCTAAAAGAGATTAAAAATCCAAAATTGAAGAGGCCTCAGAGATCTTGGTGGATAATGAATCATCAAATGGGATAATCCCATCAAGAGTAGCAAATATCTTTCTTACATCAATGGCCACAACAGTAAAAAAAATCGATTAAATTGATTTAGATAAATCGTAGTATAATGAGTCAGAAATGGAGTGTAAGATCACCTTCCTCTTCAAATAAAAACTATTATAAAGAGAAAATCATTGGGAATCCGAATGATTTTTTTCATCATACTCATTATCAATGATATAATGATAAATATAGAAAAGATAAGTAAGTTTGAATGTATCTACCTTGTCACCGAAAAGCCCTAGCTAAAGAGGAAGATCCGGAGCTAAAGGTAGCCACATATAGAATTCAAATATATGTGATCGAAATACTTCATTTAGCCTAATGATAGATCCCTTAATCCACCGTTGAAATTGGACTCCAATCAAGGAATTGCAATATCAGGCTTAATGATAACACCATTCAACAGACTCAAAATGATGAAGTACAAGTAAATCGAGTATTACTGAAACCAAAAGAACGTAGAAAGCAAGATGAGATAATGGATTCTAAGCTATTCAAACATAAGATTTACAAAGAGATGAAGTAGCTAGCTGCGATTGAGTTGTTTTGTTGCAACGAGGGAGCTTTCCCTGTCCATATCTCGTGAGGTGTTTTGGCAACCTTCTTTGTAGGGACTCGGTTAAGGATATGGGCGGCAGTCTCTAAGGCATACCCCCAAAATGAGATAGGTAATGAAGCATGACTCATCATAGAACGAACCATGTCTAACAAGGTTCGATTGCGCCTTTCTGCCACACCATTTAACTGCGGTGTCCTAAGTGGCGTCAATTGCGAAACTATTCCACATTCCTTGAGATAGTCGTGGAATTCAAGACTTAGGTACTCTCCTCCTTGATCGGATCGAAGCATCTTGATCTTCCTGCCCAATTGATTCTCCACTTCATTCTTGAACTCTTTGAACTTTTCAAACGTTTTAGACTTGTGCTTGATTAAGTAAATATACCCATATCTACTATAATCATCGGGGAAAGTTACGTAGAAGCGGTTTCCATCCTTTGTGGTGGATCTAAAGGGCCCACATACATCGGTATGTATAAGATCCAATAAACCCTCACCCCTCTCACAAGTGCCAGTGAAGGGTGACTTGGTCATCTTTCCAAGTAAACAAGATTCGCACGTGTCATCTTCCCTAAGGTCGAATGAGTCCAATACTCCATCCTTTTGGAGTTGGGCTATGCATTTCTTGTTGACATGTCCAAGACGACAATGCCACAAAGATGCTTTATCCACACTATTGGAAGAATCCATACACAACACATCGTTTCCAAGGTTATCTACAACCATAACAGTCTCATAAATTCCATTACAAGGCATTGCTTCAAAGTATAAAACACCATTTAGATAAGCATAAATAGAACCATTCATATTATTAAACGAATATCTAAATCCTTGTCTAAACAAACCATGAAATGAAATGATGTTTCTTGCCATATCTGGCGAGTAGCAACAATTATTTAAATCTAAACCTAATCCATTACTAAGCACTAAAGAATACACTCCAATCTTGGTCACAGGCGACGATCTTTTGTTTCCCATGATTAGATTTATTCTTCCTTGCTCCACATCTCTATCTCTTCTTAGTCCCTGCAAATTAGAACAAATGTGGTAACCACATCCTGTATCAAGAACCCAAGAAATAGTATGAGATGAATTATTAGATTTAATTATGTATATACCTGCAAAAGATGGCTTGATCTTTCCATCCTTGATGGCTTGCAGATATTCCGGGTAGCTTCTCTTCCAATGCCCTATTTTGTGGCAATGATGGCACTCTGCCTCCTTCGGGTTAGGGTTGGGCTTAGTAGGATCAACCTTGGTCCCACTAGAAGAGGAACCATCTTGGGACTTTCCTTTGCGGTGGCTCTTTGACAGAGCCTTCCTCTTCTTGCCCCTTCCCTGCCCAATAGCCAAAACAGGAGCAGCGATTGGTGCGGGAGTTGGTGCAATAGACTTGTCCTTTAGGTTTCTCTCAGCATTCCTTAGGAGTCCTTGGAGTTTGCTTAGGGTGACCTCTTCCTTGTTCATGTGGTAGGTCATCCTAAATTGGTTGTAGCATGAAGGCAAGGAGTGAAGAACAATGTCGATGGCCAATTCCTCCCCAAAGTTAACATTTAACTTGCGAAGACGATCAACATATCTTTGCATCTTTTTCAAGTGCACGGTTAACGATTCTCCATTTCCCATCTTGGCGGTAATCATGTTCGTGATGATCTCGTAACGCTCTTGCCTCGCGCTTTGGTGGTACCTCTCCATCAAGTCTTGATGCATTTCATAGGGATACATGTCCTCATAGGACTTTTGGAATTCTTGGTTCATAGTGACTATCATGATGTAATGGACTTTTGTTGCATCACGTTCGTGTGTCTCAAAGACAGCCATCTCTTCGGGAGTAGCGATTTCCGGGTTGACCCTCTCGAGCTTTTCGTCGAGGACATACTCTTTGTCCTCGTAGCATGCAATGGTGCGAATGTATCTTATCCATTCACTAAAGTCCGTACCATCGAAGGTCACCTTTTGGCAAAGACTCATTAACGTGAATGAGTTACCAGCAGCGTTGTTTGCGTTCGACATCTACAATTAGAAAGGACAAAGTTTGATTAGAATTGGATCCCTAATTAAACACCCAAAATGAAAAATTAGGGCTAGGACCCAACAACATTATTTACATATTAGAAAAGGGATGCCGTAATCCAACATGCAAATAATTTGGAGGTAAGTGAATGACGATTCACTAATTCTTCACCTTGAAAACATAACCTTAAGTTTTTATTGAGAATTCCTAGATTTTTCTATGAGATTCATTGAACCTTTCAATGGCATGTTTAAATCTCGATATGCCCCTCTAGTTTGTGACTGGGATACCGAGGATCACAAAGCGGGTGTGAATAACCATGCAAATCTACACGGTGCCTTCATTGTTACAATCACCCATTCGATGTGCCGGTTGTGACATCCCCAAAATCTCGGCCAGAAAAGACCGATTTTCATTTATGCTTTTAAAATAATTTCAGAGTAAATCCTTTTGATTTGAAAGAGTTGCGGAATTTGTTCCCAAACACAAAGTATGATAAAATAATATTTACCAAAGCATTTCATAAAAGAAATGTATTTTCATTATATAATCAAAACTCGGGATGTCATGTTCCGATACAGACCATAAAGCATAAACGATAACATTACAAGTCATTCAACAAATATATACATATACAGACTTGTAAACAAAACCACTTGATGGTTCATCCATCTTATGCCCTTGCGCCACTTCCTGTAATACAAATAAACTGAGTGGGTCAGGCTTGGGAGCCTGGTGAGCATATAGGGTTTTCAACCCACAATAAATAATTATATTTAATTTCCACCAACCAACAATAACCCAATTACCCATTCCCTTTATTCTCACTTTACGTCCCTAAGACAACTAACATAAGGGACCTAGTCTAAGAATATTTCATCGGGGCGACAATACATGCTTCGGGGGTTCCTCAGCAATATAAGTCAAATAAGGCAACCATGAGGGGGATGGAGTACAGCGAATGAACACCCAAGTTTATTAACACCTACAGGTGGCGAACCTGCTAGCGTTCCACAGGACTGTCTAGAAAAGTCTGTGGCCATCATCTAAACTCCGCTAGATGACTGAATCAAAAACAACATCGAGGCCTCTCATCTGTTTATCACACGTCAACTATATACCCATGTTCTACCCAACATATTAGTAGATAAAAATATATATTTTTATACATAGTTTGAAACCTGTATAACATTCTCATTCAATACATATTCCACATAACAGATGAGGCACACCCACATAACACGTATTTCATAGAGAATAAATCAGATCTATGAGATAGAAGAAAGTGAATATACATTCACACATATAACAACAAAATATAGACATAACACGTATTTTATATAAAATACTTCATAATTATGCGTTAGAAGAAAGTAACCACACACTCACTTGATTAGAAGATGATCGGACAGCACTACGGCTTGTAGAAGTAGTATTCTTCGGCAAATCTGGAAGATCTTCACAAAAACCGGACTCCTCGCGGGCAGAGCTTCGGCTCGGGAATTGCACTTCTCGGGATCTTCAGGGCTACGGGACTTGCTTCGGGACTCGGGAATGATATCGGGGCTTCGGGGTAATTCTTGCACAAAAACGATGCAAAAACGCGAGAAAAATGAAAGAAATGAGCAATGAACTCGGTTGCCCTCGACATCCTTTTATAGGGGATGGAACTTCGAATTACGTTGGGCGTAATATGAAATTACGTTGGGCGTAATGAGGATAGGGTCGCAGACTCCCCCCATGGATAATATCGGTTAATATATATTTAAATTAAATATCGAAAATATTTAATAAACTTCAAAAATTCATATCTTCCTCATACGAACTCCGTTTTCGACGTTCTTTATATCCCCGCGTAGATGAGACTACGATCTACAACTTTCGTTTAGACTCCGTCGGCTAACTTTGATTTATTTTTATTATTAATTTTTAGTAGGCCGGGACAGGAAAACTTCGTTATAAAATCATAACTTCTTCATCCGGCGTCCGTTTTCGCCTATCTTTTCATCGTTTCACTACAATTAACGAGATCTTCAATTCTTGTTTAGATTGTTTCGGATAAGAACCGCTCGATCTCAAATCGAGTATTCGGGCTGCATACTGCTAAGTCGAAACTTCGAAAAATCATAACTTCCTCATACGAAGGCAGATTTGGGCGTTCTTTTTATGCACGTTCTCGGTTTAACGAACTCTACGACTTTCATTTAGATCACTAAGGCTAAATATTGCTCTAACGTAAATTTCACTTTTTACATCATTCAGCGTTGTCGGTTCTGTCGCGAAACTTCGACAGGTCATAACTTCTTCGTTATAACTCGGATTTTGGCATTCTTTATATCTTCGGAATCCTTGTTTCGACCACTACATCTTTATGCAAAGATATTGGGCTTATCTCATACTTTAATTTTGACGCTTATTTTATTTTTTTTATTAATTACATCTTTATAATTAAGTAATAAACACACAAATGCACATAATTCACATAATACTCAAATATTTCATCATTAATACTTCAAAAACAGTTACAAGGGTTAACCTAGACTTTTACATCAACGAAAATGCCTAGCCTGGAAACGCGGGCGTTACACAGGTAAACCACACACGCTCCATCGAACTATGATAAACAATGAATCACCCTTTGTCACCTTTGCTTAGAACCAATTAGTGTGCCGGTAAACCACACATGCTCCACTAACTTCTTAGCAAGGGTGCAAAGTGCAATTTCATGGGATTGCATCAATTCACTTTTCCTAAAGTAGCTGAGATTGGGAATTTTATAAAATAGTTTAGTTACTTTATAGATTCATTATACTTATTAATGAGGAGAGAGAGTTGCCCTATCCTACCCGTTCAGCTAACGACCCTCCACCAGTCAAGCAAGCGGTGGGTGTGAGTGTACACCCATTAAGCGCCATTTTATAGGCAGCAACCTTATACACACCTTATTGATCGGCTTCGTGAATGAGGTCTACTAACGGTAAGACTAGCATTTTAATTTTACTTATATATTTATTAAGCTTTTAATAATATAATAGTATAGGGTTGAATTTTAAACTTGTAAAATTCTAGGGATTGAAATTTAAATTCTTCTAAATTAAACTATTAATCATCAAATTCAAATTTCAAAACTTTCGGATAAATATTGAACTTTTCAAAACAATAGGGATCAAATAACAAATAATTCAAATTAAACAATTAATTTCATAATTATCTATATTTGACCTAATCCAATTTTAGTCATTAGATAATTACCAAATAATCTTAAATAGTCCATATTTATCATATAAATAATTAATATTCACAAGATTTGAAATTATCTATTCTTATGTCAAGGATAATCATTAAATTAGGTTAAAATTCGGATTTATACTTAATAAAACGATTTAGGTATCAATCCAAGACAAAACAGCAATAAAATCCGAATTATCCTCTGTCTGACGTTGGAACTCGCCAAGTCAAGCTTTGGACTCGCCGAGTTGGGTCGGACATAGGTGAAGAAAAACGATTTTCAGCAAGCAAAACAGTTAAGCATCACATTCAATTGAAACCAATCATGGCTCTGATACCACTGATGGGTTTTGGACATAAGATCTTTCCTATGTGCGCATACAACCCTATAGCTTGGATCTAGGTTTCTCTAATTGAACATGCAATATATCCAAGACTTTCATGGCTAGATCTAGTTTAAAATAACAATCAAAACATATGAAAACAGATCTAGAATAATACCTTGAGTTACTTACTTGAAACCTTCTTCTTCTTTGGAGCTTAAAGTCACAATTGTCACTCCTCTAATGGCTTACAAACACCAACTAGCAAGAAGATGATTTGAGAGAGGTAAGGAAGAGGGAAATCGGCTCTAGGGTTACTCCAATAACAAGGGTGTCGATTTCCACAACCCCAAGGGTCTATTTATACTGTGAGCTCCTAGGGTTTCACCCTAAAACCCTAATTGGATAACTTAGCCTCAAAGCAATCCAATATCCCTTCTAGATAAGGCCTTGGACGATTTCTAGGTGATCCACATCCCTAAAATCGTCCACCCCATATCCATAAGGATTCTTAGCTCAAAATACAACTATCACACATTTTACAGTTTATACCCCTTTCATCAATTAATCTCTTTAAGTCACCAAATTAATTCCTAATTAATTTATGACTTATATTAATCAAATAATATTATTATTCCTTTAATATATTATTCTTATAATACATTAATAATAATATCTCTTCTCTCTATATAAATCACCCTGTCAAGTTGTTATGGTGAAGGCAACCCAAAAGGACCATGCACAATCAGGTCAAGTACTTACCAAATATAGTTACAGCCTTAGACACTAATCCAACAGCTCATGCCCAAAGTGGTGGACCCTTTGTGTTTGGTTGACTATCGCCCAATCAATCTTATAGAATGTGTATATAAGGTTATCTCAAAAGTGTTGGCAAATCGGTTGAAGAAAGTAATTGGGTCGGAGGTGGGGGAGGTTCAATCAGCCTTTATAGCAGGCAGGAATATTCTTGATGGTCCACTGATGATTAATGAATTGGTTATGTGGCTCAAAAAGACAAATAGGGAAGCTTTAATTTTAAAAGTTGACTTTAATAAATTATTTGATTCACTGAGTTGGGATTTCTTGATCTCAACCATGGATCGATTGGGGTTCCCGTCAAGGTGGTGTCAAAGGATACTTGGATGTCTCTGATCCTCATGTATGTCTGTTTTGGTAAATGGTGCTCCAACTCTGGAGTTCTCGATGAGTATGGGGGTGAGACAGGGCGACCTGCTCTCCCCATTTTTGTTTGTTTTAGCAATGGAAGCTCTGAACATGGTGATGACAAAAGGTGTGAACTTGGGTATATTCCACAGTATTTCCACGCCTAAGGAGGGACCTTGTATCTCCCACCAACTCTATGTAGATGACACCTAATTTGTGGGGGAATGGTCCCAAGTGAATCTTATGAAGTATATTGAGATGTTTTCATCTAGCTTCGGATTTGAAAATGAATTTCTCAAAAAGCAGGGTCTTTGGTATTAGCGTGGACACAAATGAAGTAGTCTCTATTGCATTGATTCTGAATTGTCAGTCTGCATCTCTCCCCTTCACGTATTTGGGGCTCCCCATGGGGGCGAACATGTCTTTGTGCAAGAATTGGAAGCTTGTCATTGACCAGTTTCAATTCAGACTGTCAACTTGGAAAGCAAAAACATTATCATTCAGGGGTCGTACTACTCTCGTTAACTCAGTGCTTAGTAGCCTCCTAATCTTTTATTTCTCATTGTCTAAAGCTCCATTGAAAGTGATCGAGAACTTAGACGGGTTTAGAAGAAAATTCTTATGGGCAGGAGGATCGCCAACAACAAAAATCTGTTGGATTACTTGGGATAAGGTTTTAACTCCAAAAAATAAGGGATGTATGGGTGTTGTAAGGCTTAGAGCATCGAATTATCAGGAGTATGGAAAAACATCATAAGGGTAACAAACGACATGGAGGATAGTAATATGGTGTTTTCTAAATTACTAAAAAATGAATTGGGAAGGGAAAATAAAACTTCATTCTCGTTTGAGAACTAGATGGGTATTGGCATTCTAAAAGAAGTTTTTCCAGCACTACTCAAATTAGAAGAAAAAAAAAAAAAAACCAATGTATGGTGTCTGATAGATTGGAGTTTAATGGGGTATTTATCAGCTAGAGGTGGAATTAGAAAAGGGTACATTGTCGGAAGAGGAAAAAATTAAAAGAATCTGTTGTGACCTAGTATTACAGGCCAATAACCTCAAGAGTATTGATGATAAATGGAGCAGGAAAATCGAAACGTTGGTAGAGTTCACGGTCAAATCATTGCGTAGACTATGGGAATCGAAGAATTACATGGAGCTACCGTACAAACATTGGTTGAATAATTGGGTCCCATTAAAAATAATTTTTTTGGATGGCGTGTGGTACTTGACAGACTGTTAACTAAATATGAACCGGTCATAAGAGGGTTAACAATGACATCGCCTAACTGTGATTTTCTGGTTTGTGTGTGTTTTCTTTGTTCTGAAATATGATGTTCGGATAATTATGCTTTGTTCTGAAATATAATTTACGGGTAATTGTGGTGGTCATGTCAACAATGCAGAATCTATTAAGATAATGGGAGGATTTCTTTGTTTTGAAATATGATGTACGGATAACTATAATGGTTTATGTTGATGATCATAGATTGATTATTGGTTGAATTGGAACAGTTGTCTTAATTTCCATAATGACTGTAGAGACACACTTTTGAGACGTGTTACATTAAATAGGATTGTGCATGCATCTGGTTGGGTCGGTTTTGGACCCTAACACATCTAAGGTAGGTTTCTGGTTTTCAGAACATAGAATCGGTTTCTGATCGATTCGGTTTTTCGGGTTCTGATATCAGTTTGGACGGTTTTTCGGTTTTTTAGGTTCAATCCATACACTCAAGGGTTCTGGCTTTAAACCCATGGATTTTGGGTTTTAACCCATTTTTCATAAATAAACCAACAAGTTAAATACTTTAAAAAAAACACAAAACTAAAATCAATTATGGGTCAAATTCTTGGGTTGGATAGATCGGTTTCTAAAAACAATTTATCAGTTTTAAATATAAGTCAGTTTCTCATGGGTTGGATGGATCAGTTTCTAGGTTGGAAGGATCAATTTTTGGGTTAAAACCAAAAGTGAACCCGATTTTCGATTTAGGTTTTTTCGGTTTCAGTTTATCGGTTTTAGTCGGTTTCTAGGTTTGGGTTTGCTCACCCTTAAAAGTCTAATTTTTCCACAATGATTCTAGAGTTACACTTGGAGATTAGAAGGTTGGTTTCTAACTTTTCCATATTGTTTTGTTTTTACTTTTGATTTCTTTTAATAAACATTTTAAATTGTATGCACTTTTTCCATTTTCCGTCATGATCTTTCCCCTTGAACTTTTGCTAACAATACTGTAAAAATTTGTTTGGATATTACTACCTGATGCGTCATGAAAATAATAATATTTAAAGACAAATGATAAATTATTATAACCCAAAAAACAAGATAATGATTTATGACTACATAAAAGAGGAACCATCAGAAACCAAATATTTATCCCCAAATGCTAATAAAAGCCATACGGTCCGCATCATGGTTTAATCTCCCAATCGGGAAATTCCATCACCTGGGTCCTCTTTTAAACGATCACAAAAAATATATATATATATATAACAGAAAAAACTAAATAAAAAAAGTTTAATCATATTAAAGCTCAAGATAATAAAAAAAAGGCTCAGAAACATAATATGGGTAATGAGAAAGTTTATCGATCACAATGAATATCAGAGTGGTGCATGACTTTCCTGTTTTATCATCATTGCCCTTCATAAATCAATTCATAAAAATCGCAATTTGATGTATTTTCAAATCTGTTCAGATTTATGAACTTGTAATCTCATTGTTTCATTGTTTAAAAGAAACTCTGAAGTCTGACATGTGATAAGTTTCATAATTCATCAAAACAGATACTATTTAACCAAAACAAAACACAAATATAAGATTCAAAAAACAAATAATGTCGAATATTGAGAATCGAGATCAGAGTTTGGTTAAAGATCTATCGTCACTGTAAATTCAGAAACACGGACCAATAAATTTGCTCATCATATCTCAAAAAAAATTATAAACATAACAAGTAAAAACTAGATTAATTGTTGAGCATCAGAGACTTAAATACTAATAATCACGAACACTTAGTTCGATCATCTTGTTGCAGTTATTTTCTCATCACTTGGCAACGGAAACAGAAACAAAATGATTTTACAAGAAATGAAATATTTCTAAAAGAGATTAAAAATCCAAAATTGAAGAGGCCTCAGAGATCTTGGTGGATAATGAATCATCAAATGGGATAATCCCATCAAGAGTAGCAAATATCTTTCTTACATCAATGGCCACAACAGTAAAAAAAATCGATTAAATTGATTTAGATAAATCGTAGTATAATGAGTCAGAAATGGAGTGTAAGATCACCTTCCTCTTCAAATAAAAACTATTATAAAGAGAAAATCATTGGGAATCCGAATGATTTTTTTCATCATACTCATTATCAATGATATAATGATAAATATAGAAAAGATAAGTAAGTTTGAATGTATCTACCTTGTCACCGAAAAGCCCTAGCTAAAGAGGAAGATCCGGAGCTAAAGGTAGCCACATATAGAATTCAAATATATGTGATCGAAATACTTCATTTAGCCTAATGATAGATCCCTTAATCCACCGTTGAAATTGGACTCCAATCAAGGAATTGCAATATCAGGCTTAATGATAACACCATTCAACAGACTCAAAATGATGAAGTACAAGTAAATCGAGTATTACTGAAACCAAAAGAACGTAGAAAGCAAGATGAGATAATGGATTCTAAGCTATTCAAACATAAGATTTACAAAGAGATGAAGTAGCTAGCTGCGATTGAGTTGTTTTGTTGCAACGAGGGAGCTTTCCCTGTCCATATCTCGTGAGGTGTTTTGGCAACCTTCTTTGTAGGGACTCGGTTAAGGATATGGGCGGCAGTCTCTAAGGCATACCCCCAAAATGAGATAGGTAATGAAGCATGACTCATCATAGAACGAACCATGTCTAACAAGGTTCGATTGCGCCTTTCTGCCACACCATTTAACTGCGGTGTCCTAAGTGGCGTCAATTGCGAAACTATTCCACATTCCTTGAGATAGTCGTGGAATTCAAGACTTAGGTACTCTCCTCCTTGATCGGATCGAAGCATCTTGATCTTCCTGCCCAATTGATTCTCCACTTCATTCTTGAACTCTTTGAACTTTTCAAACGTTTTAGACTTGTGCTTGATTAAGTAAATATACCCATATCTACTATAATCATCGGGGAAAGTTATGTAGAAGCGGTTTCCATCCTTTGTGGTGGATCTAAAGGGCCCACATACATCGGTATGTATAAGATCCAATAAACCCTCACCCCTCTCACAAGTGCCAGTGAAGGGTGACTTGGTCATCTTTCCAAGTAAACAAGATTCGCACGTGTCATCTTCCCTAAGGTCGAATGAGTCCAATACTCCATCCTTTTGGAGTTGGGCTATGCATTTCTTGTTGACATGTCCAAGACGACAATGCCACAAAGATGCTTTATCCACACTATTGGAAGAATCCATACACAACACATCGTTTCCAAGGTTATCTACAACCATAACAGTCTCATAAATTCCATTACAAGGCATTGCTTCAAAGTATAAAACACCATTTAGATAAGCATAAATAGAACCATTCATATTATTAAACGAATATCTAAATCCTTGTCTAAACAAACCATGAAATGAAATGATGTTTCTTGCCATATCTGGCGAGTAGCAACAATTATTTAAATCTAAACCTAATCCATTACTAAGCACTAAAGAATACACTCCAATCTTGGTCACAGGCGACGATCTTTTGTTTCCCATGATTAGATTTATTCTTCCTTGCTCCACATCTCTATCTCTTCTTAGTCCCTGCAAATTAGAACAAATGTGGTAACCACATCCTGTATCAAGAACCCAAGAAATAGTATGAGATGAATTATTAGATTTAATTATGTATATACCTGCAAAAGATGGCTTGATCTTTCCATCCTTGATGGCTTGCAGATATTCCGGGTAGCTTCTCTTCCAATGCCCTATTTTGTGGCAATGATGGCACTCTGCCTCCTTCGGGTTAGGGTTGGGCTTAGTAGGATCAACCTTGGTCCCACTAGAAGAGGAACCATCTTGGGACTTTCCTTTGCGGTGGCTCTTTGACAGAGCCTTCCTCTTCTTGCCCCTTCCCTGCCCAATAGCCAAAACAGGAGCAGCGATTGGTGCGGGAGTTGGTGCAATAGACTTGTCCTTTAGGTTTCTCTCAGCATTCCTTAGGAGTCCTTGGAGTTTGCTTAGGGTGACCTCTTCCTTGTTCATGTGGTAGGTCATCCTAAATTGGTTGTAGCATGAAGGCAAGGAGTGAAGAACAATGTCGATGGCCAATTCCTCCCCAAAGTTAACATTTAACTTGCGAAGACGATCAACATATCTTTGCATCTTTTTCAAGTGCACGGTTAACGATTCTCCATTTCCCATCTTGGCGGTAATCATGTTCGTGATGATCTCGTAACGCTCTTGCCTCGCGCTTTGGTGGTACCTCTCCATCAAGTCTTGATGCATTTCATAGGGATACATGTCCTCATAGGACTTTTGGAATTCTTGGTTCATAGTGACTATCATGATGTAATGGACTTTTGTTGCATCACGTTCGTGTGTCTCAAAGACAGCCATCTCTTCGGGAGTAGCGATTTCCGGGTTGACCCTCTCGAGCTTTTCGTCGAGGACATACTCTTTGTCCTCGTAGCATGCAATGGTGCGAATGTATCTTATCCATTCACTAAAGTCCGTACCATCGAAGGTCACCTTTTGGCAAAGACTCATTAACGTGAATGAGTTACCAGCAGCGTTGTTTGCGTTCGACATCTACAATTAGAAAGGACAAAGTTTGATTAGAATTGGATCCCTAATTAAACACCCAAAATGAAAAATTAGGGCTAGGACCCAACAACATTATTTACATATTAGAAAAGGGATGCCGTAATCCAACATGCAAATAATTTGGAGGTAAGTGAATGACGATTCACTAATTCTTCACCTTGAAAACATAACCTTAAGTTTTTATTGAGAATTCCTAGATTTTTCTATGAGATTCATTGAACCTTTCAATGGCATGTTTAAATCTCGATATGCCCCTCTAGTTTGTGACTGGGATACCGAGGATCACAAAGCGGGTGTGAATAACCATGCAAATCTACACGGTGCCTTCATTGTTACAATCACCCATTCGATGTGCCGGTTGTGACATCCCCAAAATCTCGGCCAGAAAAGACCGATTTTCATTTATGCTTTTAAAATAATTTCAGAGTAAATCCTTTTGATTTGAAAGAGTTGCGGAATTTGTTCCCAAACACAAAGTATGATAAAATAATATTTACCAAAGCATTTCATAAAAGAAATGTATTTTCATTATATAATCAAAACTCGGGATGTCATGTTCCGATACAGACCATAAAGCATAAACGATAACATTACAAGTCATTCAACAAATATATACATATACAGACTTGTAAACAAAACCACTTGATGGTTCATCCATCTTATGCCCTTGCGCCACTTCCTGTAATACAAATAAACTGAGTGGGTCAGGCTTGGGAGCCTGGTGAGCATATAGGGTTTTCAACCCACAATAAATAATTATATTTAATTTCCACCAACCAACAATAACCCAATTACCCATTCCCTTTATTCTCACTTTACGTCCCTAAGACAACTAACATAAGGGACCTAGTCTAAGAATATTTCATCGGGGCGACAATACATGCTTCGGGGGTTCCTCAGCAATATAAGTCAAATAAGGCAACCATGAGGGGGATGGAGTACAGCGAATGAACACCCAAGTTTATTAACACCTACAGGTGGCGAACCTGCTAGCGTTCCACAGGACTGTCTAGAAAAGTCTGTGGCCATCATCTAAACTCCGCTAGATGACTGAATCAAAAACAACATCGAGGCCTCTCATCTGTTTATCACACGTCAACTATATACCCATGTTCTACCCAACATATTAGTAGATAAAAATATATATTTTTATACATAGTTTGAAACCTGTATAACATTCTCATTCAATACATATTCCACATAACAGATGAGGCACACCCACATAACACGTATTTCATAGAGAATAAATCAGATCTATGAGATAGAAGAAAGTGAATATACATTCACACATATAACAACAAAATATAGACATAACACGTATTTTATATAAAATACTTCATAATTATGCGTTAGAAGAAAGTAACCACACACTCACTTGATTAGAAGATGATCGGACAGCACTACGGCTTGTAGAAGTAGTATTCTTCGGCAAATCTGGAAGATCTTCACAAAAACCGGACTCCTCGCGGGCAGAGCTTCGGCTCGGGAATTGCACTTCTCGGGATCTTCAGGGCTACGGGACTTGCTTCGGGACTCGGGAATGATATCGGGGCTTCGGGGTAATTCTTGCACAAAAACGATGCAAAAACGCGAGAAAAATGAAAGAAATGAGCAATGAACTCGGTTGCCCTCGACATCCTTTTATAGGGGATGGAACTTCGAATTACGTTGGGCGTAATATGAAATTACGTTGGGCGTAATGAGGATAGGGTCGCAGACTCCCCCCATGGATAATATCGGTTAATATATATTTAAATTAAATATCGAAAATATTTAATAAACTTCAAAAATTCATATCTTCCTCATACGAACTCCGTTTTCGACGTTCTTTATATCCCCGCGTAGATGAGACTACGATCTACAACTTTCGTTTAGACTCCGTCGGCTAACTTTGATTTATTTTTATTATTAATTTTTAGTAGGCCGGGACAAGAAAACTTCGTTATAAAATCATAACTTCTTCATCCGGCGTCCGTTTTCGCCTATCTTTTCATCGTTTCACTACAATTAACGAGATCTTCAATTCTTGTTTAGATTGTTTCGGATAAGAACCGCTCGATCTCAAATCGAGTATTCGGGCTGCATACTGCTAAGTCGAAACTTCGAAAAATCATAACTTCCTCATACGAAGGCAGATTTGGGCGTTCTTTTTATGCACGTTCTCGGTTTAACGAACTCTACGACTTTCATTTAGATCACTAAGGCTAAATATTGCTCTAACGTAAATTTCACTTTTTACATCATTCAGCGTTGTCGGTTCTGTCGCGAAACTTCGACAGGTCATAACTTCTTCGTTATAACTCGGATTTTGGCATTCTTTATATCTTCGGAATCCTTGTTTCGACCACTACATCTTTATGCAAAGATATTGGGCTTATCTCATACTTTAATTTTGACGCTTATTTTATTTTTTTTATTAATTACATCTTTATAATTAAGTAATAAACACACAAATGCACATAATTCACATAATACTCAAATATTTCATCATTAATACTTCAAAAACAGTTACAAGGGTTAACCTAGACTTTTACATCAACGAAAATGCCTAGCCTGGAAACGCGGGCGTTACACAGGTAAACCACACACGCTCCATCGAACTATGATAAACAATGAATCACCCTTTGTCACCTTTGCTTAGAACCAATTAGTGTGCCGGTAAACCACACATGCTCCACTAACTTCTTAGCAAGGGTGCAAAGTGCAATTTCATGGGATTGCATCAATTCACTTTTCCTAAAGTAGCTGAGATTGGGAATTTTATAAAATAGTTTAGTTACTTTATAGATTCATTATACTTATTAATGAGGAGAGAGAGTTGCCCTATCCTACCCGTTCAGCTAACGACCCTCCACCAGTCAAGCAAGCGGTGGGTGTGAGTGTACACCCATTAAGCGCCATTTTATAGGCAGCAACCTTATACACACCTTATTGATCGGCTTCGTGAATGAGGTCTACTAACGGTAAGACTAGCATTTTAATTTTACTTATATATTTATTAAGCTTTTAATAATATAATAGTATAGGGTTGAATTTTAAACTTGTAAAATTCTAGGGATTGAAATTTAAATTCTTCTAAATTAAACTATTAATCATCAAATTCAAATTTCAAAACTTTCGGATAAATATTGAACTTTTCAAAACAATAGGGATCAAATAACAAATAATTCAAATTAAACAATTAATTTCATAATTATCTATATTTGACCTAATCCAATTTTAGTCATTAGATAATTACCAAATAATCTTAAATAGTCCATATTTATCATATAAATAATTAATATTCACAAGATTTGAAATTATCTATTCTTATGTCAAGGATAATCATTAAATTAGGTTAAAATTCGGATTTATACTTAATAAAACGATTTAGGTATCAATCCAAGACAAAACAGCAATAAAATCCGAATTATCCTCTGTCTGACGTTGGAACTCGCCAAGTCAAGCTTTGGACTCGCCGAGTTGGGTCGGACATAGGTGAAGAAAAACGATTTTCAGCAAGCAAAACAGTTAAGCATCACATTCAATTGAAACCAATCATGGCTCTGATACCACTGATGGGTTTTGGACATAAGATCTTTCCTATGTGCGCATACAACCCTATAGCTTGGATCTAGGTTTCTCTAATTGAACATGCAATATATCCAAGACTTTCATGGCTAGATCTAGTTTAAAATAACAATCAAAACATATGAAAACAGATCTAGAATAATACCTTGAGTTACTTACTTGAAACCTTCTTCTTCTTTGGAGCTTAAAGTCACAATTGTCACTCCTCTAATGGCTTACAAACACCAACTAGCAAGAAGATGATTTGAGAGAGGTAAGGAAGAGGGAAATCGGCTCTAGGGTTACTCCAATAACAAGGGTGTCGATTTCCACAACCCCAAGGGTCTATTTATACTGTGAGCTCCTAGGGTTTCACCCTAAAACCCTAATTGGATAACTTAGCCTCAAAGCAATCCAATATCCCTTCTAGATAAGGCCTTGGACGATTTCTAGGTGATCCACATCCCTAAAATCGTCCACCCCATATCCATAAGGATTCTTAGCTCAAAATACAACTATCACACATTTTACAGTTTATACCCCTTTCATCAATTAATCTCTTTAAGTCACCAAATTAATTCCTAATTAATTTATGACTTATATTAATCAAATAATATTATTATTCCTTTAATATATTATTCTTATAATACATTAATAATAATATCTCTTCTCTCTATATAAATCACCCTGTCAAGTTGTTATGGTGAAGGCAACCCAAAAGGACCATGCACAATCAGGTCAAGTACTTACCAAATATAGTTACAGCCTTAGACACTAATCCAACAGCTCATGCCCAAAGTGGTGGACCCTTTGTGTTTGGTTGACTATCGCCCAATCAATCTTATAGAATGTGTATATAAGGTTATCTCAAAAGTGTTGGCAAATCGGTTGAAGAAAGTAATTGGGTCGGAGGTGGGGGAGGTTCAATCAGCCTTTATAGCAGGCAGGAATATTCTTGATGGTCCACTGATGATTAATGAATTGGTTATGTGGCTCAAAAAGACAAATAGGGAAGCTTTAATTTTAAAAGTTGACTTTAATAAATTATTTGATTCACTGAGTTGGGATTTCTTGATCTCAACCATGGATCGATTGGGGTTCCCGTCAAGGTGGTGTCAAAGGATACTTGGATGTCTCTGATCCTCATGTATGTCTGTTTTGGTAAATGGTGCTCCAACTCTGGAGTTCTCGATGAGTATGGGGGTGAGACAGGGCGACCTGCTCTCCCCATTTTTGTTTGTTTTAGCAATGGAAGCTCTGAACATGGTGATGACAAAAGGTGTGAACTTGGGTATATTCCACAGTATTTCCACGCCTAAGGAGGGACCTTGTATCTCCCACCAACTCTATGTAGATGACACCTAATTTGTGGGGGAATGGTCCCAAGTGAATCTTATGAAGTATATTGAGATGTTTTCATCTAGCTTCGGATTTGAAAATGAATTTCTCAAAAAGCAGGGTCTTTGGTATTAGCGTGGACACAAATGAAGTAGTCTCTATTGCATTGATTCTGAATTGTCAGTCTGCATCTCTCCCCTTCACGTATTTGGGGCTCCCCATGGGGGCGAACATGTCTTTGTGCAAGAATTGGAAGCTTGTCATTGACCAGTTTCAATTCAGACTGTCAACTTGGAAAGCAAAAACATTATCATTCAGGGGTCGTACTACTCTCGTTAACTCAGTGCTTAGTAGCCTCCTAATCTTTTATTTCTCATTGTCTAAAGCTCCATTGAAAGTGATCGAGAACTTAGACGGGTTTAGAAGAAAATTCTTATGGGCAGGAGGATCGCCAACAACAAAAATCTGTTGGATTACTTGGGATAAGGTTTTAACTCCAAAAAATAAGGGATGTATGGGTGTTGTAAGGCTTAGAGCATCGAATTATCAGGAGTATGGAAAAACATCATAAGGGTAACAAACGACATGGAGGATAGTAATATGGTGTTTTCTAAATTACTAAAAAATGAATTGGGAAGGGAAAATAAAACTTCATTCTCGTTTGAGAACTAGATGGGTATTGGCATTCTAAAAGAAGTTTTTCCAGCACTACTCAAATTAGAAGAAAAAAAAAAAAAAACCAATGTATGGTGTCTGATAGATTGGAGTTTAATGGGGTATTTATCAGCTAGAGGTGGAATTAGAAAAGGGTACATTGTCGGAAGAGGAAAAAATTAAAAGAATCTGTTGTGACCTAGTATTACAGGCCAATAACCTCAAGAGTATTGATGATAAATGGAGCAGGAAAATCGAAACGTTGGTAGAGTTCACGGTCAAATCATTGCGTAGACTATGGGAATCGAAGAATTACATGGAGCTACCGTACAAACATTGGTTGAATAATTGGGTCCCATTAAAAATAATTTTTTTGGATGGCGTGTGGTACTTGACAGACTGTTAACTAAATATGAACCGGTCATAAGAGGGTTAACAATGACATCGCCTAACTGTGATTTTCTGGTTTGTGTGTGTTTTCTTTGTTCTGAAATATGATGTTCGGATAATTATGCTTTGTTCTGAAATATAATTTACGGGTAATTGTGGTGGTCATGTCAACAATGCAGAATCTATTAAGATAATGGGAGGATTTCTTTGTTTTGAAATATGATGTACGGATAACTATAATGGTTTATGTTGATGATCATAGATTGATTATTGGTTGAATTGGAACAGTTGTCTTAATTTCCATAATGACTGTAGAGACACACTTTTGAGACGTGTTACATTAAATAGGATTGTGCATGCATCTGGTTGGGTCGGTTTTGGACCCTAACACATCTAAGGTAGGTTTCTGGTTTTCAGAACATAGAATCGGTTTCTGATCGATTCGGTTTTTCGGGTTCTGATATCAGTTTGGACGGTTTTTCGGTTTTTTAGGTTCAATCCATACACTCAAGGGTTCTGGCTTTAAACCCATGGATTTTGGGTTTTAACCCATTTTTCATAAATAAACCAACAAGTTAAATACTTTAAAAAAAACACAAAACTAAAATCAATTATGGGTCAAATTCTTGGGTTGGATAGATCGGTTTCTAAAAACAATTTATCAGTTTTAAATATAAGTCAGTTTCTCATGGGTTGGATGGATCAGTTTCTAGGTTGGAAGGATCAATTTTTGGGTTAAAACCAAAAGTGAACCCGATTTTCGATTTAGGTTTTTTCGGTTTCAGTTTATCGGTTTTAGTCGGTTTCTAGGTTTGGGTTTGCTCACCCTTAAAAGTCTAATTTTTCCACAATGATTCTAGAGTTACACTTGGAGATTAGAAGGTTGGTTTCTAACTTTTCCATATTGTTTTGTTTTTACTTTTGATTTCTTTTAATAAACATTTTAAATTGTATGCACTTTTTCCATTTTCCGTCATGATCTTTCCCCTTGAACTTTTGCTAACAATACTGTAAAAATTTGTTTGGATATTACTACCTGATGCGTCATGAAAATAATAATATTTAAAGACAAATGATAAATTATTATAACCCAAAAAACAAGATAATGATTTATGACTACATAAAAGAGGAACCATCAGAAACCAAATATTTATCCCCAAATGCTAATAAAAGCCATACGGTCCGCATCATGGTTTAATCTCCCAATCGGGAAATTCCATCACCTGGGTCCTCTTTTAAACGATCACAAAAAATATATATATATATATAACAGAAAAAACTAAATAAAAAAAGTTTAATCATATTAAAGCTCAAGATAATAAAAAAAAGGCTCAGAAACATAATATGGGTAATGAGAAAGTTTATCGATCACAATGAATATCAGAGTGGTGCATGACTTTCCTGTTTTATCATCATTGCCCTTCATAAATCAATTCATAAAAATCGCAATTTGATGTATTTTCAAATCTGTTCAGATTTATGAACTTGTAATCTCATTGTTTCATTGTTTAAAAGAAACTCTGAAGTCTGACATGTGATAAGTTTCATAATTCATCAAAACAGATACTATTTAACCAAAACAAAACACAAATATAAGATTCAAAAAACAAATAATGTCGAATATTGAGAATCGAGATCAGAGTTTGGTTAAAGATCTATCGTCACTGTAAATTCAGAAACACGGACCAATAAATTTGCTCATCATATCTCAAAAAAAATTATAAACATAACAAGTAAAAACTAGATTAATTGTTGAGCATCAGAGACTTAAATACTAATAATCACGAACACTTAGTTCGATCATCTTGTTGCAGTTATTTTCTCATCACTTGGCAACGGAAACAGAAACAAAATGATTTTACAAGAAATGAAATATTTCTAAAAGAGATTAAAAATCCAAAATTGAAGAGGCCTCAGAGATCTTGGTGGATAATGAATCATCAAATGGGATAATCCCATCAAGAGTAGCAAATATCTTTCTTACATCAATGGCCACAACAGTAAAAAAAATCGATTAAATTGATTTAGATAAATCGTAGTATAATGAGTCAGAAATGGAGTGTAAGATCACCTTCCTCTTCAAATAAAAACTATTATAAAGAGAAAATCATTGGGAATCCGAATGATTTTTTTCATCATACTCATTATCAATGATATAATGATAAATATAGAAAAGATAAGTAAGTTTGAATGTATCTACCTTGTCACCGAAAAGCCCTAGCTAAAGAGGAAGATCCGGAGCTAAAGGTAGCCACATATAGAATTCAAATATATGTGATCGAAATACTTCATTTAGCCTAATGATAGATCCCTTAATCCACCGTTGAAATTGGACTCCAATCAAGGAATTGCAATATCAGGCTTAATGATAACACCATTCAACAGACTCAAAATGATGAAGTACAAGTAAATCGAGTATTACTGAAACCAAAAGAACGTAGAAAGCAAGATGAGATAATGGATTCTAAGCTATTCAAACATAAGATTTACAAAGAGATGAAGTAGCTAGCTGCGATTGAGTTGTTTTGTTGCAACGAGGGAGCTTTCCCTGTCCATATCTCGTGAGGTGTTTTGGCAACCTTCTTTGTAGGGACTCGGTTAAGGATATGGGCGGCAGTCTCTAAGGCATACCCCCAAAATGAGATAGGTAATGAAGCATGACTCATCATAGAACGAACCATGTCTAACAAGGTTCGATTGCGCCTTTCTGCCACACCATTTAACTGCGGTGTCCTAAGTGGCGTCAATTGCGAAACTATTCCACATTCCTTGAGATAGTCGTGGAATTCAAGACTTAGGTACTCTCCTCCTTGATCGGATCGAAGCATCTTGATCTTCCTGCCCAATTGATTCTCCACTTCATTCTTGAACTCTTTGAACTTTTCAAACGTTTTAGACTTGTGCTTGATTAAGTAAATATACCCATATCTACTATAATCATCGGGGAAAGTTATGTAGAAGCGGTTTCCATCCTTTGTGGTGGATCTAAAGGGCCCACATACATCGGTATGTATAAGATCCAATAAACCCTCACCCCTCTCACAAGTGCCAGTGAAGGGTGACTTGGTCATCTTTCCAAGTAAACAAGATTCGCACGTGTCATCTTCCCTAAGGTCGAATGAGTCCAATACTCCATCCTTTTGGAGTTGGGCTATGCATTTCTTGTTGACATGTCCAAGACGACAATGCCACAAAGATGCTTTATCCACACTATTGGAAGAATCCATACACAACACATCGTTTCCAAGGTTATCTACAACCATAACAGTCTCATAAATTCCATTACAAGGCATTGCTTCAAAGTATAAAACACCATTTAGATAAGCATAAATAGAACCATTCATATTATTAAACGAATATCTAAATCCTTGTCTAAACAAACCATGAAATGAAATGATGTTTCTTGCCATATCTGGCGAGTAGCAACAATTATTTAAATCTAAACCTAATCCATTACTAAGCACTAAAGAATACACTCCAATCTTGGTCACAGGCGACGATCTTTTGTTTCCCATGATTAGATTTATTCTTCCTTGCTCCACATCTCTATCTCTTCTTAGTCCCTGCAAATTAGAACAAATGTGGTAACCACATCCTGTATCAAGAACCCAAGAAATAGTATGAGATGAATTATTAGATTTAATTATGTATATACCTGCAAAAGATGGCTTGATCTTTCCATCCTTGATGGCTTGCAGATATTCCGGGTAGCTTCTCTTCCAATGCCCTATTTTGTGGCAATGATGGCACTCTGCCTCCTTCGGGTTAGGGTTGGGCTTAGTAGGATCAACCTTGGTCCCACTAGAAGAGGAACCATCTTGGGACTTTCCTTTGCGGTGGCTCTTTGACAGAGCCTTCCTCTTCTTGCCCCTTCCCTGCCCAATAGCCAAAACAGGAGCAGCGATTGGTGCGGGAGTTGGTGCAATAGACTTGTCCTTTAGGTTTCTCTCAGCATTCCTTAGGAGTCCTTGGAGTTTGCTTAGGGTGACCTCTTCCTTGTTCATGTGGTAGGTCATCCTAAATTGGTTGTAGCATGAAGGCAAGGAGTGAAGAACAATGTCGATGGCCAATTCCTCCCCAAAGTTAACATTTAACTTGCGAAGACGATCAACATATCTTTGCATCTTTTTCAAGTGCACGGTTAACGATTCTCCATTTCCCATCTTGGCGGTAATCATGTTCGTGATGATCTCGTAACGCTCTTGCCTCGCGCTTTGGTGGTACCTCTCCATCAAGTCTTGATGCATTTCATAGGGATACATGTCCTCATAGGACTTTTGGAATTCTTGGTTCATAGTGACTATCATGATGTAATGGACTTTTGTTGCATCACGTTCGTGTGTCTCAAAGACAGCCATCTCTTCGGGAGTAGCGATTTCCGGGTTGACCCTCTCGAGCTTTTCGTCGAGGACATACTCTTTGTCCTCGTAGCATGCAATGGTGCGAATGTATCTTATCCATTCACTAAAGTCCGTACCATCGAAGGTCACCTTTTGGCAAAGACTCATTAACGTGAATGAGTTACCAGCAGCGTTGTTTGCGTTCGACATCTACAATTAGAAAGGACAAAGTTTGATTAGAATTGGATCCCTAATTAAACACCCAAAATGAAAAATTAGGGCTAGGACCCAACAACATTATTTACATATTAGAAAAGGGATGCCGTAATCCAACATGCAAATAATTTGGAGGTAAGTGAATGACGATTCACTAATTCTTCACCTTGAAAACATAACCTTAAGTTTTTATTGAGAATTCCTAGATTTTTCTATGAGATTCATTGAACCTTTCAATGGCATGTTTAAATCTCGATATGCCCCTCTAGTTTGTGACTGGGATACCGAGGATCACAAAGCGGGTGTGAATAACCATGCAAATCTACACGGTGCCTTCATTGTTACAATCACCCATTCGATGTGCCGGTTGTGACATCCCCAAAATCTCGGCCAGAAAAGACCGATTTTCATTTATGCTTTTAAAATAATTTCAGAGTAAATCCTTTTGATTTGAAAGAGTTGCGGAATTTGTTCCCAAACACAAAGTATGATAAAATAATATTTACCAAAGCATTTCATAAAAGAAATGTATTTTCATTATATAATCAAAACTCGGGATGTCATGTTCCGATACAGACCATAAAGCATAAACGATAACATTACAAGTCATTCAACAAATATATACATATACAGACTTGTAAACAAAACCACTTGATGGTTCATCCATCTTATGCCCTTGCGCCACTTCCTGTAATACAAATAAACTGAGTGGGTCAGGCTTGGGAGCCTGGTGAGCATATAGGGTTTTCAACCCACAATAAATAATTATATTTAATTTCCACCAACCAACAATAACCCAATTACCCATTCCCTTTATTCTCACTTTACGTCCCTAAGACAACTAACATAAGGGACCTAGTCTAAGAATATTTCATCGGGGCGACAATACATGCTTCGGGGGTTCCTCAGCAATATAAGTCAAATAAGGCAACCATGAGGGGGATGGAGTACAGCGAATGAACACCCAAGTTTATTAACACCTACAGGTGGCGAACCTGCTAGCGTTCCACAGGACTGTCTAGAAAAGTCTGTGGCCATCATCTAAACTCCGCTAGATGACTGAATCAAAAACAACATCGAGGCCTCTCATCTGTTTATCACACGTCAACTATATACCCATGTTCTACCCAACATATTAGTAGATAAAAATATATATTTTTATACATAGTTTGAAACCTGTATAACATTCTCATTCAATACATATTCCACATAACAGATGAGGCACACCCACATAACACGTATTTCATAGAGAATAAATCAGATCTATGAGATAGAAGAAAGTGAATATACATTCACACATATAACAACAAAATATAGACATAACACGTATTTTATATAAAATACTTCATAATTATGCGTTAGAAGAAAGTAACCACACACTCACTTGATTAGAAGATGATCGGACAGCACTACGGCTTGTAGAAGTAGTATTCTTCGGCAAATCTGGAAGATCTTCACAAAAACCGGACTCCTCGCGGGCAGAGCTTCGGCTCGGGAATTGCACTTCTCGGGATCTTCAGGGCTACGGGACTTGCTTCGGGACTCGGGAATGATATCGGGGCTTCGGGGTAATTCTTGCACAAAAACGATGCAAAAACGCGAGAAAAATGAAAGAAATGAGCAATGAACTCGGTTGCCCTCGACATCCTTTTATAGGGGATGGAACTTCGAATTACGTTGGGCGTAATATGAAATTACGTTGGGCGTAATGAGGATAGGGTCGCAGACTCCCCCCATGGATAATATCGGTTAATATATATTTAAATTAAATATCGAAAATATTTAATAAACTTCAAAAATTCATATCTTCCTCATACGAACTCCGTTTTCGACGTTCTTTATATCCCCGCGTAGATGAGACTACGATCTACAACTTTCGTTTAGACTCCGTCGGCTAACTTTGATTTATTTTTATTATTAATTTTTAGTAGGCCGGGACAAGAAAACTTCGTTATAAAATCATAACTTCTTCATCCGGCGTCCGTTTTCGCCTATCTTTTCATCGTTTCACTACAATTAACGAGATCTTCAATTCTTGTTTAGATTGTTTCGGATAAGAACCGCTCGATCTCAAATCGAGTATTCGGGCTGCATACTGCTAAGTCGAAACTTCGAAAAATCATAACTTCCTCATACGAAGGCAGATTTGGGCGTTCTTTTTATGCACGTTCTCGGTTTAACGAACTCTACGACTTTCATTTAGATCACTAAGGCTAAATATTGCTCTAACGTAAATTTCACTTTTTACATCATTCAGCGTTGTCGGTTCTGTCGCGAAACTTCGACAGGTCATAACTTCTTCGTTATAACTCGGATTTTGGCATTCTTTATATCTTCGGAATCCTTGTTTCGACCACTACATCTTTATGCAAAGATATTGGGCTTATCTCATACTTTAATTTTGACGCTTATTTTATTTTTTTTATTAATTACATCTTTATAATTAAGTAATAAACACACAAATGCACATAATTCACATAATACTCAAATATTTCATCATTAATACTTCAAAAACAGTTACAAGGGTTAACCTAGACTTTTACATCAACGAAAATGCCTAGCCTGGAAACGCGGGCGTTACACAGGTAAACCACACACGCTCCATCGAACTATGATAAACAATGAATCACCCTTTGTCACCTTTGCTTAGAACCAATTAGTGTGCCGGTAAACCACACATGCTCCACTAACTTCTTAGCAAGGGTGCAAAGTGCAATTTCATGGGATTGCATCAATTCACTTTTCCTAAAGTAGCTGAGATTGGGAATTTTATAAAATAGTTTAGTTACTTTATAGATTCATTATACTTATTAATGAGGAGAGAGAGTTGCCCTATCCTACCCGTTCAGCTAACGACCCTCCACCAGTCAAGCAAGCGGTGGGTGTGAGTGTACACCCATTAAGCGCCATTTTATAGGCAGCAACCTTATACACACCTTATTGATCGGCTTCGTGAATGAGGTCTACTAACGGTAAGACTAGCATTTTAATTTTACTTATATATTTATTAAGCTTTTAATAATATAATAGTATAGGGTTGAATTTTAAACTTGTAAAATTCTAGGGATTGAAATTTAAATTCTTCTAAATTAAACTATTAATCATCAAATTCAAATTTCAAAACTTTCGGATAAATATTGAACTTTTCAAAACAATAGGGATCAAATAACAAATAATTCAAATTAAACAATTAATTTCATAATTATCTATATTTGACCTAATCCAATTTTAGTCATTAGATAATTACCAAATAATCTTAAATAGTCCATATTTATCATATAAATAATTAATATTCACAAGATTTGAAATTATCTATTCTTATGTCAAGGATAATCATTAAATTAGGTTAAAATTCGGATTTATACTTAATAAAACGATTTAGGTATCAATCCAAGACAAAACAGCAATAAAATCCGAATTATCCTCTGTCTGACGTTGGAACTCGCCAAGTCAAGCTTTGGACTCGCCGAGTTGGGTCGGACATAGGTGAAGAAAAACGATTTTCAGCAAGCAAAACAGTTAAGCATCACATTCAATTGAAACCAATCATGGCTCTGATACCACTGATGGGTTTTGGACATAAGATCTTTCCTATGTGCGCATACAACCCTATAGCTTGGATCTAGGTTTCTCTAATTGAACATGCAATATATCCAAGACTTTCATGGCTAGATCTAGTTTAAAATAACAATCAAAACATATGAAAACAGATCTAGAATAATACCTTGAGTTACTTACTTGAAACCTTCTTCTTCTTTGGAGCTTAAAGTCACAATTGTCACTCCTCTAATGGCTTACAAACACCAACTAGCAAGAAGATGATTTGAGAGAGGTAAGGAAGAGGGAAATCGGCTCTAAGGTTACTCCAATAACAAGGGTGTCGATTTCCACAACCCCAAGGGTCTATTTATACTGTGAGCTCCTAGGGTTTCACCCTAAAACCCTAATTGGATAACTTAGCCTCAAAGCAATCCAATATCCCTTCTAGATAAGGCCTTGGACGATTTCTAGGTGATCCACATCCCTAAAATCGTCCACCCCATATCCATAAGGATTCTTAGCTCAAAATACAACTATCACACATTTTACAGTTTATACCCCTTTCATCAATTAATCTCTTTAAGTCACCAAATTAATTCCTAATTAATTTATGACTTATATTAATCAAATAATATTATTATTCCTTTAATATATTATTCTTATAATACATTAATAATAATATCTCTTCTCTCTATATAAATCACCCTGTCAAGTTGTTATGGTGAAGGCAACCCAAAAGGACCATGCACAATCAGGTCAAGTACTTACCAAATATAGTTACAGCCTTAGACACTAATCCAACAGCTCATGCCCAAAGTGGTGGACCCTTTGTGTTTGGTTGACTATCGCCCAATCAATCTTATAGAATGTGTATATAAGGTTATCTCAAAAGTGTTGGCAAATCGGTTGAAGAAAGTAATTGGGTCGGAGGTGGGGGAGGTTCAATCAGCCTTTATAGCAGGCAGGAATATTCTTGATGGTCCACTGATGATTAATGAATTGGTTATGTGGCTCAAAAAGACAAATAGGGAAGCTTTAATTTTAAAAGTTGACTTTAATAAATTATTTGATTCACTGAGTTGGGATTTCTTGATCTCAACCATGGATCGATTGGGGTTCCCGTCAAGGTGGTGTCAAAGGATACTTGGATGTCTCTGATCCTCATGTATGTCTGTTTTGGTAAATGGTGCTCCAACTCTGGAGTTCTCGATGAGTATGGGGGTGAGACAGGGCGACCTGCTCTCCCCATTTTTGTTTGTTTTAGCAATGGAAGCTCTGAACATGGTGATGACAAAAGGTGTGAACTTGGGTATATTCCACAGTATTTCCACGCCTAAGGAGGGACCTTGTATCTCCCACCAACTCTATGTAGATGACACCTAATTTGTGGGGGAATGGTCCCAAGTGAATCTTATGAAGTATATTGAGATGTTTTCATCTAGCTTCGGATTTGAAAATGAATTTCTCAAAAAGCAGGGTCTTTGGTATTAGCGTGGACACAAATGAAGTAGTCTCTATTGCATTGATTCTGAATTGTCAGTCTGCATCTCTCCCCTTCACGTATTTGGGGCTCCCCATGGGGGCGAACATGTCTTTGTGCAAGAATTGGAAGCTTGTCATTGACCAGTTTCAATTCAGACTGTCAACTTGGAAAGCAAAAACATTATCATTCAGGGGTCGTACTACTCTCGTTAACTCAGTGCTTAGTAGCCTCCTAATCTTTTATTTCTCATTGTCTAAAGCTCCATTGAAAGTGATCGAGAACTTAGACGGGTTTAGAAGAAAATTCTTATGGGCAGGAGGATCGCCAACAACAAAAATCTGTTGGATTACTTGGGATAAGGTTTTAACTCCAAAAAATAAGGGATGTATGGGTGTTGTAAGGCTTAGAGCATCGAATTATCAGGAGTATGGAAAAACATCATAAGGGTAACAAACGACATGGAGGATAGTAATATGGTGTTTTCTAAATTACTAAAAAATGAATTGGGAAGGGAAAATAAAACTTCATTCTCGTTTGAGAACTAGATGGGTATTGGCATTCTAAAAGAAGTTTTTCCAGCACTACTCAAATTAGAAGAAAAAAAAAAAAAACCAATGTATGGTGTCTGATAGATTGGAGTTTAATGGGGTATTTATCAGCTAGAGGTGGAATTAGAAAAGGGTACATTGTCGGAAGAGGAAAAAATTAAAAGAATCTGTTGTGACCTAGTATTACAGGCCAATAACCTCAAGAGTATTGATGATAAATGGAGCAGGAAAATCGAAACGTTGGTAGAGTTCACGGTCAAATCATTGCGTAGACTATGGGAATCGAAGAATTACATGGAGCTACCGTACAAACATTGGTTGAATAATTGGGTCCCATTAAAAATAATTTTTTTGGATGGCGTGTGGTACTTGACAGACTGTTAACTAAATATGAACCGGTCATAAGAGGGTTAACAATGACATCGCCTAACTGTGATTTTCTGGTTTGTGTGTGTTTTCTTTGTTCTGAAATATGATGTTCGGATAATTATGCTTTGTTCTGAAATATAATTTACGGGTAATTGTGGTGGTCATGTCAACAATGCAGAATCTATTAAGATAATGGGAGGATTTCTTTGTTTTGAAATATGATGTACGGATAACTATAATGGTTTATGTTGATGATCATAGATTGATTATTGGTTGAATTGGAACAGTTGTCTTAATTTCCATAATGACTGTAGAGACACACTTTTGAGACGTGTTACATTAAATAGGATTGTGCATGCATCTGGTTGGGTCGGTTTTGGACCCTAACACATCTAAGGTAGGTTTCTGGTTTTCAGAACATAGAATCGGTTTCTGATCGATTCGGTTTTTCGGGTTCTGATATCAGTTTGGACGGTTTTTCGGTTTTTTAGGTTCAATCCATACACTCAAGGGTTCTGGCTTTAAACCCATGGATTTTGGGTTTTAACCCATTTTTCATAAATAAACCAACAAGTTAAATACTTTAAAAAAAACACAAAACTAAAATCAATTATGGGTCAAATTCTTGGGTTGGATAGATCGGTTTCTAAAAACAATTTATCAGTTTTAAATATAAGTCAGTTTCTCATGGGTTGGATGGATCAGTTTCTAGGTTGGAAGGATCAATTTTTGGGTTAAAACCAAAAGTGAACCCGATTTTCGATTTAGGTTTTTTCGGTTTCAGTTTATCGGTTTTAGTCGGTTTCTAGGTTTGGGTTTGCTCACCCTTAAAAGTCTAATTTTTCCACAATGATTCTAGAGTTACACTTGGAGATTAGAAGGTTGGTTTCTAACTTTTCCATATTGTTTTGTTTTTACTTTTGATTTCTTTTAATAAACATTTTAAATTGTATGCACTTTTTCCATTTTCCGTCATGATCTTTCCCCTTGAACTTTTGCTAACAATACTGTAAAAATTTGTTTGGATATTACTACCTGATGCGTCATGAAAATAATAATATTTAAAGACAAATGATAAATTATTATAACCCAAAAAACAAGATAATGATTTATGACTACATAAAAGAGGAACCATCAGAAACCAAATATTTATCCCCAAATGCTAATAAAAGCCATACGGTCCGCATCATGGTTTAATCTCCCAATCGGGAAATTCCATCACCTGGGTCCTCTTTTAAACGATCACAAAAAAAAAATATATATATATAACAGAAAAAACTAAATAAAAAAAGTTTAATCATATTAAAGCTCAAGATAATAAAAAAAAGGCTCAGAAACATAATATGGGTAATGAGAAAGTTTATCGATCACAATGAATATCAGAGTGGTGCATGACTTTCCTGTTTTATCATCATTGCCCTTCATAAATCAATTCATAAAAATCGCAATTTGATGTATTTTCAAATCTGTTCAGATTTATGAACTTGTAATCTCATTGTTTCATTGTTTAAAAGAAACTCTGAAGTCTGACATGTGATAAGTTTCATAATTCATCAAAACAGATACTATTTAACCAAAACAAAACACAAATATAAGATTCAAAAAACAAATAATGTCGAATATTGAGAATCGAGATCAGAGTTTGGTTAAAGATCTATCGTCACTGTAAATTCAGAAACACGGACCAATAAATTTGCTCATCATATCTCAAAAAAAATTATAAACATAACAAGTAAAAACTAGATTAATTGTTGAGCATCAGAGACTTAAATACTAATAATCACGAACACTTAGTTCGATCATCTTGTTGCAGTTATTTTCTCATCACTTGGCAACGGAAACAGAAACAAAATGATTTTACAAGAAATGAAATATTTCTAAAAGAGATTAAAAATCCAAAATTGAAGAGGCCTCAGAGATCTTGGTGGATAATGAATCATCAAATGGGATAATCCCATCAAGAGTAGCAAATATCTTTCTTACATCAATGGCCACAACAGTAAAAAAAATCGATTAAATTGATTTAGATAAATCGTAGTATAATGAGTCAGAAATGGAGTGTAAGATCACCTTCCTCTTCAAATAAAAACTATTATAAAGAGAAAATCATTGGGAATCCGAATGATTTTTTTCATCATACTCATTATCAATGATATAATGATAAATATAGAAAAGATAAGTAAGTTTGAATGTATCTACCTTGTCACCGAAAAGCCCTAGCTAAAGAGGAAGATCCGGAGCTAAAGGTAGCCACATATAGAATTCAAATATATGTGATCGAAATACTTCATTTAGCCTAATGATAGATCCCTTAATCCACCGTTGAAATTGGACTCCAATCAAGGAATTGCAATATCAGGCTTAATGATAACACCATTCAACAGACTCAAAATGATGAAGTACAAGTAAATCGAGTATTACTGAAACCAAAAGAACGTAGAAAGCAAGATGAGATAATGGATTCTAAGCTATTCAAACATAAGATTTACAAAGAGATGAAGTAGCTAGCTGCGATTGAGTTGTTTTGTTGCAACGAGGGAGCTTTCCCTGTCCATATCTCGTGAGGTGTTTTGGCAACCTTCTTTGTAGGGACTCGGTTAAGGATATGGGCGGCAGTCTCTAAGGCATACCCCCAAAATGAGATAGGTAATGAAGCATGACTCATCATAGAACGAACCATGTCTAACAAGGTTCGATTGCGCCTTTCTGCCACACCATTTAACTGCGGTGTCCTAAGTGGCGTCAATTGCGAAACTATTCCACATTCCTTGAGATAGTCGTGGAATTCAAGACTTAGGTACTCTCCTCCTTGATCGGATCGAAGCATCTTGATCTTCCTGCCCAATTGATTCTCCACTTCATTCTTGAACTCTTTGAACTTTTCAAACGTTTTAGACTTGTGCTTGATTAAGTAAATATACCCATATCTACTATAATCATCGGGGAAAGTTATGTAGAAGCGGTTTCCATCCTTTGTGGTGGATCTAAAGGGCCCACATACATCGGTATGTATAAGATCCAATAAACCCTCACCCCTCTCACAAGTGCCAGTGAAGGGTGACTTGGTCATCTTTCCAAGTAAACAAGATTCGCACGTGTCATCTTCCCTAAGGTCGAATGAGTCCAATACTCCATCCTTTTGGAGTTGGGCTATGCATTTCTTGTTGACATGTCCAAGACGACAATGCCACAAAGATGCTTTATCCACACTATTGGAAGAATCCATACACAACACATCGTTTCCAAGGTTATCTACAACCATAACAGTCTCATAAATTCCATTACAAGGCATTGCTTCAAAGTATAAAACACCATTTAGATAAGCATAAATAGAACCATTCATATTATTAAACGAATATCTAAATCCTTGTCTAAACAAACCATGAAATGAAATGATGTTTCTTGCCATATCTGGCGAGTAGCAACAATTATTTAAATCTAAACCTAATCCATTACTAAGCACTAAAGAATACACTCCAATCTTGGTCACAGGCGACGATCTTTTGTTTCCCATGATTAGATTTATTCTTCCTTGCTCCACATCTCTATCTCTTCTTAGTCCCTGCAAATTAGAACAAATGTGGTAACCACATCCTGTATCAAGAACCCAAGAAATAGTATGAGATGAATTATTAGATTTAATTATGTATATACCTGCAAAAGATGGCTTGATCTTTCCATCCTTGATGGCTTGCAGATATTCCGGGTAGCTTCTCTTCCAATGCCCTATTTTGTGGCAATGATGGCACTCTGCCTCCTTCGGGTTAGGGTTGGGCTTAGTAGGATCAACCTTGGTCCCACTAGAAGAGGAACCATCTTGGGACTTTCCTTTGCGGTGGCTCTTTGACAGAGCCTTCCTCTTCTTGCCCCTTCCCTGCCCAATAGCCAAAACAGGAGCAGCGATTGGTGCGGGAGTTGGTGCAATAGACTTGTCCTTTAGGTTTCTCTCAGCATTCCTTAGGAGTCCTTGGAGTTTGCTTAGGGTGACCTCTTCCTTGTTCATGTGGTAGGTCATCCTAAATTGGTTGTAGCATGAAGGCAAGGAGTGAAGAACAATGTCGATGGCCAATTCCTCCCCAAAGTTAACATTTAACTTGCGAAGACGATCAACATATCTTTGCATCTTTTTCAAGTGCACGGTTAACGATTCTCCATTTCCCATCTTGGCGGTAATCATGTTCGTGATGATCTCGTAACGCTCTTGCCTCGCGCTTTGGTGGTACCTCTCCATCAAGTCTTGATGCATTTCATAGGGATACATGTCCTCATAGGACTTTTGGAATTCTTGGTTCATAGTGACTATCATGATGTAATGGACTTTTGTTGCATCACGTTCGTGTGTCTCAAAGACAGCCATCTCTTCGGGAGTAGCGATTTCCGGGTTGACCCTCTCGAGCTTTTCGTCGAGGACATACTCTTTGTCCTCGTAGCATGCAATGGTGCGAATGTATCTTATCCATTCACTAAAGTCCGTACCATCGAAGGTCACCTTTTGGCAAAGACTCATTAACGTGAATGAGTTACCAGCAGCGTTGTTTGCGTTCGACATCTACAATTAGAAAGGACAAAGTTTGATTAGAATTGGATCCCTAATTAAACACCCAAAATGAAAAATTAGGGCTAGGACCCAACAACATTATTTACATATTAGAAAAGGGATGCCGTAATCCAACATGCAAATAATTTGGAGGTAAGTGAATGACGATTCACTAATTCTTCACCTTGAAAACATAACCTTAAGTTTTTATTGAGAATTCCTAGATTTTTCTATGAGATTCATTGAACCTTTCAATGGCATGTTTAAATCTCGATATGCCCCTCTAGTTTGTGACTGGGATACCGAGGATCACAAAGCGGGTGTGAATAACCATGCAAATCTACACGGTGCCTTCATTGTTACAATCACCCATTCGATGTGCCGGTTGTGACATCCCCAAAATCTCGGCCAGAAAAGACCGATTTTCATTTATGCTTTTAAAATAATTTCAGAGTAAATCCTTTTGATTTGAAAGAGTTGCGGAATTTGTTCCCAAACACAAAGTATGATAAAATAATATTTACCAAAGCATTTCATAAAAGAAATGTATTTTCATTATATAATCAAAACTCGGGATGTCATGTTCCGATACAGACCATAAAGCATAAACGATAACATTACAAGTCATTCAACAAATATATACATATACAGACTTGTAAACAAAACCACTTGATGGTTCATCCATCTTATGCCCTTGCGCCACTTCCTGTAATACAAATAAACTGAGTGGGTCAGGCTTGGGAGCCTGGTGAGCATATAGGGTTTTCAACCCACAATAAATAATTATATTTAATTTCCACCAACCAACAATAACCCAATTACCCATTCCCTTTATTCTCACTTTACGTCCCTAAGACAACTAACATAAGGGACCTAGTCTAAGAATATTTCATCGGGGCGACAATACATGCTTCGGGGGTTCCTCAGCAATATAAGTCAAATAAGGCAACCATGAGGGGGATGGAGTACAGCGAATGAACACCCAAGTTTATTAACACCTACAGGTGGCGAACCTGCTAGCGTTCCACAGGACTGTCTAGAAAAGTCTGTGGCCATCATCTAAACTCCGCTAGATGACTGAATCAAAAACAACATCGAGGCCTCTCATCTGTTTATCACACGTCAACTATATACCCATGTTCTACCCAACATATTAGTAGATAAAAATATATATTTTTATACATAGTTTGAAACCTGTATAACATTCTCATTCAATACATATTCCACATAACAGATGAGGCACACCCACATAACACGTATTTCATAGAGAATAAATCAGATCTATGAGATAGAAGAAAGTGAATATACATTCACACATATAACAACAAAATATAGACATAACACGTATTTTATATAAAATACTTCATAATTATGCGTTAGAAGAAAGTAACCACACACTCACTTGATTAGAAGATGATCGGACAGCACTACGGCTTGTAGAAGTAGTATTCTTCGGCAAATCTGGAAGATCTTCACAAAAACCGGACTCCTCGCGGGCAGAGCTTCGGCTCGGGAATTGCACTTCTCGGGATCTTCAGGGCTATGGGACTTGCTTCGGGACTCGGGAATGATATCGGGGCTTCGGGGTAATTCTTGCACAAAAACGATGCAAAAACGCGAGAAAAATGAAAGAAATGAGCAATGAACTCGGTTGCCCTCGACATCCTTTTATAGGGGATGGAACTTCGAATTACGTTGGGCGTAATATGAAATTACGTTGGGCGTAATGAGGATAGGGTCGCAGACTCCCCCCATGGATAATATCGGTTAATATATATTTAAATTAAATATCGAAAATATTTAATAAACTTCAAAAATTCATATCTTCCTCATACGAACTCCGTTTTCGACGTTCTTTATATCCCCGCGTAGATGAGACTACGATCTACAACTTTCGTTTAGACTCCGTCGGCTAACTTTGATTTATTTTTATTATTAATTTTTAGTAGGCCGGGACAGGAAAACTTCGTTATAAAATCATAACTTCTTCATCCGGCGTCCGTTTTCGCCTATCTTTTCATCGTTTCACTACAATTAACGAGATCTTCAATTCTTGTTTAGATTGTTTCGGATAAGAACCGCTCGATCTCAAATCGAGTATTCGGGCTGCATACTGCTAAGTCGAAACTTCGAAAAATCATAACTTCCTCATACGAAGGCAGATTTGGGCGTTCTTTTTATGCACGTTCTCGGTTTAACGAACTCTACGACTTTCATTTAGATCACTAAGGCTAAATATTGCTCTAACGTAAATTTCACTTTTTACATCATTCAGCGTTGTCGGTTCTGTCGCGAAACTTCGACAGGTCATAACTTCTTCGTTATAACTCGGATTTTGGCATTCTTTATATCTTCGGAATCCTTGTTTCGACCACTACATCTTTATGCAAAGATATTGGGCTTATCTCATACTTTAATTTTGACGCTTATTTTATTTTTTTTATTAATTACATCTTTATAATTAAGTAATAAACACACAAATGCACATAATTCACATAATACTCAAATATTTCATCATTAATACTTCAAAAACAGTTACAAGGGTTAACCTAGACTTTTACATCAACGAAAATGCCTAGCCTGGAAACGCGGGCGTTACACAGGTAAACCACACACGCTCCATCGAACTATGATAAACAATGAATCACCCTTTGTCACCTTTGCTTAGAACCAATTAGTGTGCCGGTAAACCACACATGCTCCACTAACTTCTTAGCAAGGGTGCAAAGTGCAATTTCATGGGATTGCATCAATTCACTTTTCCTAAAGTAGCTGAGATTGGGAATTTTATAAAATAGTTTAGTTACTTTATAGATTCATTATACTTATTAATGAGGAGAGATAGTTGCCCTATCCTACCCGTTCAGCTAACGACCCTCCACCAGTCAAGCAAGCGGTGGGTGTGAGTGTACACCCATTAAGCGCCATTTTATAGGCAGCAACCTTATACACACCTTATTGATCGGCTTCGTGAATGAGGTCTACTAACGGTAAGACTAGCATTTTAATTTTACTTATATATTTATTAAGCTTTTAATAATATAATAGTATAGGGTTGAATTTTAAACTTGTAAAATTCTAGGGATTGAAATTTAAATTCTTCTAAATTAAACTATTAATCATCAAATTCAAATTTCAAAACTTTCGGATAAATATTGAACTTTTCAAAACAATAGGGATCAAATAACAAATAATTCAAATTAAACAATTAATTTCATAATTATCTATATTTGACCTAATCCAATTTTAGTCATTAGATAATTACCAAATAATCTTAAATAGTCCATATTTATCATATAAATAATTAATATTCACAAGATTTGAAATTATCTATTCTTATGTCAAGGATAATCATTAAATTAGGTTAAAATTCGGATTTATACTTAATAAAACGATTTAGGTATCAATCCAAGACAAAACAGCAATAAAATCCGAATTATCCTCTGTCTGACGTTGGAACTCGCCAAGTCAAGCTTTGGACTCGCCGAGTTGGGTCGGACATAGGTGAAGAAAAACGATTTTCAGCAAGCAAAACAGTTAAGCATCACATTCAATTGAAACCAATCATGGCTCTGATACCACTGATGGGTTTTGGACATAAGATCTTTCCTATGTGCGCATACAACCCTATAGCTTGGATCTAGGTTTCTCTAATTGAACATGCAATATATCCAAGACTTTCATGGCTAGATCTAGTTTAAAATAACAATCAAAACATATGAAAACAGATCTAGAATAATACCTTGAGTTACTTACTTGAAACCTTCTTCTTCTTTGGAGCTTAAAGTCACAATTGTCACTCCTCTAATGGCTTACAAACACCAACTAGCAAGAAGATGATTTGAGAGAGGTAAGGAAGAGGGAAATCGGCTCTAAGGTTACTCCAATAACAAGGGTGTCGATTTCCACAACCCCAAGGGTCTATTTATACTGTGAGCTCCTAGGGTTTCACCCTAAAACCCTAATTGGATAACTTAGCCTCAAAGCAATCCAATATCCCTTCTAGATAAGGCCTTGGACGATTTCTAGGTGATCCACATCCCTAAAATCGTCCACCCCATATCCATAAGGATTCTTAGCTCAAAATACAACTATCACACATTTTACAGTTTATACCCCTTTCATCAATTAATCTCTTTAAGTCACCAAATTAATTCCTAATTAATTTATGACTTATATTAATCAAATAATATTATTATTCCTTTAATATATTATTCTTATAATACATTAATAATAATATCTCTTCTCTCTATATAAATCACCCTGTCAAGTTGTTATGGTGAAGGCAACCCAAAAGGACCATGCACAATCAGGTCAAGTACTTACCAAATATAGTTACAGCCTTAGACACTAATCCAACAGCTCATGCCCAAAGTGGTGGACCCTTTGTGTTTGGTTGACTATCGCCCAATCAATCTTATAGAATGTGTATATAAGGTTATCTCAAAAGTGTTGGCAAATCGGTTGAAGAAAGTAATTGGGTCGGAGGTGGGGGAGGTTCAATCAGCCTTTATAGCAGGCAGGAATATTCTTGATGGTCCACTGATGATTAATGAATTGGTTATGTGGCTCAAAAAGACAAATAGGGAAGCTTTAATTTTAAAAGTTGACTTTAATAAATTATTTGATTCACTGAGTTGGGATTTCTTGATCTCAACCATGGATCGATTGGGGTTCCCGTCAAGGTGGTGTCAAAGGATACTTGGATGTCTCTGATCCTCATGTATGTCTGTTTTGGTAAATGGTGCTCCAACTCTGGAGTTCTCGATGAGTATGGGGGTGAGACAGGGCGACCTGCTCTCCCCATTTTTGTTTGTTTTAGCAATGGAAGCTCTGAACATGGTGATGACAAAAGGTGTGAACTTGGGTATATTCCACAGTATTTCCACGCCTAAGGAGGGACCTTGTATCTCCCACCAACTCTATGTAGATGACACCTAATTTGTGGGGGAATGGTCCCAAGTGAATCTTATGAAGTATATTGAGATGTTTTCATCTAGCTTCGGATTTGAAAATGAATTTCTCAAAAAGCAGGGTCTTTGGTATTAGCGTGGACACAAATGAAGTAGTCTCTATTGCATTGATTCTGAATTGTCAGTCTGCATCTCTCCCCTTCACGTATTTGGGGCTCCCCATGGGGGCGAACATGTCTTTGTGCAAGAATTGGAAGCTTGTCATTGACCAGTTTCAATTCAGACTGTCAACTTGGAAAGCAAAAACATTATCATTCAGGGGTCGTACTACTCTCGTTAACTCAGTGCTTAGTAGCCTCCTAATCTTTTATTTCTCATTGTCTAAAGCTCCATTGAAAGTGATCGAGAACTTAGACGGGTTTAGAAGAAAATTCTTATGGGCAGGAGGATCGCCAACAACAAAAATCTGTTGGATTACTTGGGATAAGGTTTTAACTCCAAAAAATAAGGGATGTATGGGTGTTGTAAGGCTTAGAGCATCGAATTATCAGGAGTATGGAAAAACATCATAAGGGTAACAAACGACATGGAGGATAGTAATATGGTGTTTTCTAAATTACTAAAAAATGAATTGGGAAGGGAAAATAAAACTTCATTCTCGTTTGAGAACTAGATGGGTATTGGCATTCTAAAAGAAGTTTTTCCAGCACTACTCAAATTAGAAGAAAAAAAAAAAAAAAAACCAATGTATGGTGTCTGATAGATTGGAGTTTAATGGGGTATTTATCAGCTAGAGGTGGAATTAGAAAAGGGTACATTGTCGGAAGAGGAAAAAATTAAAAGAATCTGTTGTGACCTAGTATTACAGGCCAATAACCTCAAGAGTATTGATGATAAATGGAGCAGGAAAATCGAAACGTTGGTAGAGTTCACGGTCAAATCATTGCGTAGACTATGGGAATCGAAGAATTACATGGAGCTACCGTACAAACATTGGTTGAATAATTGGGTCCCATTAAAAATAATTTTTTTGGATGGCGTGTGGTACTTGACAGACTGTTAACTAAATATGAACCGGTCATAAGAGGGTTAACAATGACATCGCCTAACTGTGATTTTCTGGTTTGTGTGTGTTTTCTTTGTTCTGAAATATGATGTTCGGATAATTATGCTTTGTTCTGAAATATAATTTACGGGTAATTGTGGTGGTCATGTCAACAATGCAGAATCTATTAAGATAATGGGAGGATTTCTTTGTTTTGAAATATGATGTACGGATAACTATAATGGTTTATGTTGATGATCATAGATTGATTATTGGTTGAATTGGAACAGTTGTCTTAATTTCCATAATGACTGTAGAGACACACTTTTGAGACGTGTTACATTAAATAGGATTGTGCATGCATCTGGTTGGGTCGGTTTTGGACCCTAACACATCTAAGGTAGGTTTCTGGTTTTCAGAACATAGAATCGGTTTCTGATCGATTCGGTTTTTCGGGTTCTGATATCAGTTTGGACGGTTTTTCGGTTTTTTAGGTTCAATCCATACACTCAAGGGTTCTGGCTTTAAACCCATGGATTTTGGGTTTTAACCCATTTTTCATAAATAAACCAACAAGTTAAATACTTCAAAAAAAACACAAAACTAAAATCAATTATGGGTCAAATTCTTGGGTTGGATAGATCGGTTTCTAAAAACAATTTATCAGTTTTAAATATAAGTCAGTTTCTCATGGGTTGGATGGATCAGTTTCTAGGTTGGAAGGATCAATTTTTGGGTTAAAACCAAAAGTGAACCCGATTTTCGATTTAGGTTTTTTCGGTTTCAGTTTATCGGTTTTAGTCGGTTTCTAGGTTTGGGTTTGCTCACCCTTAAAAGTCTAATTTTTCCACAATGATTCTAGAGTTACACTTGGAGATTAGAAGGTTGGTTTCTAACTTTTCCATATTGTTTTGTTTTTACTTTTGATTTCTTTTAATAAACATTTTAAATTGTATGCACTTTTTCCATTTTCCGTCATGATCTTTCCCCTTGAACTTTTGCTAACAATACTGTAAAAATTTGTTTGGATATTACTACCTGATGCGTCATGAAAATAATAATATTTAAAGACAAATGATAAATTATTATAACCCAAAAAACAAGATAATGATTTATGACTACATAAAAGAGGAACCATCAGAAACCAAATATTTATCCCCAAATGCTAATAAAAGCCATACGGTCCGCATCATGGTTTAATCTCCCAATCGGGAAATTCCATCACCTGGGTCCTCTTTTAAACGATCACAAAAAAAAATATATATATATATAACAGAAAAAACTAAATAAAAAAAGTTTAATCATATTAAAGCTCAAGATAATAAAAAAAAGGCTCAGAAACATAATATGGGTAATGAGAAAGTTTATCGATCACAATGAATATCAGAGTGGTGCATGACTTTCCTGTTTTATCATCATTGCCCTTCATAAATCAATTCATAAAAATCGCAATTTGATGTATTTTCAAATCTGTTCAGATTTATGAACTTGTAATCTCATTGTTTCATTGTTTAAAAGAAACTCTGAAGTCTGACATGTGATAAGTTTCATAATTCATCAAAACAGATACTATTTAACCAAAACAAAACACAAATATAAGATTCAAAAAACAAATAATGTCGAATATTGAGAATCGAGATCAGAGTTTGGTTAAAGATCTATCGTCACTGTAAATTCAGAAACACGGACCAATAAATTTGCTCATCATATCTCAAAAAAAATTATAAACATAACAAGTAAAAACTAGATTAATTGTTGAGCATCAGAGACTTAAATACTAATAATCACGAACACTTAGTTCGATCATCTTGTTGCAGTTATTTTCTCATCACTTGGCAACGGAAACAGAAACAAAATGATTTTACAAGAAATGAAATATTTCTAAAAGAGATTAAAAATCCAAAATTGAAGAGGCCTCAGAGATCTTGGTGGATAATGAATCATCAAATGGGATAATCCCATCAAGAGTAGCAAATATCTTTCTTACATCAATGGCCACAACAGTAAAAAAAATCGATTAAATTGATTTAGATAAATCGTAGTATAATGAGTCAGAAATGGAGTGTAAGATCACCTTCCTCTTCAAATAAAAACTATTATAAAGAGAAAATCATTGGGAATCCGAATGATTTTTTTCATCATACTCATTATCAATGATATAATGATAAATATAGAAAAGATAAGTAAGTTTGAATGTATCTACCTTGTCACCGAAAAGCCCTAGCTAAAGAGGAAGATCCGGAGCTAAAGGTAGCCACATATAGAATTCAAATATATGTGATCGAAATACTTCATTTAGCCTAATGATAGATCCCTTAATCCACCGTTGAAATTGGACTCCGATCAAGGAATTGCAATATCAGGCTTAATGATAACACCATTCAACAGACTCAAAACGATGAAGTACAAGTAAATTGAGTATTACTGAAACCAAAAACACGTAGAAAGCAAGATGAGATAATGGATTCTAAGCTATTCAAACATAAGATTTACAAAGAGATGAAGTAGCTAGCTGCGATTGAGTTGTTTTGTTGCAACGAGGAGGATGTATTTTATATACAGATGTAAATTAGGGATACGGTGTTTAAACCCTAGTTGCTGCGGCTTCGTTATGTTCTTTTATGGGCTTTTTTTAGAAAGAGATAGCGCATCAAGTTTAGGCCTTTAAGGGTTTGGGCTCATCTTTTCGAAAACAATTAGTTTTTCTTATTTTCAAACCAAAATTGGTAAATCGAAAATCATATGAATTTATGTGTCTTGATTTAGAAGATGTCTCGTAAACATTTAGATGTAAAGTAATATCTGAAAAAATTAAAAGATGATGGCTTTTCTTTCTCCCTCCGATTGAAACTTCAATTGCAACCCTCCCACATCCGTACACACCATTTGAGAAAGTTAGCAAAGCGAACTATATGATTGCAAGATATTGTCTTTATAAACAAACACTACCCACAAAATCTCTAAATGAGTTGGATTTGTATCTCAAAAAATGTAACAACTTTAAAAGGGTATGTAGAAATGAATCTTGTTGATCACAATTTGGTGACGTGTATCAAAACATCAATTTCAGACATGGCCAAGTGGAGAATAGAAAGCTTTAAGATGCTACCAGCTAGTTCATTTTGAACAAAATTTATATGAATATGTAAAGTGGGTGATACAAGATAGAATATGACACAAACAAGTTATACTACGTTTGACATGTATTCGAATGGGGTTGATGTCAACGGGACAAAAATTGCAACTTTTTGTCTCACTCATTCCGATGAAACTAGACATAACATATTATATAGTGTTTGTATGTTTGACACGTATTAAATTGTTTGACACTTATTGAACTAAGACATATGTTAATGGGAAAGTTTTGCATCTTAGAAAGCTTCAAGATACTACCAGCTAGTTCATTTTGAACAAAATTTATAAGAATATGTAAAGTGGGTGATACAAGATAGAATAAGGCAAAAACAAATTATACTACGTTTGACATGTATTTGAATGGGGTTGATGTCCACGAGACAAAAAATTGCCACTTTTTGTCTCACTCAATCCGGTGGAACTAGACATAACATATTATATAGTGTTTGTATGTTTGACACTAATTGAACTGATGCAGATGTTAATGGGAAAATTTTGCATCTTTTTATGTCGCTTAAAAAGATTGAACAAAATGAAAGTGGTTATACTATGTTTCAAAAGCATTAGACTAAGGTTGATTTCATTGGAACAAAACTCTCCCAAGATGGTGAATCCAGATAAAACATGATATATTATGTTTGACATGCATTGGACCAGATGATAATTATATTGGACAAAAACCGTAACTTTTGTCTCTTCCAAAAAGGAAAATCAAAGCAGAATAAGTTATACTATGTTCGACGTGTATTGGACTGAGATGGACTGGGATAAACATGGGAAATGCGTTAGGCGCATATGCATTGCGTTCCTTCTAATGTTGTGAAGCTAATGTGTTGATATATTTTCCCTAGTCAGCGATATTGTTTTGAACCCATTATAAGGGTATTGAAATGTTTTGTTGATTTAAACTATTTTGGAGGTTCAACTTTAAGTATGGATGATCACCATCATCCTTTACTCTCGAAGAGTTGACCTCATGGATTCTCACGAGGCATTCCCATGTCTTACGCTATATTTTGGCATGTTGCTCAGGTTAAAGATGAAGGGGGCTTAGATATTTAGAAGATGATATTAGATGTAATGTTGTAGTCTTACCTATGGTTTAAGATTGATTGTAATGTCTGTTGGAATAGTGTCTAAGGCTGCAACTATATTAGGCAAGTATTTGACCCGATTGTGCATGGTCCTTTTGGGTTGTCTTCACCATAGCAACTTGATAGGATGATTTATTATGAGAGATTAGATATTATTAATATATTATGAGAATAATATAAGGAATAATAATATTGTTATTTGATTAATATAAGTCATAGATTAATTAGTATTAATTTGGTGACTTAAAGAGATTAATTAAATTAGAGGGTATAAACTGTCAATTGTTTGATAGTTGCACTTTGGGCTGTAAATCCTTAAGGGATAAGGGTTGGACGATTTCTAGGGCTTGGGATAAACCACAAATCGTCCACGGCATTATCATGGAAAGGATCTGGATTGCTTTAAGGAAAGATTATCCAACTAGGGTTTAAGGGTGAAACCTTAGGAGCCTTACAAATATAAGTAGACCCCTAGGGCAAGGGAAATCGACACCTCTGCTAAAGCAAAGAAACCCTAGCCGATTTCTAATCCCTCTCCTCTCTCTCTCAAATCATCCTCCTTACTAGTTGGTGTTTGTAAGCCATTAGAGGAGTGACAATTGTGACTCCAGAGCTCCAAGACAACAAGATCAAACAAGAGATTCAAAGGTAAACTTCTAGTTCTGGTTTTGTATTGTTCTTATACATAATTAGTCATTAGAAGTCTTGGATTCAAAGCATGTTTAATTAGAGAAACCTAGATCCAAGCATTAGGGTTTGCATGTGCACATAGGAATTTTCATATGGCTAAAACCCATCAGTGGTATCAGAGCCTAGATTGGTTTCTATTAAATTGTTGCTTGTTTGTTTGAATCTTACTTGCAAAATTCGAATTTTGTGTTTCTGAGTCATGGGCTCGGCGAGTCCCATAGTGGACTCGGCGAGTTGGCCTGACTCGGCGAGTCCAGTTGGGCACTCGGCGAGTCTGAGCGTCAGGAAGGGCCAAATTCGGGATTTTTTTATATTTATCTTATGGAAACTTGCCTTTATCATATTAGATCAACCCTAATCTGATTTTTTGATATATATGACTATAATCTTGATCTAATTAAAGATATTTATCAATTAATAAAATATTTAATTTCCTTATGTGATAATTGATTAATTATTTTGATTAAATTGGTAAATTATTTTGCAAGAAATCCTTAAATAAATCAAATATGGATAATTATGGAATTAATTGTTAATTAAGATTATTTGTTATTTGATCCTCCATGTTTTTAAATGTTTAAAACTTGTCCTCAAGCTTTGAAATTTATGTTTTGTGATTAAAAGTTTAATTTAGACAATTTAAATTTCAAACCCTAGAATTTTACAAGTTTAAAATACAACCCTATACTAATATAATATTACAAGATTAATATATATATATATATATATATATATATATGTATGTATGTATAACTAAAATGCTAGTCTTACCGTTAGTAGGCCTCATTCACGAAGCCGATATATAAGGTGGGTATAAGGTTGCGGCCTATAAAATGACACTTAATGGGTGTACACTCACACCCACCGCTTGCTTAATCGGTGGAGGGTCGTTAGCCGAACGGGTAGGATAGGGTAACCTCATCCTCTCATTAAAAGTATAATATGAAATACAAAGTAACTACATGTTTTTCAAAAAATTTCCCAATCTTAGTTACTTTAGGAAAAGTGAATTGATGCAATCCCATGAAATTACACTTTGCACCTTGCTAAGAAGTTACTGGAGCGTGTGTGTTTTACCGACACACTAATTGGTTCTAAGCGAAGGTGGCAAAGGGTGATTCATTGTTTATCATAGTTCGATGGAGCGTGTGTGGTTTACCGGCACATCGAATAGGTGATCGTTACAATGAAGGCACCATGTGAATTTGCATGGTAATTCACACCCGCTTTGTGATCCTCGGTATCCCAGTCACAAACAAGAGGGGCATATCGAGATTTAAACATGTCAATGAAAAGTTTCAATGAATCTCATCTAAACCTAGGAATTCTCAAATTCATTTAGAACTTAAAGTTATGTTTTATGGTGGAGAATTAGTGAATCGTCATTCACTTACCTTCAAATTATTTGCATGTTAGATTACGACATCCTTTTTCTAATATGTAAATATTGTTGTTGGATCCTAGCCCTAATTTTTCTTATTGGGTGATAATTAGGGATTCATATTCTAATCTATCTTTGTCCTTTCTATTTGTAGATGTCGAACGCAAACAACGATGCTGCTAGTTCATTCACATTGATGAGCCTTTGTCAAAAGGTCACCTTCGATGGGACGAACTTTAGCGAATGGATAAGATACATTCACACTATTGCTCGCTATGAGGATAAGGAGTATGTCCTCGATGAGAAGCTCGAGAAAATCAACCCTGAAATCGCTACTCCGGCTGAAATGACCGCTTTTGAAACTCACGAGCGTGATGCAACGAAGGTACATTGCATCATGATAGCCACTATGAACTCCGAATTCCAAAAGTCCTATGAGGACATGTACCCGTACGAGATGCACCAAGACTTATTGGAGAGATACCACCAAAACGCGAGACAAGAGCGTTATGAGATTTTCACTAACATGATTTCCGCTAAGATGGGTCATGGAGAGTCTCTTACCGTGCACCTGCAAAAGATGTAAAGGTATGTCGACCGCCTTCGCAAGTTGAATGTTGACTTTGGGGAAGACTTGGCGGTCGACATGGTGCTTCACTATTTGCCTCCAAGCTACAATCAATTTAGGATGACCTACCACATGAACAAAGAGGAGGTCACCCTAAGCAAACTCCAAGGTCTCTTGAGGGTCGCTGAGAGCAACTTCAAGGACAAGTCTGTTGCACCAACTCCCAATCCACCCGATGCTCCTGTTTTGGCTATTGGACAAGGAAAGGGAAAGAAGAGGAAGGCTTCATCTAAGAACTATCGCAAGGTTAAAGCCCGAGATGGTGCCTCTTCTAGTGGGACCAAAGTTGATCCTGCTAAGCCCTGCCCAAACCCAAAGGAGACAGAGTGCCACCACTGCCACAAGATAGGACATTGGAAGAGAAGCTGCCCAGAGTACCTTCAAGCCATCAAGGAAGGAAAGATCAAGCCGTCTTTCGCAGGTATATACACAATTAAATCCAACGATTCATCTCATGCTATTTCTTGGGTTCTTGATACCGGTTGTGGTTACCACATTTGTTCTAATGTGCAGGGACTAAGAAGAAATAGGTATGTGGAGCATGGAAGGATTAATCAAATCATGGGGAACAGAAGATCGTCGCCTGTGACCAAGATTGGAGTGTATTCTTTAGTGCTTAGGAATGGTTTAAGTTTAGATTTGAACAATTGTTGCTATTCGCCAGAAATGGCTAGAAACATCATTTCATTTCATGGTTTGTTTAGACAAGGTTTTAGATTTTCTTTTAATAATGAGAATGGTTCTATTTTGGCTTATCTAAATGGTGTCTTTTATTTTGAAGCAATACCGTGTAATGGAATTTATGAAACTGTTATGACTGTTAATAACTTAGGAAATGATGTTTTGAACATAGATTCTTCCAATAGTATGGATAAAGCATCCTTGTGGCATTGTCGTCTTGGACATGTCAACAAGAAACGCATAGCCCAACTCCAAAAGGATGGAGTGTTGGAGTCATTCGACCTTAGGGAAGATGACACATGTGAATCTTGTTTACTTGGAAAGATGACTAAGTCACCCTTCACAAGTATGTGTGAAAGGGGTGAGGGTCTATTGGACCTAATACATACCGATGTATGTGGACCGTTTAGATCAACCACGAAGGATGGGAACTGCTTCTATGTGACTTTTACCGATGACTATAGTAGATATGGGTATATCTACTTAATCAAGCAAAAGTCAGAAACTTTTGAAAAGTTCAAAGAGTTCAAGAATGAAGTGGAGAATCAATTGGGCAGGAAAATCAAGATGCTTCGATCCGATCGAGGAGGAGAGTACCTAAGTCTTGAATTCCACGATTATCTCAAGGAGTGTGGAATAGTTTCACAATTGACACCACCTAGGACACCATAATTGAATGGTGTGGCAGAAAGGCGTAATCGAACCTTGTTGGACATGGTTCGCTCTATGATGAGTCGTGCTTCACTATCAATCTCTTTTTGGGGGTATGCCTTAGAGACTGCCGCCCATATCCTTAACCGAGTCCCTACTAAGAAGGTTGCCAAAACACCTCACGAGATGTGGACAGGGAAAGCTCCCTCGTTAGCACATATCAAGGTTTGGGGTTGCGAGGCTTTCGTAAGACGAGATACTCACGACAAGCTTGAACCTCGTAGTGAGCGATATATTTTCATCGGCTACCCGCAGAAATCCTTTGGATATCTCTTCTATAGACCGAAGGACAATGTTGTCTTTGTTGCGAAGAGAGGAGTTTTCCGAGAGCGAGAACTCATAGGCCAAGGAGACAGTGGGAGGAAAATTGAGCTTGAAGAGATTCAAGAGTCGATAGATGAAGGAACCTCTACCGCTGGCACTCAACCCGAGGAGGAAACTCCGGTTGAACCGATTGACAAGTCCTTACCTCTTAGACGTTCCGAAAGAGTTAGAGTTCAACCCCAGTTTTATGGTTTTCATATTACTACCGAAGGGGACACGTATATTAGTGATGGTACACTAATAAACCTTGATGAACCTAATAGCTATAAGGAAGCCATGGCAGGCCCGGAGTCTGCAAAATGGAAAGAGGCAATGGATAGCGAGATCCAATCCATGTATGATAACCAAGTTTGGAATTTGGTTGATAATGTGCCCGGACGTAAGACCGTTGGGTACAAATGGATCTTCAAGAAGAAGACCGACGTGGATGGAAAAGTACACACATATAAGGCGCAATTGGTTGCGAAGGGCTTTACTCAAACTCCTGGAGTTCACTATGAAGAGACCTTCTCACTAGTTGCAAAGATAAAATCTATTAGAGTGATGCTAGCTATTGCCGCATTTCGTGATTATGAGATTTGGCAAATGGATGTCAAGACCGCTTTCCTTAACGGGAAGTTGGCTGAGGATGTTTGCATGGCTCAGCCAGAGGGGTTTGTGGATCCGAAGCATCCGAATAGAGTGTGTAAGCTTGAGAAGTCCATTTATGGACTTAAGCAAGCGTCTCGCAGATGGAATCTTTGCTTTGATGAGAAAGTCAAAGAGTTTGGATTTGTACGAAGCGAAGATGAATCGTGTGTATATGTCAAAGCCATTGGGAGTATAGTAAGCTTCCTCGTTCTATATGTCGATGACATATTACTCATAGGAAACGACATCCCGACTCTGCAAGAGGTTAAGTCCTGGCTGGGGAGGTGCTTCGCTATGAAGGACCTCGGAGAGGCTTCTTACATTTTGGGAATAAGGATAGTAAGAGAAAGAAGAGACTAATAGGACTTAGTCAGAACACTTACTTAGAGAAAGTACTAAAACGTTTTAGTATGGAAAACTCGAAGAAGGGAGAATTAACGATACAAAGTAATGCCAAGTTGAGTAAGACTCAAAGTCCGAGTACCGAAGCTGAAATAGCAGAAATGAGCCGAGTTCCATACGCTTCCGCAGTTGGCTCAATCATGTACGCTATGACTTGTACTCGCCCTGATGTAGCCTTTGCTTTGAGCATGGTTAGTAGATATCAAGGGAACCCTGGCAGAGCCCATTGGATTGCTGTGAAGAATATCCTTAAGTACCTTTGGAGGACGAAGGAATGGTTCTTAGTCCTCGGAGGGAGTGATGACTTGAAGGTGCGAGGGTAAAGTGACGCCAGTTTTCAGAACGACAGGGACAACTACCGTTCGCAGTCGGGCTGGGTCTTTACCCTGAATGGAGGAGCAGTAACTTGGAAAAGTTCCAAACAAGAAACCGTAGCTGATTCAACATGCGAATCAGAGTACATTGCAGCGATCGAAGCGTCGAAGGAGGCGATATGGTTGCAGAACTTCATTGGTGATCTTGGAGTTGTACCTGCCATGAAGGAGCCCATGGAGATTTTATGTGATAATGAAGGAGCGGTTGCCTTGACCAAGGAACCAAGGGATCATGGTAGATCTCGATACATCGACAGAAAATATCACTTTATTAGACATCGTGTAGAAGAAGGACAACTCGTAGTGAAGAGGATATCGTCGGAAGATAACCTAGCAGATCCGCTTACGAAGGGACTGAGTAGGGTTAAGCACTTGCAGCATGCTAGGAGTATTGGGCTGAAAGATGATATTAGCATAGATTAGATAGTATTAGAAACGTGTAATAGATAAATGTAATTAACATTTGATGATTAAATAAAGGAGTTTTATTTATGAGTAATGTTACTGTCTTATGTTAATTGTTTAACTATTGTTTCTCTTTGCATGTTTTGACTTCCATAATAATTGAGTTTATTAAGAATAATCGAATTATTCAAATTGTCCACAATCGTTCATATGTTGGAAGTAGATATGAATGAAGATTGTCATGAATTGGTGCGTAGATTGTCTAAATGGTATTAGACATAGAAAAAGATTGCTGCGACGTTCATGAGTGCTTATGAACTAGTTTTGAGCATTGGAACAAACTCGCGCTTGTTGGAATCACCTTATGGAATACGATAAAAAGGGTGATCGCAAGACGATAATATCATATAGTCTTAAAACCTAGATATATGGTTTGTTGTTTGTTAATTGATTGTACATTGATAATGCGAAAACACATTGGTAACTCGATGTTATAAAACGCATTGTTGTGTATAGTTGATTAATGAATAAGTAAATGCATATAAGTCGAAGTTTATCTGTTACTTTTATCCCAAGAGGGTAAAAGCGATATCTCGGCCGCTCGATGATTTGATTTGACTTATGTGCCGGGCCCGGTCAGAACTGAATTGATGTGTTCGATTAAGTTCTATGTCAAATAAATTAGAGATCGAGAAACCAAAATGCTAGACAAAATTATTCCATAGAATTGTCGGCATGATATCTAACAGAGGACTGTACGATCCCTTATCTAAATGACAAGATTGATTAGATCAGAGTTTGATAGCGTCTTTGAGAGCTACGATTGCGAATCGGATTGTACTTGTGCATATAGTTACTAGACTTATCCAAGTGGGAGACTGTTGGAATAGTGTCTAAGGCTGCAACTATATTAGGCAAGTATTTGACCCGATTGTGCATGGTCCTTTTGGGTTGCCTTCACCATAGCAACTTGATAGGATGATTTATTATGAGAGATTAGATATTATTAATATATTATGAGAATAATATAAGGAATAATAATATTGTTATTTGATTAATATAAGTCATAGATTAATTAGTATTAATTTGGTGACTTAAAGAGATTAATTAAATTAGAGGGTATAAACTGTCAATTGTTTGATAGTTGCACTTTGGGCTGTAAATCCTTAAGGGATAAGGGTTGGACGATTTCTAGGGCTTGGGATAAGCCACAAATCGTCCAAGGCATTATCATGGAAAGGATTTGGATTGCTTTAAGGAAAGATTATCCAACTAGGGTTTAAGGGTGAAACCCTAGGAGCCTTACAAGTATAAATAGACCCCTAGGGCAAGGGAAATCGACACCTATGCTAAAGCAAAGAAACCTTGGCCGATTTCTAATCCCTCTCCTCTCTCTCAAATCATCCTCCTTGCTAGTTGGTGTTGGTAAGCCATTAGAGGAGTGACAATTGTGACTTTAGAGCTCTAATACAACAAGATCAAACAAGATATTCAAAGGTAAACTTCTAGTTCTGGTTTTGTATTGTTCTTATACCTAATTAGTCATTAGAAGTCTTGGATTCAAAGCATGTTTAATTAGAGAAACCTAGATCCAAGCATTAGGGTTTGCATGTGCACATAGGAATGTTCATATGGCTAAAACTCATCAATGTCATCACTATGTTTTAAACTAAACCTGAATCGGGACCAAATGTTTATCCACATATGTTTAAAATTTGAACTTTGATTTTGGGATAGAAACTTTAATTTAAAATCATTTTAAAATCACTATATGTAAGAGATGTTTCATTAAATCCTCATTTTAACAATAATTGAGTTTTAAGTTATTTTCTTGGGATAGGGGCTCAATGTTCCAAAAGTCCAATAATATATTTAAACCATTGAAAGCCCAAATTTTATATCTTTTATCTTTAGGTTGTTACAAAAACAAATAAAATCAAACAAAACTAATACTTATTCAGCCATCATGCTCACAAATCAAACCAACAAAGTGTCTATTAATCATCACTTCATTCTCCCTTCAAATTAACAAAAGCATCGTAAGATTTGAAAGACATAAAAACCATAAGATTTCAAAAACTTCAACTCAATCACATTAAGTCAAAAACATCAATTAAACATCATAAACCATAAAAGGAAAGTTAATATAAGATTATAGATAAGAATGTAAAAAGATCATAGTGAAAACAAATAAAATCAAAATTGAAGAACGATCAAACATAACTAATACTTATTTCGCCATTTTGATGACAAATCAAACTGATAGATAATCTTATTAATCATCATTTCATTCTATGTTCAAATGAACAAACATGTTGTAAGATTTCAAAAACTTAAAAATCCAACTCAATCACATTAAGAATCAAGGGATATCAAATAGAGCTAATACATTTTTGTCATCATATTGGCAGTCAAATCAACAAGGAAAACAATTTATCATCATTTCAAGCTCGAAAAAAATTTAAAAAAACGAGAACAAAGCACATATCGTAAATATAGTTATAGTCGTTCATGATTCATGCACATCGAATCAATGAGCAATGAACGCATAAAATACTAAAATAAGTAGATTGAGAGAAGGTGAGAACTATGGATTTGAACCAAAATGATTAAAATGGTAGTCTAACGTCTGATTAACCGAATATTTGCGAAATCACATCTATCTTGTTGCTAACCATTTGTCTCGACTTGGAATTTGTAAGGAATTTTCATAGAGTTAGGATCAAATGAAATAGGGTTGTGAGACCACTTGAAACTCTAAGGAAAATATGTTTTATAAAATATGAAATAAGTTTTTAAAAGGAAATTAAAGTGAGGGAAAGGAAATTACTAATTGTCATTAGTTACAAGAATACGAAAGTTCTTATGTTTCAAATCAATATGGTTCGAAATATCAACTTATCTATAACCGTATGACTTCGGAAGGCCCATTATAAGTATAGATAGATATAACTTAGGGTTAAAGTTTTCCAAGGTTTCGTGTATCCTAATGGAAAAAAACCAACCATACCATATAAAACGGTTTAGAACTTTCGCAGTGTGGTTTACAGTTTTCTAAGGTCATCTCCAATGCTTAACCTCACAAATATCTATCATTTTTTTCACGTCAATATTATAGTTCAAATGATTATATCTTCATACAATCCATTTAGTTAAAAAGAAATAGCACATACATATAAGGTCAAATGCAAGTGAAAATAAAAATTATACTACATGTTAAATACAAGCCAAATGCAAGTTCTTTTTAACATCAAAATATCCAATTCCAACCTAAAAACATTATATCATACACAAATATGTCATCAAAAAAACGCCGTTTTAGATACACGAAGAAATGCGTTCTCTTTAGGTGTTGATCCTCCACACACCACTTTGCAAACAAGTTCACAACAACTCCTCTTTCTTACAACAAGACTTCACTAAAAAAGTCTATATATTCTGGTTGGTATTTGGCATTATCTCAAACTCAAAAAGAGTATAAATTCTACAACTCATTTGAGATGATTTCTTTTTTAGTCTCCAAATCTTGTGCAAGAGCCACACTATTTCCTTTTATGCCCTTTATGAATGTCCTCAGGCATCCATTCACTGTCCGGGGTGCTGATCCATCACAAAACCGTTTTGCAAGATCTACTGCCTTTATATTAATAAATAAATAAACACCCAAAAATGTTTAAATCAATTGATTGTTGTTATAAGAAAGGGTTAATAAGAACTTTAAAAGGGTATGAAGAAATGAACCTCGTTTATCACAATTTGGTGACGTGTACCCAAAACATCGATTTCAGACATGGCCAGGTGGAGAATTGAAAGCTCCAAGATTCTTCCTGCTGGTTCATTCTGAACAAAACAAAACAGGTTATACTGTGTTTGACATGTATCGGAGTGAGTTGATGTCAATGGGACAAAAATTGCAGCTTTTTGTCTCGCCCAAAAAGGTGGAACATGAAAAGAGGTTATATTGGATTCCAAAAAAGTGGATCTTGACAGAACATGTTATACTGTGTTTGACATGCATTAGACAATGAGACAAAATTTGCAGCTTTTTCTCTCACTCAAAAAGGTGGAACATCCAAAAAAGTAGAGCCAAACAGAACATATTATACTGTGTTTGACATGCATTGCACCAATGTTGATTATATTATATGGGACAAAAAGTGCAACTTTTGTCTCTCCCAAAAAGGTTATACTGCGAAACAGGACAGAACAGAACAGGTTATAGTGTGTTGGGGACAAAAGTGGCAAGGTGGTTCAAACCTTCCAATTTTGTGGAGCAACTTTTTCAATGACCACAACATGATCATCCCACTTCTCTGCTACTGCCACCAATAATTTCCTTGTGAAGCTGCATTTGAAGACAAAAATAATAATAATAATAATAATAATAATAATAATAATAATAATAATAATAATAATAATAATAATAATCAGGGGATTAAGTTTTCAGAGGTTGAATTTTATCAGCACTTATTTTACTTCTGTTGAATGCATACCGCAAGATTAATTTACTGTATACCAGCTTTGGAGGGGCTGAAAGGACTTCTGCCTCTGAGATAGAATACAGAAGCCAAAATTATTCAAAGATTTTTAAAGAATGAGAAGTTAAATCAATTTGAAGAATTTTGTAGTTGATGTTATTTGTGTTGTACCAATTTCAGAGGCTTTTTCATCTAATTGCAGAAGCTCATCGGCTTCTTCAGCTGTTTCTGTTTTCACAGGGGGTCCTCCAAAGCTCATATGATTGTATTCCATCAATGTCTCTTTATCAAATTCGTACCCTAGTTCTTCAATTTTCAGATATACTTCATGGTTAGTCTCTCAGATATTAGGTAGACGAGTTGGATCATAAACTTATAAGGAGTTAATTCTGCTTAAAACAGCACACAAAATCATGAAGAAAGGCTAGCAAAATAAAATACTTACCTCTTCTGGCATTCACTCTTCTCTCAAACAGACGTACAGGATCGGATCCTTCTAAACAAGCAGCATATATGATTGACCTAACATTTAGAAACATACAATAAACAAAGCAATGAGATTAGTATCAATCAAACAATGATTCTCATGGTGGGTATAATCGAATACGCATAAACAGATTCAAAATTCTATGAGATCTAGATATTGAGGTATAATTTGACTTACAACGCAAGCTCTCTGGCAGCTCTAGGACTACAAAACCTCCCGCTTTTATCGATTTTCGGCATAGGCACTTTGGGAAGCGAGGAAACAGAATCCTCCAAGGTGGATTTTTCCAAAATCTCCTCTACTGCAAGCGCAGAGGTACGGAAGAGTGATGATTGAGGTAGAGAGAAGAGCACGGTGGTTGTTGGCGGGAGGACATTCCACCGAAGGCATTTCCCGAACGGATAAGAAGTAAACGATGAACAAGGAGAGGAATTGAGAGTAAATTTAGGTTTCGAGCATGAAGAAGAAGAAGAAGAAGAAATATATGAGCATGGTAATGGCTGATGTATTAGAAGGGAGCTTGTGTCCATTGTAGTAGTTCACGGAGGTTTTTCGAGAGGAGGGGATGAAGAAGAACAGTTATGGATAAGAAAACAGGGGTTTTTGAAGTCTTTTTAATAGGGTTTTTGTGGCAGCATGATACATGACCATGTGTATAGTGTAGACTCTTAAGAATTGTACCGTTCTTTTTTAATTTGTATCAATGTATTATTATAATTTTAGATTTATTTATTTAAAGGTTGTAGAACTATAGAATAATGACTTGAGAGAGTAAAAAACTATATCTTTTGTACATATTTGGTCATTTAATTCTTTTCGGTGCTCTGTTAAACATCAAACTTGCTATTTCGTTCAAAAGATATCATTATTCTCGGGTGAAGGTTTCCGGTGAATATGTCATTACGGTCGTCTTCTCCAGGGGTGTTCCGGCCAAATGATGTTAGGAACAATTGCATATCTAAAAACGATTTCAAAAACACTTATTGTCATCTGTTCGTCTGTTTCTGAAAACTATTTTAGTTTTCGAGTTCTTTGTTCATCATAAATCGAAGGTCCAAAAATCGAAAACGAATTTTCATAACGATTTCTAGAACACACACACACTTACATCTTGTTCATCAGAAATTGAAGGTCCGAAAAACGATTTTGTGGGTTTTTGTATGGTTTAAACTCGAGGAAGATGAAGGAACATAAACAAATCGAAATTTACCATGTATGAATGGTTTGAACTCGAGGAAGATGAAGGGTTCCAGAAACATACCATCGATGAACTCGAGATCTGCCATGGATGAAGGTGTTGCAGGTTCATTAATGGAGATGATGAATAAGATGGGTATTCGAAGGTGTTGCGGGTGGATGTGTGATGTTTATTCGTTAATGGAGATGATGAATAGATGGTGAACTCGAGATCTGTCATGGATGAAGAGAGAGGTGGAGGTGTGATGGGTATTCGAAGGTCCCATGGATGAAGGGCCATAACTCAAACCTAGGGTTCGATTTCAGGTTGCATTCGCCAGAAAATTCATAGCTTCGCAGGAAAATTCAACATGACCAACTAAAGCTTCAATACCCGGTAATAATGGTATCTTTTGAACAAAATAACAAGTTTAACGGTTAACAGAGCACCAAAAAAATTAAGTGACCAAATATGTACAAAGGGTATAGTTGGTTACCTTTTCAAGTCATTATCCTTATAACTATTATGGATCCATATTTTTTTGTAAAATTAAATACAAATGGTTGAATTATTTGTTTATAAGATGACACTAATCATCAGAAGAAAACCATTTTACCTTCTTTTTTTTACAAAGTCGTCAATTAACGGTTGTAAAGCCGTGATGATTCGTTTTCCAAGAGTTAGCTCAGTATGGTCTGGCAGGTTGCATTTATTATGTATAATGTTACTTTATGTCCAATCAATATAGTATAAGTTAGCGTACAACTGATCTCGCTAAGGACTCACGAGCAACATTTAGTATTGTATTTACAATCGATTGTTCGATTGTAAAGAAGATGACGTACAAAGTGATGCAATACAACATATATTATAATATTACTATTATATAAGAATGTGATATTTTCATAAACAATGTCTTTAGAAAGAGTCGGTGATGCAGACAAAGATGAAGATTCAACACATTTTGTGGACTATATCCAAGTAATGGTCTTAAAGCAAAGGTAATAACCATAAGGCCTTAGCACATTAATACATATCATGTCCCTAATGTGTAACATCCTGATTCGGAGGGTCCATGAATAGGGTTCGTGGGCCACGAGCCGGGCATGAGGAAGTCTCGGGTTGTGGCGAGTTTCTGGAATCGTAAGGCATCTCATCACCTTTCCGTAGGTATGAGGATCTTTGAAATCAGAGTTATATCAAAGAAGTTATGGAAGTTTGAGATTTGACAAGATGTGTCCCTAAAGTGGAGAAGTGTGGCAGCGAAGTACATTGGGCGTACGTATGCGTACGCTTAGCGTACAAATACGTGTGTTCCTTAACCAAGAGCCACTTAGTACGCTGGACGTACTAGGCATAGAAGGAAAACCCTAATATTTTAAGTGACCCTATATAAAGAATGAGATGGCCTCATTCCTGGCCACCTTTCTCAAAGAGCAAACCCTCCAAAACCCTAGTCCTTCATTCTTGGAGCTTGTATGTGTATTTAAGAGCTTTTGAGAGTTTTGTGTGCTCTTGAGGAGAAGTGGAAGCCTTGAAGAAGAAGGAGTTTGAGTCCAAGCTTCTAGATCTGAGCATATATGAGATGGGAGCTTCCTTTTGAGGTATAAAGCTTCAAACTTTACCTCTCTTTTGTTTTAAGTATGTTAATGGGGTACTTTAGGGTTTTGTCCCAAAAAGGTGGAGACTTGATGAGATACTGAACTCTAGAGACTAAGACCCTCCCCTTTTGAGCTTATTAGTGGTGTAATGTCATAAAAATGGGATCTTGGGTGTTGGATCCAAGTTATGCATGAGATAAGAGCTTAATGGGTAAAGAGAATAAGTGTTTTGTGTGCTTGTGACTTCTTCAGCCATGCAAAGGCTTAAAGTCGATAACTTTATGGAGTAGGAGATGTTAGGAAGTCTAGATCCAAGAGATGAGTTAAGGTCTTAACGGATTAAGAACCAGAAATTGATTTAAGCAAAACTGAGAGTACGCCCAGTGTAATCTTAGTAAGCCCCGCGTACTGGGCTGAGGTCCCCGATCAGAATTGTGCATGCTTGAGTATGCTGAGCGTACCAAAGGAGGTACGCCCCGCGTAACCCCTCTATGGGCTTTTGGGCTAAGTGATGTGTTGGGCCTTAAGTTTTGGGCCTGGGGTTCGGGCTTCACGTAATAGAGCCTTGGATCAGAGAACCATATGTATGTGCTTTGGGCCCATGAGTTGGGCTTGCCTTTTTATTTGGGTTTTGGGCTGTGTGAGGGCCTATTTATTATTGGGCCTTGGTGGGCTCAATGGGTTCAGGGCATTAATGGGCTGGTAGGTGGCCTATCTTTAGACCCAAATAGTGAGAGGTTGGACTTAGCTCCTAATTGAGATAATTGTGAGTTTGGCACAGAGTTGGAGGCCGGTGTGTGGCAGTAATGTTTTTTAGGAGTTGTTCTTCATCCGAGGTGAGTCTTCTCACTATACTTTAACTAGAGTGGTAATTAGAGTTATATGACAGAGTATCTTGTATGATGTTTATGTGATTGTGATACACCGCATTATTTCTATGTGATTTATGTTGTATATGTTCCAGAGTTTACAGAATTAGAACCGGAAGGTTCACAGAGTTAGGACCAGAGAGTCCACAGAGCTAGGACCAGAGGGTCCACAAAGTTATAGCCTCGAGTGGCTAATATGTGTTATATGTGGTATTTTAGGGAACTCACTAAGCTTCGTGCTTACCGTGTTATGTGTTATGTGTTTCAGGTTTTTCTTATTTGGATCGCGGGACAACACCGACTTGATTGTACACACCAGAGAAAGAGTTAAGAGGATCCTGGATTTCTATTTTATTAAACGTGGAGCTATGTTTTGTGATTTTAATAAATGATGTTTTGTGAAATATGTACTGAGAATTTTAATTTTTTAAAAGAAAAATTGTTTTGAAATTTACGGTGTTACAAGTTGGTATCAGAGCCTTGGTTTGAGGGATTCGGATGTACCTTTGTGTATGCCTGGACTCAAACTGAGGAAATGAGGAAAATTTTCAAAATAAATGATTTTCTAAAACAAGTAAGAGTTTCTAAGAGAAAGCGGAAGGAGCAGTGGGTACAATCAGCCAGAGCCCGAACGGTGATTTCCCAAACTACCATTACATTTGTGTTATGAAATATGTCATGAGATATTATGCATGATAGAGATAGGCTAGGTATATCATATTTTAGGATTAGAGTGGCCTGATTTGTGATGCCTTAGCCTAGGAGTTGTTGTTATCTGTGATGCACTTTCAAGTAGGTGCTAAGTAAGAGTATCCAGCAGGAATCCTTTGTAGAGAGGGATTTGGATTGAGGAGAGATACTTAGATTAGCATTGTGAAACCTACCGAGAGAGTAGCTGGATACCGCGGGAGGTAGAGTTGCAGAGTTTGGTGATATCTTTTGAGTATGAGTAGAGCTAGTGGAGTTATCACCTAGAGCGGGTTATATGTGGTCATTCGATGCCCGAATGCTGCTTGCTTCGTGCTTTGTGGAACTCCCGATGATGGGAGTCAGCTACCAAGTGAATGTGACGATATTCAGTAGGTAGATGACTGACATCATAAGGAGTTTCTCAGCAGCTGATGGCAGAGAAATGTGAGAACCTAGGAACAACCTAGGAAGTGGCCTTCGTCAGGTGAGTACGCTGACAAAGTAGAGCATTTTGCTGGGGAGCGAGCACGCGTGTTGAGATTGGTGAAGAAGAGGTTGAGTAACTACTTAGGGAATCTGGAGTGGTCCGTGTAGAGAGTATGGGTAGATGTGGCAGGTAGTATGGGCCCGTACTACTGAAAGCAGAAGACCCATACTCGATGCATGGAGTATCCTAGAGGTTCAAAGTGGCAGACTAAGAGGTGATGTCATGGTTCGAGTACCATGATTGGTAGCAGATCGAGAGATGATGTCATGGTTCGAGTACCATGATTGGTAGCAGATCGAGAGGTGATGTCATGGTTTGAGTACCATGATTAGTAGCAGATCGAGAGGTGATGTCATGGTTCAAGTACCATGATTGGAAGCAGATCAAGAGGTGATGCCATGGTTCGAGTACCATGATTGGTGGCATATTGAGAGGAGACATCGTGGTTCGAGTACCATGATCTGTAACGGTTAGTGCTTTTGGTTTTACCAATTATTCCGCAATGATTATCTAGACCAAGGTCGGATGTGAAAGAGTATGGGTCCAGAAGGCCAGGATTAACGAGTTTTAGTGGAGCATCCCTTGATACGGAAATCGAGTTAGCTCCGAGGGATTGCTGGTAACTGATGGGTTTTAGCCAAATGAACATTCCTATGTGCACATGCAAACCCTAATGCTTGGATCTAGGTTTCTCTAATTAAACATGCATTGAATCCAATACTTCTAATGACTAATAGAGCATAATAACATATGAAATCAGAATTAGAAGTTTACCTTGAATCACTTGCTTGATCTTCTTGTCCTTGGAACTTTAGAGTCACAGTTGTCATTCCTCTAATGGCTTACAAACACCAACTAGCAAGAGGATGATTTGAGAGAGAGGACAAGGGATCAAAATCGGCCAGGGTTTCTTTCTAAAGCACAAGTGCCGATTTCCTTAACCCTTGGGGTCTATTTATACTTGTAAGGCTCCTAGGGTTTCACCCTTAAACCCTAATTGGATAACTTAGGCCCTAAGCAATCCAATACCCTAATTGATAAGCCTTTGGACGAATTCTAAGCCTATCCTAAGCCCTAGAAATCGTCCACCTTTATCCATAAGGGATTTATAGCCCAAAGTCCAACTATCATACAATTGACAGTTTATGCCCCTTTATTCAATTAATCTCTTTAAGTCACCAAATTAATTCCTAATTAATTTATGACTTATATTAATCAAATAATATTATTATTGTGACATCCCCAAAATCTCGGCCAGAAAAGACCGATTTATGCTTTTAAAATAATTTCAGAGTAAATCCTTTTGATTTGAAAGAGTTGCGGAATTTGTTCCCAAAAACAAAACGTGATAAAACAATGTTTACCAAAGCATTTCATAAAAGAAATGTATTTTCATTATATAATCAAAACTCGGGATGTCATGTTCCGATACAGACCATAAAACATAAACGATAACATTACAAGTCATTCAACAAATATAAACATATACAGACTTGTAAACAAAACAACTTGATGGTTCATCCATCCTATGCCCTTGCGCCACTTCCTGTAATACAAATAAAACTGAGTGGGTCAGGCTTGGGAGCCTGGTGAGCATATAGGGTTTTCAACCCACAATAAATAATTATATTTAATTCCACCAACCAACAATAACCCAATTACCCATTTCCGTTATTCTCACTTTATGTCCCTAAAATAACTAACACAAGGGACCTAGTCTAAGAATATTTCATCGGGGCGACAACACATGCTTCGGGGGTTCCTTAGCAATATAAGTCAAATAAGGCAACCACGAGGGGGATGGAGTACATCGAATGAACACCCAAGTTCATTAACACCTACAGGTGGCGAACCTGCTAGCGTTCCACAGGACTGTCTAGAAAAGTATGTGGTTGTCATCTAAACTCCACTAGATGACTGAATCAAAACAACAACGAGGCCTCTCATCTGTTTATTACACACCAACTATCTACCCATGTTATACCCAACATATTAGTAGATAAAAATATACATTTTTATACATAGTTTAAAAAACCTGTATAGCATGCTTTAATCAATACATATTCCACGTAACAGATGAGGCACACACACATAACACATATTTCATAGAGAATAAATCATATCTATGAGATAGAAGAAAGTGAATACACATTCACACACATAACCACAAAATTATACACATAACACGTATTTCGTATAAAATACTTCATAATTATGCGTTAGAAGAAAGTAACCACACACTCACGTATATAAACAACAATATACTTAATACACTCAAACCATACTTGTATTATTATCGTGTTTATGAAAGGTAGTACACACTCACTTGATCAGAAGATGATCAGACAGCACTACGGCTTGTAGAAGTAGTATTCTTCGGCAGATCTGGAAGATCTCCACAAAAATCGAACTTCTCGCGGGCAGAGCTTCAGCTCGGGAATCTTACTTCTCGGGATCTTCAGGACCTCGGGACTTGCTTCGGGGCTCAGGAATGATACCGGGGCTTCGGGGTACTTCTGCCACGCAAAACGATGCAAAACGGGAGAGAGAAGAGAAAAAAAGAGCAAATGAGTCGGCTGCCCTCGCATCCTATTTATAGGAGGCTGGAGCCTCGGAGTACGCTGGGCGTACAACAGTACGCGGGGTGTACGCGTCCGAATCGTCATGGCATGCGTCATCCAAAGAACTCGAGTGCGAGGTGCGTCATGCTTCGCGGTACGCTGGGCGTACTTCGGATCAGATCGATGACTCCTTCGGATATACATCCGAATTAAAGATTAAATTTAAATACAAATAATTTAATAAACTTCAGAAATTCATATCTTCTTCATACGAACTCCGTTTTCGACGTTCTTTATATCCACGCGTAGGTGAGACTACGCTCTACAACTTTTGTTTAGACTTCGTCGACTAATTTTGACTTTATTTTTATTAATTATTTTTAGTAGGCCGGGACAGAAAAACTTCGTTATAAATTCATAACTTCTTTTTTTGACGTTCGTTCTCGCCTAACTTTTCATCGCTTCGATACCAACAACGAGATCTTCGATTCTCGTTTAGATTGATTTGACTAAAAACCGCTCGATCTCAAAGCGAGTATTTTGGGATGCATACCGCTAAGTCGAAACTTCAGAAAATCATAACTTCCTCATACGAAGTCAGATTTGGGCGTTCTTTATATATTCGGGAACCTCGTTTCAACTACTACAACATTATCCAAAGATATCAAGTTTATTTTACACTTAAATTTTGACGCTCATTTTATTCTTAATTAATCAAATCACATAATTAAGCAATTAAGCACAAAACACAAAATACTCAAATAATATACTTCTATTATTTCTAAACGGGTTACAAAGGTTAACCTAGACTATTACATCAACGAAAATGCCTAGCCTGGAAACGCGGGCGTTACAATTATTATTCCTTATATTATTCTCATAATATATTAATAATATTCCTTCTCTCATAATAAATCATTCTGTCAAGTTGCTATGGTGAAGGAAACCCAAAAGGACCATGCACAACCGGGTCAAATACTTGCATAATATAGTTGCAGCCTTAGACACTATTCCAACAGTCTCCCACTTGGATATGTCTAGTAACTATATACACAAGTATAATCCGATTAGCAATCATAGCTTTCAAAGACGCTGTCAACCTCTGATCTAATCAATCTTGTCCTTTAGATAAGGGATCTTACAGCCCTCTGTTCAGATATCATGCTGACAATTCTATGGAAAAATTTGTCTAGCATTTGGTTTCTCGATCTCCGATTTATTTGACATAGAACTTAATTGAACACATCAATTTAGTTTTGACCGGGCCCGACACATAAGTCAAATCAAATCATCGAGCAGCCGAGATATCGCTTTTACCTTCTTAGGATAAAAGTAACAGATAAACTTCGACTTATATACATTTACTTATTCATTAATCAACTATACACAACAATGCGTTTTATAACATCAAGTTACTGATGCGGTTTTGCATTATCAATGTACAACCAATTAACAAATAACAAACCATATATCTAGGTTTTAAGACCATATGATATTATCGTCTTGCGATCATCCTTTTATCATATTCCATAAGATGATTCCAGCAAGCGCGGGTTTGTTCCAATGCTCAAAACTAGTTCATAAGCACTCATGAACGTTGTAGCACACTTTTGCTATGTCTAATACCATTTAGACAATCTACACACCAATTCATGACAATCTTCACTCATATCTACTTCCAAATATGAACGATTGTGGACAATTTGAATAATTCGATTATTCTTAATAAACTCAATTATTCTGGAAGTCAAAACATGCAAAGTGAAACAATAGTTAAACAATTAAGATAAGATAGTTACATTACTCATAAATAATACTCCTTTATTTAATCATCAAATGTCAATTACATTTATCTATTACACGTTTCTACTACTATCTAATCTATACTAATATCATCCTTCAGCCCAATACTCATAGCATGCTGCAAATGCTTAACCCTACTCAGTCCCTTCGTAAGCGGATCTGCTGGGTTATCTTCTGATGATATCCTCTTCACCACGAGTTGTCCTTCATCTACACGATGTCTAATAAAATGATATTTTCTGTCGATATGTCGAGATCTACCATGATCTCTCGGTTCCTTGGTCAAGGCAACCGCTCCTTCATTATCACAGAAAATGTCCATGGGCTCCTTTATGGTAGGTACAACTCCAAGATCACCGATGAAGTTCTTCAACCATATTGCCTCCTTTGACGTTTCGCTCGCTGCAATGTACTCTGATTCACACGTTGAATCAGCTACGGTTTCCTGCTTGGAACTTTTCCAAGTCACTGCTCCTCCATTCAGGGTAAAGACCCAGCCCGACTGGGAACGGTAGTTGTCCCTATCGGTCTAAAAGCTGGCGTCACTATACCCTCGCACCTTCAAGTCATCACTCCCTCCGAGGACTAAGAACCATTCCTTCGTCCTCCGAATGTACTTAAGGATATTCTTGACCGCAATCCAATGGGCTATGCTAGGGTTCCCTTGATATCTACTAACCATGCTCAAAGCAAAGGCTACATCAGGGCGAGTACAAGGCATAGCATACATGATTGAGCCAACTGTGGAAGCGTATGGTACTCGGCTAATTTCTGCTATTTCAGCTTCGGTACTCGGACTTTGAGTCTTACTCAACTTGGCATTACTTTATATCGGTAATTCTCCCTTCTTTGAGTTTTCCATACTAAAACGTTTTAGTACTTTATCCAAGCAAGTGTTCTGACTAAGTCCTATTAGTCTCTTACTTCGTTCTCTCACTATCCTTGTTCCCAAAATATAGGAAGCCTCTCCGAGGTCCTTCATAGCGAAACACTTCCCGAGCCAGGACTTAACTTCCTGCAGAGTCGGGATGTCGTTTCCCATGAGCAGTATTTCATCGACATACAAAACGAGGAAGCTAACTATACTCCCACTGGCTTTGACATATACACATGATTCATCTTCGCTTCGTACAAATCCAAACTCTTTGACTTTCTCATCAAAGCAAAGATTCCATCTGCGAGATGCTTGCTTAAGTCCATAAATGGACTTTTCAAGCTTGAACACTCTATTGGGATGCTTGGCATCGACAAAACCCTCTGGCTGAGCCATGTAAACATCCTCAGCCAACTTCCCATTAAGGAAAGCGGTCTTGACATCCAATTGCCAAATCTCATAATCATGAAATGCGGCAATTGCTAGCATCACTCTAATAGATTTTATCTTCGCAACTGGTGAGAAGGTCTCATCATAGTCAACTCCGGGAGTTTGAGTAAAGCCCTTCGCAACCAATCGCGCCTTATATGTGTGCACATTTCCATCCACGTCGGTCTTCTTCTTGAAGATCCACTTGCACCCAACGGTCTTACGTCCGGACACATTATCAACCAAAATCCAAACTTGGTTGTCATACATGGACTGGATCTCGCTGTCCATCACCTCTTTCCATTTCGCAGACTCCGGGCCTGCCATGGCTTCCTTATAGCTATTAGGTTGTCTTCTTCTTCTTGAAGATCCACTAATGTACATGTCCCCTTCGGTAGTAATATGAAAACCATATAACTGGGGTTGAACTCTAACTCTTTCGGAACGTCTAAGAGGTAATGACACGTCAATCGGTTCAACCGGAGTTTCCTCCTCGGGTTGAGTGCCAGCGGTAGAGGTTCCTTCATCTATCGACTCTTGAATCTCTTCAAGCTCGATTTGCCTCCCACTGTCTCCTTGGCTTATGAGTTCTCGCTCTCAGAAAACTCCTCTCCTCGCAACAAAGACAACATTGTCCTTCGGTCTATAGAAGAGATATCCAAAGGATTTATGCGGGTAGCCGATGAAAATACATCGCTCACTACGATGTTCAAGCTTGTCGTGAGTATCTCGTCTTACGAAAGCCTCGCAACCCCAAACCTTGATATGTGCTAACGAGGGAGCTTTCCCTGTCCACATCTCGTGAGGTGTTTTGGCAACCTTCTTAGTAGGGACTCGATTAAGGATATGGGTGGCAGTCTCTAAGGCATACCCCCAAAAAGAGATAGGTAGTGAAGCACGACTCATCATAGAGCGAACCATGTCCAACAAGGTTCGATTACGCCTTTCTGCCACACCATTTAACTGCGGTGTCCTAAGTGGCGTCAATTGTGAAACTATTCCACACTCCTTGAGATAGTCGTGGAATTGAAGACTTAGGTACTCTCCTCCTCGATCGGATCGAAGCATCTTGATTTTCCTGCCCAATAGAGTCTCCACTTCATTCTTGAACTCTTTGAACTTTTCAAACGTTTCTGACTTTTGCTTGATTAAGTAGATATACCCATATCTACTATAGTCATCGGTAAAAGTCACATAAAAGCGATTTCCATCCTTCGTGGTTGATCTAAACGATCCACATACATCGGTATGTATTAGGTCCAATAGAACCTCACCGCTTTCACATGTACTACTGAAGGGTGACTTAGTCATCTTTCCAAGCAAACAATACTCGCATGTGTCATCTTCCCTAACGTCGAATGATTCCAACACTCCATCCTTTTGGAGTTGGGATATGCGTTTCTTGTTGACATGTCCAACACGACAATGCCACAAGGATGCTTTATCCATACCATTGGAAGAATCCATGCATAAAACATCATTTCCTAAGTTATCTACAATCATAACAGTTTCATAAATTCCATTACATGGTATTGCTTCAAAATATAAGACACCATTTAGATAAGGACAAATAGAACCATTCTCATTATTAAAAGAAAATCTAAATCCTTGTCTAAACAAACCATGAAATGATATGATGTTTCTTGCCATTTCTGGCGAATAGCAACAATTGTTCAAATCTAAACATAAACCATTCCTAAGCACTAAAGAATACACTCTAATCTTGGTCACAGGCGACGATCTTCTGTTCCCCATGATTAGATTTATTCTTCCATGCTCCACATCCCTATTTCTTCTTAGTCCCTGCAATTCAGAACAAATGTGGTAACCACAACCGGTATCAAGGACCTAAGAAATATCATGAGATGAATCGTTAGATTTAATCATATATATACCTGCGAAAGACGGCTTGATCTTTCCTTCCCTTATGGTTTGTAGGTAGTCTGGGCAGCTTCTCTTCCAATGCCCTATTTTATGGCAATGATGGCACCCTGCCTCCTTCGGGTTAGGGTTAGGCTTAGCGGGATTAACTTTGGTCCCACTAGAAGAGGAACCATCTCAGGACTTTCCCTTGCGGTGGCTCTTAGACGGAGCCTTCCTCTTCTTGCCTCTTCCTTGCCCAATGGCCAAAACAGGAGCAGCGAGTGGATTGGGAGCGGGTGCAACAGACTTGTTCTTGAGGTTGCTTTCAGCAACCCTAAGGAGACCTTGGAGCTTACTTAGGGTGACCTTTTCTTTGTTCATGTGGTAGGTCATCCTAAATTGATTGTACCACGGAGGCAAAGAGTGAAGCACCATGTCGATCGCCAAGTCTTCCCCAAAGTCAACATTCAACTTGCGAAGACGATCGACATACCTTTGCATCTTTTGCAGGTGCACGGTTAGAGATTCTCCATGACCCATTTTGGCGGAAATCATGTTAGTGAAAATCTCGTAACGCTTCTGCCTCGCGTTTTGGTGGTATCTTTCCAACAAGTCTTGGTGCATTTCGTACGGATACATGTCCTCATAGGAATTTTGGAATTCGACGTTCATTGTGGCTATCATGATGCAATGAACCTTCTTCCATCACGTTCATGAGTCTCAAAAGCAGTCATTTCAGCCGGAGTAGCGATTTATGGGTTGATTTTCTCGAGCTTCTCATCGAGGACATACTCCTTGTCCTCATAGCGAGCAATTGTGTGAATGTATCTTATCCATTCGCTAAAGTTCGTCCCATCGAAAGTCACCTTTTGGCAAAGGCTCATCAATGTGAACGAGCTAGCAGCAACGTTGTTCGCGTTCGACATCTACAAATAGAAAGGACAAAGATAGATTAGAATTTGAATCCCTAATTATCACCCAATAAGAAAAATTAGGGCTAGGATCCAACAACAATATTTACATATTAGAAAAGGGATGCCGTAATCTAACATGCAAACAATTTGAAGGTAAGTGAATGACAATTCACTAATTCTCCACCATGAAAACATAACTTTAAGTTCTAAATATATTGAGAATTCCTAGGTTGGGATGAGATTCATTGAAACCTTTCAATGGCATGTTTAAATCTCGATATGCCCCTCTCGTTTGTGAGTGGGATACCGAGGATCACAAAGTGGGTGTGAATTACCATGCAAATTCACATGGTGCCTTCATTGTAACAATCACCTATTCGATGTGCCAGTAAACCACACACGCTCCATCGAACTATGATAAACAATGAATCACCCTTTGCCACCTTAGCTTAGAACCAATTAGTGTGCCGATAAACCACACATGATCCACTAACTTCTTAGCAAGGGTGCAAAGTGTAATTTCATGGGATTGCATGAATTCACTTTTCCTAAAGTAACTAAGATTGGGAATTTAAAAAAAAAACATGTAGTTACTTTGTATTTCATATTATACTTTTAATGATAAGATGAGGTTGCCCTATCATACCCGTTTGGCTAACGACCCTCCACTGATCAAGCAAGCGGTGGGTGTGAGTGTACACCCATTAAGCTCCATTTTATAGGTCGCAACCTTATACCCACCTTATAGACCGGCTTCGTGAATGAGGCCTACTAACGGTAAGACTAGCATTTTAACTATACATACATACATACATACATATATATATATATATATATATATATATATATATATTAGTCTTGTAATATTATATTAGTATAGGGTTGAATTTTAAACTTGTAAAATTCTAGGGTTTGAAATTTAAATTGTCTAAATTAAACTTTTAATCACAAAACATAAATTTCAAAACTTGAGGGCAAGTTTTAAACTTTTCAAAACATAGGGGATCAAATAACAAATAATCTAAATTAACATTTAATCACATAATTATCCATATTTGGTTTATTTAATAATTTCTTGCAAAACAATTTACCAATTTAATCAAAATAATTAATCAATTATCACATAAGGAAATAAATATTTTATTAATTGATAAATATCCTCAATTAGATCAAGAATATACTCATATATATATCATAAAATCGGATTTATATTGATCTAATATGATAAAGGCAAGTATCTCAAAGATAAACAACAAGAAATCCCGATATTTGCTCTTTCTGACGCTTGGACTCGCCGAGTCGAGCCAACTCGTCGAGTCTACTATGGGACTCACCGAGTCCATCAGACAGAAACACAAAATTCAAATTTAGTAAGCATCAAACAAGCAACCAATGCATCAATTCAATAGAAACCAATCTAGTCTCTGGTACCACTGATGGGTTTTAGCCAAATGAACATTCCTATGTGCACATGAAAACCCTAATGCTTGGATCTAGGTTTCTTTAATTAAACATGCATTGAATCCAATACTTCTAATGACTAATAGAGCATAATAACATATGAAATCAGAATTAGAAGTTTACCTTGAATCACTTGCTTGATCTTCTTGTCCTTGGAGCTTTAGAGTCACAACTGTCACTCCTCTAATGGCTTACGAACACCAACTAGAAAGATGATGATTTGAGAGAGAGGAGAAGGGATCAAAATCGGTCAGGGTTTCTTTCTAAAGCACAAGTGTCGATTTCCTTAACCCTTGGGGTCTATTTATACTTGTAAGGCTCCTAGGGTTTCACCCTTAAACCCTAATTGGATAACTTAGGCCCTAAGCAATCCAATACCCTAATTGATAAGCCTTTGGATGAATTCTAAGCCTATCCTAAGCCCTAGAAATCGTCCACCTTTATCCATAAGGGATTTATAGCCCAAAGTCCAACTATCATACAATTGACAGTTTATGCCCCTTTATTCAATTAATCTCTTTAAGTCACCAAATTAATTCCTAATTAATTTATGACTTATATTAATCAAATAATATTATTATTATTCCTTATATTATTTTCATAATGTATTAATAAAATTCCTTCTCTCATAATAAATCATTCTGTCAAGTTGCTATGGTGAAGGCAACCCAAAAGGACCATGCATAACCGGGTCAAATACTTGCCTAATATAGTTGCAGCCTTAGACACTATTCCAACAGTAACATGCCAGAAGAGTAGCAAGACTCAAATTTGAGTAGGGACGGTGCGTTATGGAAAAATACGGTCTGAGCTGGGCAGTCGGTCGATAGTAGAGACGTCACCTTTGTGACCCGAGTAGTGCTATCTTCGTTCCTAAGGGATACGTATGAGGTGTTGAGATTTGGGTTTCTGAGTTGGGAGTGAGCCTTGTGGATCGCACTAATGGTGATCTTCAATCAAAGTATCTGGCAGTAGGCCTGTCGCAAGGGAATGATATAGCTTGAGCAGGTTGTCAGTGGGGACTGAGATGGTCGAGGACCACGATACACCCTATTGGAGTATAGTAGGGCATGTGTTAGATGTAGCGTTGGAAGATCAAGAGGAGTATATCAAGGTGGTGACTTTTATTGTTTTGAAGGGTATAGGGAGTGGAAATGTGGTTTCTGCTCTTATGATAAGGGACATGTCGGAGCGTTGGGCAAGGAGTCGAGGATGAGGAGTATGATGGTCCATTATTTCTAGATTAAGAGTCAGTGTTAATACTGGACAGTTGGGAGGTCCGATGATGGTATAGTGTGAGATCATGAATGACTAGAGACAGTGATGATGGTAAGTTCTAAAGGTTGCATATGAGATTCGGGTATTGTAGTTGTTTGAGCTCTGTCAGGGAGATCATCAAGCGTTGCGTAGCGCCTTGCGAAATTAGGTGTGATGTTATTAGTAGAGACAGTCTATGGGATAGAGTGTTGGTGCACCAGTTGGTGATGGTTCGAACCCTAAGTGGGGGAGGACCGGGTCTTTTGGTTGAGAGGATCAGAGAGTTGTCCAAGAACGGTAAGAGATCTGGATAGAGAGGCATGCAGTGTGGATTTCTGAGACCAGGGTTATTGCTGGTCAGGGAGAGGTGCAAAGTGAGATAGTGCATGTGGTACGTGTTTGAGAAAGGATGAGTGTCTCCACGGCAAGTGGCCGTTGGTCGGAGACCTTGTGATAGTTAGGGATCCTTCAAGGTTAAATGGTGAATTCGAGGTGGTTGGCTTGTGAGGTTAGTTCGGCGGTTGAGAGTTTCTGGTTTAGAGTATGGGCTATTATATACGGTATGAGAAGGAAAGAAGTTGATTAGTCAACCAAATTCAAAGTCATTATGGGTATTCTGGCATGAGTTCTAGGAAATAGAGGAGGAAGTTTCGGATTGTCATCTTCATGTTTTGAGTCGTTGGCAATTTCTCTGTGTTTTAATTCGGAAGATGGAGTATTTCGGGGTATCCGAGTTCAATGTCCTAAATCTCGGATTATTTTGAGTTTTGAGCTTGAGATTCCAAGTGGGGGTATCGAGTGTCTATGGTTTTGGTGGGAGGCCCTTCAGCTAATTGGCATCTAAAGGATTTATTTGAGAATGTGAATTACAGCGAGAAAAAGAGGTTTTGTCTCGACGGTGGTTGTCCGAAGTAGTGTTGCTTAGCCTGGATGGGTGTGCGTGCACCTATCTATGGATGATCCGTAAGGCATGAGTAATGATCGCAGTGTGGCGTTGATCTGAGAGTGAAATTATGAAGTGGTAAGAGTTAGTGGGGTGAGACCGCGAAGAGCTGCAGTTTAATGAGTTAGTGATGAGAGAGGGTGTTGTGATGCTACAGGGAGTCGTAGTACTCATTGGTCAGAGAGAGGGTGTTGTGATGCTACAGGGAGTCGTAGTACTCATTGGTCAGAGAGAGGGTGTTGTGATGCTATGGGGAGCCGTATTACTCACTTGTCAGAGAGAGGGTGTTGTGATGCTACGGGGAGCCGTAGTACTCACTAGTCAGAGAGGAGGGTGTCGTGATGCTATGAGGAGCCATAGTACGCACTAGTTAGCAAGAGGTTGTTATGATGAAGCACTCTTGTTTAGAGCATGACACAGAAAGGATTTAGGCTTGAATAGCCCTAATTCATGAGTTCTTGGGAGTCCGGTGGTCGGACCAGGGGCGAGACTGGGGTCTCCTCAATGATCGGGAATCATTATATTCTGAGTAAAGTTGTGGACATCGCAATCCGTAGAATTCGGTCAAGTAAAGTGCGCATGGGTTGCGAGTCATGGGTCACGATTTGAATGTTCGTTGGGACGAGTGGTCCCAATTTTGTGCCAGACCAGACTCTCGAGTTGAGTTTGATTCTAGTGGTGTATTCAGTAGGTGGAATGAGATGTCGGATTCAGAGATGGATTCCATATTGAGGGTTATTGTTTATCATCTGATGTCTTAAACCTGTGTAGGTTAGTACTCGGGTACGGGAAGTACCGCGAGATGCATGGAACTTTGAGCAGTGAACGACATGGGTCGGGGCTGAGTCGACCTTCAGTGGGAGTATATCATTCGCTTGGGGTAAGGAAAATTTCATGACTTGTGTGTCACTATGGACCGAGGTAGTTATTGTGAAAAGGGAGCCATTGAGACGGTTGAGATAATGCAATGGACCTTGGAGGTTCAACAGATGGGTCGAGTTCAGACCTGGTGCTCAATGTTAAAAAGGGGTATGTGAAATGGAGCTGAGGCTTATGGTTATTTTTGTGTCTAAGGACACTTCTGAGCGAGCACGATTATTCTCTTGTGTCTGAGGGCAGAGTGTTGAGAATTCACTGTTCGGATGGGTTAGTATAGCAGTTCAGTGAATGAACCATGGTGGGATGTGAACCCTTCTGTTCTTTGGGGCGTGATCCAGATTGTTTGGTGCATTGGTATGAGTGATCGATAGCTGATTGTTGAATTTTGTCTTGTGAAGACAGAGGAGCAGTGAGTTATCAGAGTTTGAGGTTAAAGGGGCGACTATCATGGTGATAACATGAGTGGACGGTTTGGCGGCGGGCCAAGCGACTAGAGTTCCCGATTTTGGGAAGGTCAGAAAGGGGGTATCTTAGCGGCAGAGAGTTCGATTTTGGTTATGGATTTGGGAGTTCCTGTTTGGACTCAGGCATCCATGGAAAGATAGTGGTGGGATATGAGGTCCTTTTTATTGGTGCCTCTTGGGTTTGGTTTCAATCTAAGTGTTGATAAGAAGCGATTTTGAGGGCAAAATCTGATTAAGTGGGGGAGAATTGTAACATCCTGATTCGGAGGGTCCATGAATAGGGTTCGTGGGCCACGAGCCGGGCATGAGGAAGTCTCGGGTTGTGGCGAGTTTCTGGAATCGTAAGGCATCTCATCACCTTTCCGTAGGTATGAGGATCTTTGAAATCAGAGTTATATCAAAGAAGTTATGGAAGTTTGAGATTTGGCAAGATGAGTCCCTAAAGTGGAGAAGTGTGGCAGCGAAGTACATTGGGCGTACGTATGTGTACGCTTAGCGTACAAATGCGCGTGTTCCTTAACCAAGAGCCACTAAGTACGTTGGACGTACTAGGCACAGAAGGAAAACCCTAATATTTTAAGTGACCCTATATAAAGAATGAGATGGCCTCATTCCTGGCCACCTTTCTCAGAGAGCAAACCCTCCAAAACCCTAGTCCTTCATTCTTGGATCTTGTATGTGTATTTAAGAGCTTTTGAGAGTTTTGTGTGCTCTTGAGGAGAAGTGGAAGCCTTGAAGAAGGAGTTGGAGTCCAAGCTTCTAGATTTGAGCATATATGAGATGGGAGCTTCCTTTTGAGGTATAAAGCTTCAAACTTTACCTCTCTTTTGTTTTAAGTATGTTAATGGGGTACTTTAGGGTTTTGTCCCAAAAAGGTGGAGACTTGATGAGATACTGAACTCTAGAGACTAAGACCCTCCCCTTTTGAGCTTATTAGTGGTGTAATGTCATAAAAATGGGATCTTGGGTGTTGGAGCCAAGTTATGCATGAGATAAGAGCTTAATGGGTAAAGAGAATAAGTGTTTTGTGTGCTTGTGACTTCTTCAGCCATGCAAAGGCTTAAAGTCGATAACTTTATGGAGTAGGAGATGTTAGGAAGTCCAGATCCAAGAGATGAGTTAAGGTCTTAACGGATTAAGAACCAAAAATTGATTTAAGCAAAACTGAGAGTACGCCCAGTGTAATCTTAGTAAGCCCTGCGTACTGGGCTGAGGTCCCCGATCAAAATTGTGCATGCTTGAGTATGCTGAGCGTACCAAAGGAGGTACGCCCCGCGTAACCCCTCTATGGGCTTTTGGGATAAATGATGTGTTGGGCCTTAAGTTTTGGGCCTGGGGTTCGGGCTTCACGTAATAGAGCCTTGGATCAGAGAACCATATGTATGTGCTTTGGGCCCATGAGTTGGACTTGCCTTTTTATTTGGGTTTTGGGCTGTGTGAGGGCCTATTTATTATTGGGCTTGGTGGGCTCAATGGGTTCAGGGCATTAATGGGCTAGTAGGTGGCCTATCTTTAGACCCAAATAGTGAGAGGTTGGACTTAGCTCCTAATTGAGATAATTGTGAGTTTGGCACAGAGTTGGAGGCCGGTGCGTGGCAGTAATGTTTTTTAGGAGTTGTTCTTCATCCGAGGTGAGTCTTATCACTATACTTTACCTAGAGTGGTAATTAGAGTTATATGACAGAGTATCTTGTATGATGTTTATGTGATTGTGATGCACCGCATTATTCTATGTGATTTATGTTGTGTATGTTCCAGAGTTTACAGAGTTAGAACCGGAAGGTTCACAGAGTTAGGACCAGAGGATCCACAGAGCTAGGACCAGAGGGTCCACAGAGTTATAGCCTCGAGTGGCTAATATGTGTTATATGTGGTATTTTGGGGAACTCACTAAGCTTCGTGCTTACCGTGTTATGTGTTATGTGTTATGTGTTTCAGGTTTTTCTTATTTGGATCGCGGGACAACACCAGCTTGATTGTACACACCAGAGAAAGAGTTAAGAGGATCTTGGATTTCCATTTTATTAAACATGGAGCTATGTTTTGTGATTTAAATAAATTATGTTTTGTGAAATATGTACTGATAATTTTAATTTTTTAAAAGAAAAATTGTTTTGAAATTTACGGTGTTACATAATGTCTCATACTCCATCAAGTAGTCCATGCATGCTTTCTAGAGATGTATTATTTCAGATTAATTAAATCAAAAGCCCATCCCCTTGTCTCCTTAACCATCTCCAACTTTAGAGCCAAAAAAAGAACGCCAAGTTTGTAACTTTTATAAACTAGTTTTCAAAATATAAATTTTAACCTTTTGGTAAAAGACAAAAAAGTCTTTCTACTCCAAAATGTTATACATAACTTAAAAAATTATATCATATGATATATATTATGTTACCTGCTATTGAAAAGTATTATTTTCATGAAATAAATAATTTCCAATTTTTTATAAGAGTTTATAAATATTTATTAAACTCAATTTTTAATAGATAATCAATTGTATTAGTTTGTTGTTAATGTGACCATTTAAAATCATATGTTAATTAACAATATCATTTTAATATGACTCTTGAACATAGAAGATCTTTCAGTAAGTAACTTTACTAGTACCTTCTTTGCTAGATGGTCAAACGAGGTTAAAGCCAATTTGTTTATGGTGTCGAATTGTTTGTTCTCTGATCTCATAATCTGTTTAATAATGAACATTCAGAATATGTCGACGAGTTTTTTTACCGTGTTTACATACTCCTACGTATATATTTCCCAAACTCCGTAGTTTTCATTGATTTTATTTGCTAGGAGTAGCAAATCATTCAGGTTACGACATCATTTGCACCCACCTCGGTCACTAGGTGCATTCCAACTGGCAGGGCTGCGAACTCTGCCTCGTTGTTTGATCTCTAGAAGTCGAACCTGAGAGTGTAAAGCCCTTCGAAAAGGAACATCGGCTCTAACAATCCCATCTCCGTCTACCAAAACGATCGGAAATGTTTCAAAAAAGGTAGGCATACGACGTACAAAAAGTGCACGCCCTTCTTTATCTCTAAAAATAGGATGTCCTAACCATCCAACCACTATTCCATCCCCGTTATCCATTGAGCATGCCCTGAATAATCCCCCTTTTCCGGATTATTTCCGATGTAATCATAAAAGGCTAATTTTTCAAGAATTTTAGACCAAGCTTCTGATAAACTTTGATTTTTGGCTAACCCAGCACTAACTCTTCTATATATTTCTTTTTGGAAGTACCCTTGATCCCATTGATAATGAGTAGGCCCAAATAATTCGATGCGGGTAGTCGCTAAATCATACCACATAGTTACGGCAACAACAAAAGCTGCAAAAAAGACAGCAACGATACTACTGGAAAGGACAATTTCAATATTGCCCATATGCAATCCTTTGTATAGACGTTGGGGCTGACAGACACTAAGATGGAATAGGCCTGCTAATATGCCCAAAGTCCCTGCCGCAATATGATGAGAGGCTATTCCTCCTGGAACAAAAGGATCAAAACCCTCCACACCCCACGATGGATTTACAGCTTGTACTTTTCCTGTTAGTCCATAAGGATCGGACACCCATATGCCAGGACCATACAAACCTGTTACGTGAAATGCACCAAAACCAAAGCAAGCCACACCTGCAAGAAATAAATGTATTCCAAAGATCTTGGGCAAATCCAAAGAAGGTTTTCCTGTACGTTCATCAGAAAATATTTCTAGATCCCAATACACCCAATGCCAGATAGCTGCCAAAAAGCACAACCCAGAAAACACAATATGCGCTCCGGCCACACCTTCATAACTCCAAATACCCGGATTGGTTATAGTCCCCCCCGTGATACTCCAACCACCCCATGAATCGGTTATTCCTAAACGAGTCATGAAGGGTATAACGAACATACCCTGTATCCACATTGGATCAAGAACAGGGTCAGAAGAATCAAAAACTGCTAATTCATACAGGGCCATAGAACCGGCCCAACCAACAACCAAAGTTGTATGCATTATATGAACAGAAAGCAACCGTCCGGGATCATTCAATACAACGGTATGAACACGATACCAAGGCAAACCCATAGAAATACCTCTTTATGAAAGAAAAAAGACACTACGTAACTTTATTGCATTGGAAATATACTATGACTATGTTATGGACCCCCTCTTTAGTGGATTATTTCAACGCAAGGGTTCATATTTGTTCTATTTTGTTGGTAATAATGGAACAATTTTGTTCGTAGGAACAAAGAGAAGCCGATTTATTCTATACTCGATAAGTACCAATACGCAATGGGGAGGTTATTGCCATTTTATATGAGCGAATGTGCCCATACTTGTTCATCATTAAAGGACACTATTCGTAATAATTTTCCCTTATTTTTTCTGACTTTCTTTATAAAATTTTCTAATTTATGAATAAAATATGATAATAAAATATGATTAGGATAAAGTACAATATTATAAAGATAATAAATGGTTTGTTACGTTTCCACATCAAAGTAAAATCTAGTATTGAGTTCTTTTTTCTTTCATTTAATGCCTATTGGTGTTCCAAAAGTACCTTTTCGAAGTCCTGGAGAGGAAGATGATGGGTTTTGGTCATAAGAACATCCTATGTGCTCATACAAACCCTAATGCTTGGATCTAGGTTTCTCTATTATACGTGCAAGTTATCCAAGACTATAAACCCTAGATCTAGCATATGATAATCAATATAACATATAAATTAGGGTTTAGATCATACCTTGATTGTTATGTAGTAATAAAAATCTCAAATCTTCCTTGTAATGACTTTAGAAAGCTTAGAGTCACAAATGTCACTCCTCTAATGGTTCACAAACACCAAGAGCAAGAGGATGAAGAAGAGAAGAGAAGGAGGCTGCCCAAAACGTGTGGAAACCCTAGAAGGAAGCTTGTCCACGTTTTTGAGGCATAAGGGTTCTTTAAATAGTGAGGCTATTAGGGTTATCTAACAAGGAAACCCTAATTTGGATGCTTAAGCCCTAAGCAACCCATGGGATCCTTCCTTAAAGGCCTTGGAACGATTTCTAATGGGTTTCCCATAGAATTCGTCCACCCCTTTAATATGGAGTCCATTAGCTCAATATTCAATTATCATACAATTGACAGTTCTAGTCCCTTAGTTTAATTAATGTCTTTTAGTCACAAACTTAATTCTTATTAATTTTTGACTAATATTAATTAAACAATATGATTTCTCCTTTAATATATTATTCTCATAATATATTAATAAATCATATTTAATCATTTCTCTCCATTATTCATCCTATCAAGTTACTTTGGTGAAGGCAACCCAAAAGGACCATGCACCATCGGGTCAAGTACATACCAAAATAGTTATGGACTTAGACACTAATCCAACAGAAGATGCATCTTGGGCTGACATATAGTATGACTTGTCAGATATATTGGGTCATATGGGATTTCCCTATTTTCTCCCCAATCGAGATATTCTCTGTTTCGCCCACGAAAGATTAATTGAATCATCAAAAATTTGGAGCGTGAAGTGCAATTAGATCCATTTGGGGGGGGGGGGGGATTCAAATTACTATTATCAATTAGAAGAATTTTTGGTTGGCTTAATTGGACTACTACATTGAAGTATCCAGGCTCCGTTTAAAAAAAACCAAGTGATAATATATCTATTTTATATAATAAAGGATTCCTATTTTTATTTGATTTGAAAGAAATCCTTTTTTGTAAGTAGAAGTTATTTCAAACTCTTATGTTAATCAATCGAGTAATATGCATGAAGCCGTCAACTATTTTACGGCATGCGTGAATTAAAAAAAAGGCATAAGAAAAAGAAGTGGTAATGGGAGCATTTGTACTATATGTGCAAATCAAAATTGGGAGGATCTTTACCCGGAGTAGAGCATAAACCTAAAAAGATTAAAGAGACTCATTTAAGAACAAGAAAATAACATCGTGATTTGGATTGAATCGCGATGAAAGAATCCATCAATGAGAAGTTAATTGGATAAGTTTAATGAATTCTTTTTTGATATTATACGTTAATAAGGAAAGGAAGACAAACTCGTGTTTAGTGAAAAATAAAAGAAAATCCTTTTTTATAAGTGGTTTTGGTTGGACTGCTTTGTACGGAATTCACTGAGATTGACTTTAGATATCGCATTTCCGGTATAGCATTTACTGTTTGAGATTTCCGGTATGTAATTGACTCGTATATAAAGAAAGAAAGTCTTTCAATTCCTAGTTCGATATTCCAGATATTCCATTAGAATGACTGATGTTGGACTAGCTGACTCCCTAAGCTTTTTCGTATTGCATTAGAAAGTGGGGAATTCCATCGTCTTTGGTATGCGAATTTCAAGTTGCTACTACTCTGATAGCTGCTTTAGAGGTTGCTTAGCCGGTATCTGACTGAACTAGCTGGTTTAGATTTCATTAGTTGAAAGTCTCGCACTGTTTACACTATTTCAACAAAGACTGTGTAAAATGGATATGATATAAGGGAAGGATTGACCTGTTGGTTGACTTCTCAATTGAGAAAAGACTGGAATGAAACTGGCAATGCTCTCTTCGGTTTTCATCCGGTTGGCAATCCTATCTTCGGTCCTAGCTGAGTTCTGTCTTAGCTTTACGGCAAAGGGATAGGCTTAGCCTATTGAATGGGGAGAGTTAAGTTGCATTCACCATCGAATAACGGGGTAAAAGGCTACTTTCAGATCTCTTTCCCTGTATTTTCTGAGGGATTGAACTCTAGTCGTACTATTCGATATCATCTAGCAAAGAAGTCAGCTATGGGCAAGACTTGGGGCGGGCCACCAAAGCGGGTTTAGCCGGTTAGAGCTCAAGAGATTTTCCTTTAGGGATTTTTAATACAATGTTTAATCATGACCCTTCCTTATTTGATGCACCTTCGGTGTGTAAGGTCCAAATGTCTTGTATTTCTTTGTTGTGTGGCACTTTATTGCCTTCCATTGTTGGTACAATGGTGCTTGTTTTTACTCGAGTATTTCAGTCGAAAAGTCGATCAATACTTGTCCGTGATCGTTATTCAATATCGCGTTCTCCTAGTTCATTTTCCAACTTGGCTAATCATCCCTACTTTTATGGTTTTAGGAGGATCTGACAGATTGGATGGCTAGGTAGTACCTCAATGTAGTGCACTTAGAAGCAACTTCGGAGTCATCTGGTAGCATAGATCAATGCGAGCACCAATTTTTCTACGACATGGTAATTTAATCCATGACCTTGTATGTCCCTGCTAGTGAAGTATATGTGTGATTGCTTTTTATCCCTTTTTAATGTAAGTACGAAACTGATTATGGAGATGTTGCCAGATAGAAGGACAATGTATCCCCAAGAATAGGGATAACTAGTGTAGGATGCTTCCAAAATGGCATCCTTTAGTTGGTTTAGTGATTTTTCTGCTTCTGATGTCCATTTGAAATTGCTTTTGTCATCTCATCCTTTTAGGGTTTAGAATAGTGGCATGGCATTTTCTTTTTTTGAACCGGCAAATACAAATATTATAATTTACTCCTAAACTAACACCTAATTCCACCTATGTCCACCACGAGACTTGAACCCTCAACCTCAAGAAGGGAGGGCACCACCTGATACCGCTGGGCTAGAAGCCCTTTGGTGGCATGACATTTTCAACTGATTTTTTATGAACCTTCATAGGGCGGTGAGTTTCCTGTTAAGGCCTTTCATATATTCCAAGCCATGGGGGGGGGGGGGGGGGGTCTTTGTTTCTAAAAGGTCTCTAATTTTGCTTAGATTTGGTTCCAAGATCTAACCCTCTTCTACCGTGAAAATGCATTTCATGGGGTTGAGTTTCATCGTAGTCTTTTAAGGTTTCTTTAATGTCTCTCAGCAAAGACGTGTCATCAATACTTTTGATGACCATGTCGTTGGCATAGAATTTTATATCTTGGCATATTTGATATTTGAAGATCTTATCAACTAAGCGTTAATAGGTTGCATCATCATTTTTTAGTCTAAACGGCATTTTCTAGTAGCAAAACATGTCCTGGTCTACGTAAAATGGTGTTTTCTCTTCGTCTTTTTGTTTCATCAAGATTTGGTGGTACCCCTTATAGGCGTCTAGGAAACATTTCCATTTGAACCCTTCCATCGATTTAACTTTCTGATCGAATTTTGGAAGGGGTAGTAATCCTTCGTACAAGCTTTGTTCATGTCTGTATAAACAATGCACATACTTCAACTTTCGTCATGTTTCTTGACCATGGTTGGATCGATTATCTAGGTTGGGAAGATGGCTTCCCTCATAATGCCTACCGAGAAGAGTTTGGTGATGTCCAATTTGATTGCTTTATTCCTATCTCCAACATGCCTCTTCGTTTTTGTTTAACTATGTTACTTCTAGGTTGCATGTTGAGTTTGTGTTCGGTAATATCGGAACGTAGTTTCACCATATAAGTTTGTTCCTAGATGATGATGTGGTTGTATTTCTTGAGTAAGGAAAGAAATTTTTATATCATGGAGGTTGGTAGGGTTGAGCCGATGCAAACTTGTTGATCTGGTATGTATATTGAACAACTTCTTCTTTTTTTAGGTTATGCTTCCCTTGTCCGCTTGCATCCTTTGGTTATTTCTTCACGTGTCATGATTTGGTTGTACTTGGTTATTCTGGGTGGAGTGGCTATGATTGTTGCCACTCCATCATTGGTGGTAAACTTTAGCAGATTGTGTATGGTGGATATTACTATGCCGATTTGCAGATGCGTAGCATGTCCTATAATGATGTTGTGTTCTGAGGGTGCTAAAATGACCATGAATTCTAGAGTAACTATCTTTCTTCTTAACCCCTTTATGGTCTTCCAACGTGAATGGTAGGTAGATGGCTTCGACTGTTCACTGCTGCATCATTGTGTCCAGCGAAACATAGTAGCCAACCTGTTGAAGTTCGTACGTAGTTCTTTCTTCCACTCGCACGACAAGTGTATGAAACGGTACCCAAACATGATTTTGGTTGTGATACTGTTGTCAACGTATACTCTTTGTGGTATTTGCAAGAATTATTTCCTGCTTTGAGCTATTGTGTGATTTTAGGCCGACATTGGGATATGATTCCCAAAAAATATGACCATTTTCTTTGGTTCGGTTGTCATCCCTCTTGGTTCTAGGTTGTAGTTCTTTTGTGTCATTCTAAGTTCTTAGGCTTCCGGCAATTTCAGTTAGGTTGTTGTGTTGAATTTGTTCTTCTAACTCTTTTTTTAGGATGGTGCATTTTGTTGTGTCATGCCCATGGTTCTTGTGGATCGGAATTCATAATATTATGTTTTGTCGTAGGGCGTCTACATACTTTCTCAGGTTGCGAGGTTTGTCGGTTATGGCGAACATGTCGAATCTATGGTGACACCTTTCGTCTCGTAGGCTGGGGTGGAATGATCTTTGGTGTCGTCCTGCTTCTTCATGAGTGTTTGCGCTCTCTGTTTGGTAATTGTTATGGGCTTCCTTGTGTTTTGATGTTTGGAGGGCAGCGACTTTCAGATATGTTTCTTTTGCAGTTGTTCCTTCCTCCTAGCACAGATAGTATTACGCCTTTTCTTTAAGCTCTTGTCGCATGGTTGGGACTCTTCCCAATAACTTCCAGGACAACGACCTTGGAAGTAGACCATGGGTGAGTGCTTCTGTGACCATGTGATCATTTTCCCCCGGTACGTCTAGCTTTGCTTCGTTGAAGCATTTAAAATAATCTTTGACGGACTCTCCTTCGATCTACTTACATTCTATAATTTCTCGAATTCTTCCCGATATTTCCCCAACTGGGTGAAGTTCGTTAGGAAGAGTTCTTTGAGCTTTGTGAAGTTTCAAATACTATTTGGTGCTAGACTTTTGAACCATACCCTCGCATTGCGATCTAGAATGGTTGGGACATGTGTGTACCAGAACCTCTTGTCAAGTTTTAGCAACTGCATGTCCGACTCATACACATCAATATGGCTTTCCTCCTAGGTTGTGTCATCATAGACTTGAGATGTGGCAGTTTCATTGTGTTAGGGATATCATAATCGTGTAATTATTTGAAGACCGGGGAGGTTTGGGTTTCTGGTATAAATGTCGGTGTGTTTGTCTAGAAGAAAGGGAAATAAGGTTTGTTGTGGGAACAGTGTTCCGAAGGGATAAGTATTTATTAATATTTGACATCTTACAACACTCCCATTGAAAATGCTATTTGAAAAACATAATCATGACATGCTATCCATCATTATCATGGATTCAGTTTCTTTTAAAATTTTAAGCTCTTCAAACCTCTAAAAGAGGTAAAACATAAACACAAATTAACAATACTCACAAAGAACAAATTCAAAGTCTTGCCATATGTGATTTAGTAAGAATATCATCAGATACTGAAACAAACCAAAACCAAATTTTGAGAAAAATCCACAGTTATAAAACTCAAACATAAATAAATACCTACAAAATTTAATTCCCTGCTTTTAAAAAAGCACAGACCTCAAATCTCTAAATGGAACTTGAATCAGTCAGATGTTGTTTTCTTGGATTTTTGAATATTTTTCTTCCTTGTCTTGAGAGTGTCCACACTTGCCTTTTTCCTTTCTTGCGAAATCTGAACACAAATAAACACAAATTAAATAAACAAAACATATTATGGATTATGTGCTTCTTAATATAAATATAATAATAATAAATAAATGAAAAGTAAAGTAACCTTCATGGCTTCATAAAGTCTCCTCTTTTTACGTGACATGGCAACCTTTGACATGTTGTCATTATCATCAGCAAACTGTTTCAGATTTCCATCGTCTTCTATTTCTTCTTCTTCTTCTTCATCAACATTCTTCTCCTTCTTCTTCTTCTTCTTGCTCTCTTTAGGTGTAGTGGGTGTGTTTGTGTCTGTTTTCCCTTCCAGTTCTGCTTTTAGCTCCTCATGATACTGCGCTTGAAAAACCTCCATCTGCAATCCCAAAAGGGCAAAATCGTCATTTTACACATGTTCGTCACTCATACACCAACAATCTGTTTCTTTTTTTTCACTTAATGAGCTTATATTGGTTTAGCCACACTAAAACAAGTTTTTGGAATGCAAGGGTATAATGGTCATTTGTCAATCAAGAAAAAAAATACAATTTTTTAATCATTATCCATTCAGTCATTGGCATAATGAAACAGGGACAAAGAAGGAAGAAAGAAAGATTGTTTTAATGATCAAAGTGGACGGATGACCAAAGTACAAGGACCAAAAATGTAAATTTAAACCTTTCGTTTTCTTTCAGCAGCTTCTTTGGCTTTAGCGCGATCAATGATGCCTTCAGCAAGGAGATTTTGGGCATTATCAAAATCATCTTGTTCGCCACCTGGCATTGGGAGGATCTCTTTTCTAGCAGCAGCTTGAAGCCTTTTAATGGTCTCTGCATACTCAGGTACATACCCTTCTGCTTCATTGTCCACAAATGGAGACAAATGTGGTGGAAGAACCCTGAATTATACAAAATGTTCAGAATACATAATTCAAATGAGTAAATTTTACATTTTTGGTCCCTGGGTATTTTGACTTATGTCAATTTTGGTCCCAAAAAAGTTTTCTATTAACATTCTTGGTCTTTGTTCTTGTTCCAAGTAAAATCACTATACTTTTAGGATCAAAATTGCAGAAATCAGGGACCAAAATAGTCATTTTACTTGGAACAAGGACCAAAAATGTTACAAGATCCTGAAGTAAGGACCAAAACTGAAAAGAGAATTTTTTGGGACGAAATTGCAAAAATCAACTATACTCAAGGACCAAGAATGTCTGATTTACTTTGAACAAGGAACAAAAACGTTTCAAGAACCTCAAATAGGGACTAAATTTGTAAAAGAACGCTTTTTGGGACCAAATTCGCAAAAATCAGCCATACTCTAGGACCAAAGATGGTCATTTTTGTGAAAAGGGACCACAAATGTTTACAAGAACCTCAAATAAGGACCAAAATTGTAATAGAAAACATTTTCGGACCTTATTTGCAAAAAATCAGATATACTCTACAACCAAAAATAGTCATTTTACTTTGAACAAGGAACAAAAACATTACAAGAACCTCAAACAAGGACTAGAATTGTTAAATAAACGCTTTTTGGGACCAAAAATGTAAAAGAACACTTTTTGAGGAACAAAAATGCAAAAATCAGCCATACTCTTGGACCAAAGATGGTCATATTTGTGAAAAGGGACCAAAAATGTTACAAGAACCTCAAACAAGATCTAAAATTTTGTGATAGAAAACTTTTTAGGACCAAAATTGCAAAAATCAGCCTTACTTTGGGACCAAAAATGTAATTTACTTTATTAAGAATGTTAAAAAGTGGGTGTTTGCTGAAACTTACTTCCCAACCATATACTCTTCAGTTGGTAGTATAACACGTGCATTTATGCAATCAAAGACCCATTGTGGCTGTATATAATCTCTTGAAATAAACCTGTGACTCTGAGTTGGCCTATCAACAATCTACAAAAAAAATAATAATAACTAATAAGAAACATATAAAAGAATATCTTATAACAAGATAATAAAAAAAATACCTGATAATTAATGCTCTGGTTAGATTCCTCAAATGGAGCTCCATCTCCCTCCCATGACACCACACCACCAAATGCAGTAATCACAAAAAGCAATGATTCTCTTGGAACCTGTAAAAAAAATAAACAAAGACACTCACTTTAACAAGATGAAAGAATTAATAAATTACAAATATATATATATATATATATATATATATATATATATATATATATATATTCGACTTTATTTACCTCACGACTCAAGAAGAATGTTATGTCTTTGAAAAGGGTTTTACATGCAGTTGTTTCTTCATCATCTTCATTTTCATCAGCAGTGTTTTCAACAAGATGCATTAATGCACCAGGTTCATTAGCAGGAAGTTGGTCTTGAAGTTGAGCTAATCTAAGTTCAGATTCTTCATGATTTCCTCCATCTTTTTTGTCTTTAGCATCAACATACCTTGTCAAAGCATATAAATCTGCAAAAAGTATCAAGATTTATGGAATTTAATACACCATGTTCATTGATATTTTATCATATGGTAGAAAAATCATACCTGCAGCTAAAGCTTTCAATCGGGGATCAAGAATAGGTGGATATTTCAAATTAATCGAATTGTAAAGTCTGAGATTAACAAATCCAAGAAGAGTCTGCATATTTAATCATGTTATATGTAAGTAAAGAGTTGAAACAAAAGATAAACAAATGGAAAATATTCATAAAGTAGAAGCTTGATGATTATCATAAACCTCATAGAATTCCAAGAATGTAAGCATGATCTTGTAATCAACATCTTGAGGCATTACTTGTTGTAGTGCATGAGGAGTCAACCATGTGATTTTCTGCCCTTCAACCTCAGCCTGAAAAGGGCAGAATGGTAAATTTACATTCTACATAACATCAAATTTATATATGTGATGATTTATGTACCTGGTAATATATGCCTTTCACAGATATGAAAGCCTTTCGCAATTTATGTGTGCGAGAGACATATGCTTGCCATTCAAGACTCAACCTAAAGAAACATATAAAACATTAAGATATAAAATCGGATAAAAACAAAGGTCAACTTCAGATTTCAAAATATGGGAAGACAATCACACATACCCTCTACAGTTATGGATTCTTTCTGCTTGGATATTTTCCCTTTCTATAGCAGGTAATGCAGCAAAAAGATGCACCATGGTGAGGCCATCATCTAAATCTCTTAATGCATCAATGAACTTTGGATACCTGAAGTCAAATTTGTAAAAAGTAAGGACATAATAAGGAAACGCAACAAAAAATGGTATATAAGTTTGGATATAGTCATGCTAACCTCTCTCTGATAAGCATATCAAGTGTGTAAGAAGGTTTGCGTGTCAAGAGGCGTTCAGCAAGATCTTTGTTCTTCTTAGACATTGCTTTCTTTACCTTTTTCTCATATGCTCTCATCTCACGAAACTTGTCAAGAAGTGGCTCATGTTTAAGAAACAAAATATCTTTCATGTGATAATAGGTATGGTGGTTTCCCTTCACCTTCTTCTTCGGGTCCCGAGGAAACACACCTTTGAAGATACATAATCTCCTATTGAATCAAAAACAACCAAAACATTTAGATTATTAGTATACATAATTGAAAATACATAGCATGTTATGGCTGAATACTCAAACATATAGATATCAAATACAACAGAAAAGAGTAACTATTCAAATCCACTCTATTAGATGTTTTGCTTTTTATGTCAATAAGACCCTTCATGGTACTAAATGACATCAAATTAGGGTTCTGGACTTCTTATCTCAAATTCTCCCCTTTAATGCTCATTGAAGATAAATCAATACGTTTCACAACGAAAACTTCTTTCAAATTCTTCGTTTTACACCCTCATTCAAAACACTCGATATGAATATACATTTAACTACGCGAATATCGATTGTAAATTCAATCATTGAGCTTTTGTGCTTCTTATCTCAGCTCATAAACATACGCCAAGCTTCAAAGCAAATTAATACCTGAACACGGAAAGACTGACTTGCAGGTACTTAACGGCCTGAGACCTGGTGATGTATCTGGCGGCGTTCCCTTCCTTCTTCTTCCCCTGCAGAAGACAAGTAAAAACGCAACATAAAAAACAGTATTCTTCCGTTTAAGGAATTACTTGTATGTTTCGTTTGAAACTTACTGGAGGCCTGTAATGTTTAGGCATGGCTGCTAGCAGTCACGAATCTGCTTCTAGGAAAGACGGTGAGGTGCTCCGGTGAACGGTGCCTTTCTCTGAAGAGGGAAAGGGAGGCTGTGGGTGGCCGAAGTTCGGCGAGGAAGAAAGGGAGGCCGTATGTTCTTCGGTCAGTGAAACTATATATCTTAGGGTTTTCATTTTTTAAAATAATATTATATTATATATTGGTAAAGTCGGTAGGGTGGAATGGATCGATATTTACCTCCTTTAACTTTCAGAAGTCATATTTTCTACCCTTGTCTTTTTATAACTTTCAGAAATAACATTTTTAATTTTTTTACTTTGTAAAATATCATTTTTATTCCTTAACTTTAAATTTTTTAAAATTCAATTACACCTTCATTATTTAACCCTAGTATATGAACCCCTCCATTTTTTTTAAATCCGGTGTTTAACCCAAAAAAAACTATTTGCTTTTCTAATACATATGTCAGTATAAATTCGATTTTATTTATGTTTCGATATCATTTTTTTTAATGTTTTTGTGCTTATTTTTAGAGTAATTATAGGTTCGGTTCCGTCGTTTGGTTAGATTCGCACTTTCAATCCAACCTTTGAAATTTTGACAAGATGCATCCTTATGGTTTAAAGAAATTTCACTGCATATCCTTAGTCCATTTTAAAAAGACCATTTTGCCCTTACTTTTATATATTTTGTTTTTTCTTTTATATGTATACACACACAAACACACACACACACATATATATATAAAGTTTTTTTATTTTTTTTTATATTTTTCCACTTACATTTTATTTTATTTATTTATATTTTTTGTGACTTATATTTTTTTGAAATTTTATTTGAATATATTTTTTTGATGTTTTTTTGAAAAAAAAATCTTGGTTTTTTTTTTTTTGATGTTTTGTTCGAATATATTTTTATATGTTTTTTTGATCTTTTGTTTTTTTATATTTTTAAAGCATTTTATAAATATTTTTTGTATAAAAAATATAAAATGTTTTATGTATAACACATATTAGGTGTAAAATTATTTATTTTTATAGTATTATTGTATAGGCTAATCGGAATTCGTAACGAGAGTCAATGGCTTCGAGTTCAATTTTTTGGTTTTAGAAATATTTAACATTTTGTTTCGAATGGCAAATGCTAATCAGAATTCCTATAACTCAAACACATGTATCAATGTTTTCGAGTTTATTTTAGAAATTTTGTTCGTTTTCGAGTTATATGGTTCCAATTAACCATTATATAAGTTGAAATTCGTTTTCGAAGTTCGGTTAACTTATCTATTAATTGTATTAAAAAATAATTTTATACCTAATCTATGTTAATAATATTCACATTTAATGAACTTTTTTACATTTTTTACTAAAATTATTTTAAAAAATATAAACAAACAAAACGTCAAAGCATAAAATGCATTCAAACAACACGTCAAAAAACTAGAAATGATTATTCAAAAAAATATAAGCAAACTAAATGTAAAAACATTAAAAAAAATATATTCAAAAAACGTCAAATAAAATCTAAATAATAAATATAAGTAAATAAAATAAAATGTAAGCGAAAAAATATAAAATAAATAAATAAGCAATAATATATATATATATATATATATATATATATATATATATAAGAAAAACAAAAATATAAAACTAAGGGTAAAATGTTATTTTTAAATGGACTAAGGATGTGCCCTGCAATTTTTTTTAAACCATAAGGATGCATCTTATCAAATTTTTAAAGACTGGACTAAAAATGAGAATCTGTCCAAACCATAGGGACCAAAACTATAATTTACTTTTACTTTTATGTGCATTTGCCAAGCACATATAATATTTTTTGATTATTTGAATTTTCATTTGTTAACTTAAACAAATCTTACTTGCTTATTTTTATGTACGTATCGGTATTAATTATAGTTATTTTACGTTTTCGTGATTATTTTTATGTACATTTCTACGTATGAATTTAGTCACAATAATATGTTTTAATTCGACCGTATATATTGGAGTTAGTGATGCCGACCTTGTATATTAATCTACCAAAAAATATAATGATAACTAACTTTTATTGATATAATCATCAAAATTCAACTTAGAAAACGGATTCAACAACAAAGCACGGCTGGAAATATTCTAGTGTGTAATTATTATTTAATTTAGACTAAATTATAGAACTCATTCATATGGTTTGGTCAAATTTGAAGTTTTAGTTCTATTTTCCATAAAACTGATACAGTGCATTATTGTGATTTTCAAACCTTATAGTTTTGGTTTTTGATCCGTATAAAATGATTGTATTACCTTTATATAATTAAATTTGGCTTTTTTATTATATAATAAATTGTGTATATAGGAATTAAATTTGGTTTTTGATCCAAAGACACCAAGTATATACGCTTTTATGTTTTTTTTTCTCTCACAAGGGTTTCCACCAAATCATTTATTTGGTTGCTTTTTATTTTCACCTGCTTCAGCCCTAGCCATTTTATTATTACAACAAATGTTTAGCAAGGTATTTGATAAAACCTATTTTTGTTCCTTATGTAAAACCGACCTCTTTTACATGTGTTTGATTCAAAATTGTAATTTTGTCATATAAATTTGATCTTATTTTGTTTCAACATGATACAACAAGATTCTAAATGGCATGAGACGTGGCGTTGTAGCAAGACCAAGCTTTAAGCTTAACAAGCCATGATGTTTTTCAAGATATGATGTAAGACGATGATTTTGTATTAATTTATAATTATATTACCACATAAATATAAATTTATATAAAATATAACTACTTTTTAAAAGTGTTATATCAATAAGTGATAACAAAAAGTTAACAAAAAACTTAATACTTATATCCTCAATTAGAAAAGACATAACAAACAGCAAAAAGAATGTGTCTCAAACGAAAAAACACGCGTCATATCATGCATTGTCATGCATCACGCCTAACAGCAACGTTATGAGGCTTCGTAACAGCAAAGGCACACCTCAAGCCTTGACACACCTTTTAGAACACTATGATCCAGTGATATTCTTTTACTACTTTATTGTTGATGTTTCTTTTTTCATGTAGAATGTTTTCTTATATTTTTTCTAAATTTCACATTACAAACTTTCTAAGGCTACATTTAACAAGACAAAAGACAACAAGTTTTATCTCATTAACATTATTTACAAACTATACAAGTGTTATTATGTACAACAAATAAGACTAAGTGAACCCATAACAAAATGGTGAAGACAGTTCAATCAGGTGCATTCACATATATGGATGTTTTACATGATCCTAATACAACAAATCATATAAATGAAAAGATTAAACCTACAAACACAAAAAATAAAATAAAAATGAAAGACATTCAAATATGCACATACCCACGTCTATTCTTTAGTGGTGTGTGCTGTATGTTCTTCAGACTTAGCATTTACTGGACACATAGATGCATATTTACAGAGGCAGCATTTCCATCTTTCATCCTCAAGAACATAATTAGCTTCTCTTTCACCTTTCCAAAATTCAATACTTGACTTAATTTGACCCGTGACCCAATCAGAATCATATAAATATTGGTTTTCGCCTATCAAAGATTGATCTTTTTGGTACTCGTATCTATCCCCATTGATTAAAAAAAACAATTTTATCAATATAACTCGGAAGAATATGCGAATTAGATCTTTAAAATTTAATTTTTATAAAAAAAAAATACTACCAACTTACCTTAACAAAAGCTCATTGTGAGCTTTGGGCAGCTTGGAACATATATATTGGTATTGTGTTAGTACATCATGAAGTGTCTGCAACCACATCAAAGTTAATAAAACGACCGATCGAAGCACGTTTAATCATAAAGAGAAAAAGACGAAAGTGCCCCTAGGGTTTGAGTCTGAGCAGCTAACCCTAAACCTTGATAGCTGACAACTAACCCTAAACCCTATGTTTTGACTGGATTTCAAGGTGACTTTTAAGACTTTTGTGTTTAGGGTTTAGGGTTTATGTCGGTCACCTCAAGGGTTGTTGTGCATATGATTTACTTCTCACATGATGCGCTGCAGCTGGTCATGACATGACAGTGTGGGGCAGCTTAGGGGATGCTAAAAGATAACTTTTTTTTTTTATAAAAAAAAGAAGAGAAAAAAGACAAAATTACCTGAGCCTCGACACCTGCTTGAATAGCACTTTCTTGGATTTCTTTGGATAAAACGTAATTGGGATTTAAGGAAAATAATTTTAAAAATTGTGAGGTAGGAAAAGGATTAGCAACTAGATTATCCCAAAGGTACTTATAGCACATTAATTGAAGCCTTCCGTTTCTTTGTTGGGGTTCAGATGGAAGATTGTTTTGTGAACGCGTTTTTGTTTCCACCAATGTTGGAACATGTCTATTTTCCATTAGTGTTGTCTCACGAATTTCGTCAATAACTCCAACCACACATACACCTTCCACAAACCCTAATCTGTTTGAAGCAAACATAATGCGATAAATTAAGTGCCAAATGTTTGTCTAGAATAGAAGTAAAAAAAAACAAATATAAAGATTAAAGAGTTAATCAAGCTTACATTGGCAACTCGCGTGTTAATCCTTCAAGAAATAATTGATTAGTACCATGTATGAAATTTATGAATTTCAAAGCCCATCGTTCTTCAGATGATCTTATAAGCACTTCTACTGTTGTTATAACCTGTTAACATATCACTCAAAATGATATAATGAAGAGAATAATAATAATAATAATAATAACAAATGCAAATGGAAATTAATCATTTTTGAATGCTTAAGGTACCTCTGCTTCAAGTACTGCATGACGAGCACTTCCTGCTTTCATGGCTTTACTAGCTTTCGGCTTTCCACGAAGAAGAAAGAACTCCTGCTGTTTTTCACACCATTCCTAAAGCAAAAAAATTAACAGAAATTTGTTGGATTCATGACAAAAATCACTGTAATTGATAAAAAAAGACACCGAAGACGGTGAAATTCACATAAAATCTACCAAATTAGGTACAATATTACACACAAATACATCCAAATACCCATCAACAAGCAACTTCATCAACCAGTTTTGAATAACTAATTTGCTAGAAAGCAGGGAACTTGACATAAGAGGAAGAGAAAGTAAAAACCTAATTGAGAGAAAGATTAATGAAAGAACCAATTACCGTAGACGTGATATCAGTAACGAACAGTCCTGTTTTCCTTCTGAAACGATACAACAACGATTCAGTAAACTTTTTCTTCTTTTGGGTTCTCCCGATTCCAATTCCATCTTCGATATCGCCCACGCAGTTGCGTTTCGAAAGCAGGGTAATTGACGTAACAGACGGAGGATTACGGTGGACGTGGAGGGAAGTGGGAGAGGAGCGGGATGCGAAAGCGAAAGAGAAAGCGGCTTCGATTAGTGACATTTCTTCGTCGCTGACGATCTCTGTCGGGATCTGAGGCGGTGGGGATGATGAGATTTGGGGGGTTTCGATGGGAATGGGAGGAGTCGGCGGACCGATGACTTCGGGAGCAGATTCAAATCCTACTTCGGTGGCCATTCTCGGAAAATGATCGTTAGAACTGGCGACCCGCGCGACAGTAAAAAGAAGCAAGAAACATGTTTTTCTTGCGACTTCCTGTGGAAGCTTTGAGCCTTTGGCTTTGAGTTCTAGTTTGGGGAAATTCTTTTTTAGACTTTGGTTATTTTTTTTAATGTATTATTAGCCCTTAATTAACTTATTGTTTTTGTTTAACACACATCATTATTAGTTATTACCGCATAAAATCGGTTTTTTTTTTTTAATGTATTACTAGTGTAGGTGGTCATGTTTTGCATGGGTTGGATGTTGATTACAAGGTAAAAGCATACAAAGGATGATTAAATAACAAAAGTAACCTACTTTGATTTCATCATATTATAACTCTATAAAAAGAAAATCTTTGTAAATATAATGTTGTATTTAATTGTACAAAAAAAGGATGTTATTGCTACAACAAAAGAAATAATTGAAAGTGCACTTGTAATTGTTGTGATTAGCATTAAGCCGAAAGAAATTAAGAATATTCACTTTCTCCATCGTGTCACCCGGTGGTTTTCCGAAATTGCCCATACAACATCGGGCATTTTCCAAGCTAAATCAATGCCTGTGGCTTTTCAGTTGTGTGTTTTCCTGTCTTGCATCTTAAATGACAAAACAATGAAGTCATTAAATGTTATTTTTAACAGTGCACAATGCAGCAAAATATACATGCAACATACCTTAGAAATTCCAGAAATAAGGTGAAATCATGATTTTTTTTTTGCAACAACTCCATTCTTTCATACCGTCATGATCCAGGGGCTGAAATACGACACAAACCAAATGAAAATGTAAAAAAAAAAAAAAAAAAAAAAGAAACAGGATATTATCGGTGTTAAGTTTAGCAATGTTGGATGTATTTGTAAAGATTGTGAAGAAACAGGCGACCATATTTTGTTAGACAGAAAATTTGTCTACATTTGTCTTACACACAGGGACCATTTATGTAACTTTGTCTTACACGATGACCGTTTCTATAACTTTCTTTTATGTAAGGACCATCTCTGTAAATTCATCTATTTGTTATAGAGGGACCACTTCTGTAAATTTGTCTTAGGTGGCGATCGTTTCTGTTACTTTGTTAGACAGAGATCATTTCTATAACTTTTTCACACAAAGGGACAAATTCTATCCGTTTTTCTGAAAGACACAAACCATTCATGTATTTTTTTTTTCTTTCACACAAGGACTACTTCTATCATTTTGTCTATTTGACAACTATTGGGACCAAAATTACAATTCACTTTTGTTACAAGGATCGTTTCGGTCATTTGAAAACTACATGGACCAAATGAACAATTCAACTGTTAAATTATACCTTCTAATCTCCCATCATATGAAATTCATAACTATTAAATAAAAAGCTTACCAGGCAACATTGTGCGTTTTTGAAACTTGTGTTCGATTATGTCTTTAGAACACCTTCTTACATCATTCTACCAAAAACCAAAATCCCAAAAATAGTAGTATGAGAAATATATAAAATTAGAAGTAAAACAGGTGATATGCTTTTCTAATTAGTTACTCGCTGAATTTGAATTGCAATCCCTTGCCAATAATTCTACATTTATGTTTCTATTTATGGCATTCAACCCTTTGGTATGATGATAAAGAGTGTGGTCCTTATCAATTTGTTGCATAACTATCATTTGCTTCCCAGCATAATCTCACCAATAAATAGTAATGCAGTCTTTATTTATATGTATGGTATAGAACCATGTGTTGATCTCTTTGAGGATCAACCTCAGGCTCTACTTCTCATTCCTTTTTGTCTTTACAACACCTGAAAAAAAACATTTGAAATTCACGATACTTATTATGTTATCAAGTTATCATATGTTTTTTGGAATGGAATGACTCGTTATGCTATGAAGTTATCATACTTAGATAAACTATAATTCTTAAGCTTTTGCTAAGATGGGCCATTAAAAAATGATAAATGATTCAGAAACATCACGTGAATTTTTGTTAAGTGAGGCTTCAAATGTATCCTTTCAATTTGACACCAACAATGACAAACCTAAATTTTGGCATCGTTGCCTCCTTCGCCTTCAAAATAGACAAAATCCCTGCAAGAACCAAAACAGAAAGAGAGAAATCAATAACAAAGAAAAATTACGAATCTGGGACATTTGAAGTAGCATAAAGCAAACAAATAAACATAAAGTTTCACCAATTTCATGGTGACCAATAAATTTCTTGAAAGAGATAATGTACAAAGAGTTTTTCGTACACAAACATAGAGAAATTCAACAAAAGATCATATGACAAAAGGAAAAAATAAAATACATATGTACCATTAAAAAAATAAACATACTAAACTTGAATCCAAGTGTGTATTAAACTCTATCAATAGGGATTTCTCCGAGCACCAAGAATTTTTTTTCCCTTCGTATATAATTTGTTCAAATCTGGAGCATCACAACTGATGTATTCTTGTTAAGGTTGTTGACAACTTGACTAAGGATATATCCAAGAAAAATACAACCTGGAACGAAAATAACAAAAAACAAAACACGCCTGAGAAAAATTATAAGTAGTCCAGGTGGCCTTCCACTGTGGCAACCGTCTGCCATATTAGATTCTGGACTAAAAACAATAAAAGGGATGGAATTTTAGTATTAAACTAACTATTTCGTAATCATAAAGATTTCGATCTCCACCATTGTTTTCATCTTCATCCACATCATCTGCAACATCTGACATGTCACCTTCTGCCATGTAGTTAATTTGGTCAACTTTGCCACTCTCACTTCTTCACCATATACAAAAATCCACAAATAGAATACAAAAAATAAGACGCAAAATCATTTTACAATGAAGTCTGAATAGCATAGGTGAAGCAATATAAATTAGTAACATAAAATTGCAATCAATTCAAGTGATTACCTTTGTCTTAAAGTCATTATCGTGAATTATAAATTCCACCACAAAAGTTATAATCACTGCTTCAGACCTGATGGATACATGAGAGAGCAAAAGTCATTAGAACGGGAGGTGGGGAAACCGAAGGTAAACCCTAAAAATGACAAACACAAATGTAATATATCAAGAGAAATTAAAAAAGTGAAATGTAAATGGGGTTCCTAAATCGAACAAACCTTATCAAAATTATTCTAAAATCAAAGTGTAATGAAACACATGGGATAGAAATCGAGACATGTTGAAGCATCAACCTTCTACCTTCTGTGACCCCTCAAATCTTCTTAATTTGGCACAAAGCCCATCGTAGGTTGACTTTTCTGAAATCGGAATAAGCAATTTACTAAGAAACCAAATTAAGTGATGATAAAATACAGATAAAGTGAGGTGAAATTGGGGGAATTAAACCCTAATCGAAGTGCTTCATGTGATGATGGTGGCGTGACCGATTGAACCACCTTTTCCGTCGACCTCACCACCTCCTGTGTTAATTAGATTCTACAGGTAACGACGGCGAAACCTCCTACGTCAAGGATTTTTGTTTTGATATAGAGAAACAGAGGGGAGAGAACCTAAACGGTGAACAGGTTGTGGTCTTCCGATGTTATCTGCTTTTCGCCCCTCTCTCACTCGATCTTTGGATGTCGCAAGAAGGGAGGGGAGGCATCAGCCTTTGTCGAAATGTCGTTGGAAACCACTGATCGGAGTATAGAAAATGTGGAAGTAAGATAATGGCGGTCGGTTGATTCGAAGTAGATGAAGCAGAAGAGGCTAAGGACGAAAAAAGTAGATAGGCGGTGGAGCGGTGGGGGTTAGAGGAACGGTAAAAAAAAATCACCGCATGCACTGTTCCTAATAACATTGTGCTTTGATTAGTATATAAATTATCCCTTCCCATCTAAAAATTATTTTGGTCATGTATATTCTATGTATATATAAGATTTCACTTAAACCATCAAAATATGGACTTATGTGTTTTGTCTTAAATGAGTTCTAATTCTATATGTGCATCTCGTACTCACAGTTTAGTGTCTCTTTTTCATGTGTTTTTTTCATGAAGCGGTTATTAACCTATATCTAGATCTTGAGCATAGACCTGAAACTCGATTTTCAGATCCTACTAAACTTCCTCAAATTGGCCGAACAACCAAAACTTATGGACGACATGATCTGTGCTTGAAGAATTTTACATGAACATCCTAAACTTTGATATATGGAAATTGAAACAAGTACGCTTATTATATATATATATATATATATATATATATATATATATATATATGGCTAGGTTATTTTGTTTCTTATATTTATTGCGTGCTAGAATGCACCAATAGGAACTTAGTAAATTAAATAATTATTTAATTAAATAGATATATATATTAAATGATTTCCATAATTATATGTATATTAAATGGTATCCATAATTATAGTTCTCTGTTTATGGAAACTAATTAAATCTGTCATTAATGTTAGCAATAACATTCTTTCAGAATGAATTCGCATCTAGGTTTTTATATATGAGTTCGTATTTTGTTTCAGGACTCGGTCACTTAAAATATAATAAAGTTGCATGGAATATGAAGAACGAAAGTGTATTCTACTATAATACACTCTAATTCTGTTGGAATACCCTCTCATTCTTCTATATATGAATTCATTCTGAAAGAATATTATTGTTGACATTAATGACAAATTTAATTAGTTTTCATAAAACTGAGTTATAAGTATAGATAGCATTTAATATACATATAATTAATACTAAATTCCTATTGGTGCATCCTAGCACACAATAAACGTGAGAAACATTTGAACCTACCTCTCTCTCTCTCTCTCTATATATATATATATATATATATATATATATATATATATATATATATATAGAGAGAGAGAGAGAGAGAGTTAGGTTCAAATGTTTTCACTATCTATTGTGTGTATGTATGACTGATTCTGGACCAATCATTTTAGTTATTTTAAAAAAATAATTAATGCATATTAAATGCTGAAGATGTAATTAATACCTATTATATCTTCAACATGTAATATGCATTAATTACTTTCTTAAAATAACTAAAATGATTGGTCCAGAATCAGTCATACATGCACACAATAGATAGTGAAAACAAAATAACCTAACCCTATATATATATATATATATATATATATATATATATATATATATATATATATATATATTAAAGCCCATGGCATGTTTCAACGGTGACTTTTTTCACTTCTCACTTTTGACACAGTTTTTTTATATATTCCTATCACTGCACACTTTGTTTAACTAATTCACAATACACTAAGCAAATTAGTAATTCCAACCTAAAAACAGAGCAAATGAAGAACGAAGAACTAAACAACGTCATCCTCGTACTTATCGCTTACCTTCGAGAGATAGCAGACATTATAGAAGCAGCTCAAACCAAATTACAAGAAGGATTCACCATGGAAGATAGCTCTCATACCACCATCTCCATACATGCAGACCACCCCAATTCGAAAATCCTAAAAAACATCCTTCAAGATGCCACAGTCGAGGAGCAGTCCATGGAGGACAACATCTCCTTCATGCTTGGATCGATCCATAAAAGGATTGGAAAGTATAAACGTACAATGAAAGACTCGGATACCTTGTAATAACGTTTTTGCCGAGTAAAACCATGTTCATATTTTAAGAGATACAATCAGTTCCATAGTAATATATAAATAAATGGAATATTAGTGTTACTATCTTTTAACCTTATTACAATTAAACAATATACGTTATAATCTAACTCAAGTTATTACATTTCACACTCTTCTTACTTACTTTTATAATATACAGACCCACATATGTATATACAAAACACCGAAGTATATTCTCCCTCAAAAGTAAATACGAAAATTAGAAACTCATCATTACAAACCCTGTCCTTATCCATGCAGTACTAAGATAATACACACCTACAAAATGTAAGCGTCATAAATGACACCAACTAGCTACATCTCAGTCACTATATAACAAGCAACATCCGAAATCATATCAAACAAAATCAAAATAAAGGACAAAATGGACACAAGAACCACAACCTTGATCCAAAAAAAAGAGGCCAGAAGGAAGATGCAATCCATTGTCACAAGAATGCTACACAAAGAACATGTAAGACTTGATGACCTCAAAATAACCCACACCAACTTGACAAACGACCTTCACACCAAACTGCAAACAATCAACAACCTGAACAACGATCCAGACTCAACCTACAAATCCTTTACCTTAAGAACTCTGCTCTCCTGCAGTTCTTCCGACCAGCTCATGAAGGAAAGATTAAATCACTCCATCACACTTACGGAGACAACCATCACTATGCTCCAAGACATGGTCCAAATTCTGCAGGCTAGAAACATATAACCAAAAACCAAGTCAAGCAAAACAGTTCATCATCTAGTTTTTGTTATAAAAGCGGTGGTTTATCTAAGTACAAATATTTGTGTAAACATGTTAGCGTGTACTCCTATGTCAACAACTTTCATCACCCGTGCAACGCACGGGCCTTTTCCTAGTTCGAATAAAACTTTATAGATTAGGGATCAATTATAAACCGAAATTGTTAGGTTTTATCAGGGTCCACAACACATTGATGTCTTACTTGCTATCAGAGCACGTGTATATATATATATATATATATATATATATATATATATAGTCAAATGACTAAATGATAACACTATAAGACTACCCCCATTGGTAGTTTTGGACGAGCCGCTCGTCAACTTTTTATTAAAAAAAATGAAAATTACATAAATATCGACAGCCTAGGCCACACACACGATCCAAGTTCACAAAAGATTGTCATATTATTTTGATGCCAAGTGCTTATTATTTAGGGGATAGATATATATTACTTTTTGATAAAAAAAAAACTATTGTCATTAAAAAAATCAATTTTATCTCGATAAAAAAAATTAAAAAAAAAACTAAAATTCATGATTTTTTGTTATCTATTTATATAAATAGAGTATAATATTGATATAATTCCAATTTATTTTTATTATATTACTTATTTTTTAAAATAAAACTAGGTTTGAGTTGGATTGTTAATGGGTATGGATAATTGAATTGGGTTGAGTTCTATAGGTGTAAGAGAGATAAATTAGTTTTTTTATATAAAAGTTATGGTGGGTTGGGGTTGCTAATGGGGGTGGTCTAAACAATACCTCATTTGTATGCAAGATTAGCTATCTTGAATGTGTATTTTGTGAGTAAACACATTATCCTAGTTATGAGTTAGAAGTTTATTGCAGTGCATGTGAGCATTCTTTGTTTGAATATTCTTACACGATGATGATGTAGGACACTTCTCACTTTATGACTATATGACTTGTATGGTTAGACATGTGATATTGATTTGTGAAAGGGATATAAACATATTACATTGCATCTATTATTTTTATAACTATATTGATGATATTTTGATTATGAATAAATGATTGATAATAACTCATGACTTTTATTTCAACTTACTTGGGGCTTACCACTAACTAAATATTTAAGAGTTTTCAATGAGTTAAGGACTATCCCAATTTGAGGATGATTTAAGACTTTACTCTTTATCAATAGTTTTACAATTGATTTTTGGGAGCTTCTTATTATTCAAGGGAATGTGTCAATTAATTTGATTTCACAAGTGTGAAATATCAACATTACTCACTAGACTTTCCCATTTCCTAACCTATATTTTGACATGTATTTAGGTGGTAGTAGTGAATGAAGACTTAGAATATGACTTGAATATTTAGAAAGCTATACTTGTTGTGTGGTTGCTTTGAACTTTTATTTAGATGTTACAATTGATTAGCCATCCTCTAAAGTACTTTTAAATCATTGATATTTTATGAACAATGACTATGAGACCATATTTTCGTAAATGATGTTTTTAAATTTGATTGAAGATTCTTGAAATGGATTAAATCAATTAAATCAAACGAGAGGTGTTTCATTGGTGGTTGAAGGAGAATTCAAAACCATGAAAGCAATTAATCCAAAATCGTGTTTTCCATTCAATTTTTTTTATCCAAATCATAGTTTAACATCATTTTCAAGTGTTAAGCTCTCGAGGCAGGCATATTCCTATTTAAATGTTTGAGCTTCTATCAATGGTAAATCACTTCCTAGATTTATCGGTCATGAATTGGTGATAATACTTTTATGATCCAATGTATTTAGTAATAATATATGATGCTCTATTACCTCATTGAAAATTAATCCACATACTTGTTGGATAATGGATTATGAAGTTTAGACCGGTGTTTTAAGCCCTAACATAAGTGAATTACTCCTTGACTTGTTTAAATCTAAATCTAAACATGGATTTAGTACTATAACATAATTAGAAACTTTATTTTAATACTATGAGTTCCATTGATAGTGTTTAATAATAGTAGTTATTCTTTGAGTTTTGAAACTTGGTTTGATAATGAAGTTGTGACATCCCTATTTTCACGGCCAGAAAAGACCAATTTGGTTATGCTTATTTAAAAATTAGAGTATCATTTTTGAAGAATAATATTGTGGAATTTGTTCCCATAAAACATGATAATGATGTTATCAAATTATTTCCTAAGAAATCTATTTTATTTATATTAAAACATTTGGAATGTCATCATCAATACAAAAACATAAGTATAACGAAATATCACAAGCCTTACAGTAGTTAAACTAGTGGCTTAAAATTCTTTGAATCTCTCAGCAGAATGTATCTTTAATATCGCTACTTGTGATACGATAAACTGAGTGGGTCGCGTTGGGAAACCTGGTGAGCACATAGGGTTTTTAACCCACAACTATATAATTATTATGTTTAATCATCGAACAATTAACCCAATTTATCATCCTCATTATCTTCTTTATCCTTAAGGTTGTACCCTAAGAATCATTTATTCTTCATTTATTTATTTCTAATGATTGTCCTAATGAATAGACACGAAATCCATCGTTGTCAGGGTTTATGTAACAGGCATTAAGTCCATAGTTGCCGATGTTATCTATTAGGCACAACTACCATTTTTATCTATTAGGCACGGTTGTCAATGTTATCTATTAGGCACAACTGTCACTGTCATCTATTAGGCACATCTGCCAATGTTATCTATTAGGCACAGTTTCCAATGTTATCTATTAGGCACAACTGCCGGTATTATCCATTAGGTGCAACTGCCATGATTTTTAGAGTACATCTGGTGAACACGTGGTTCAAAAACACCTACATGCTACCAGTCTGCTAGCGTTCCACTGAATTGTCTAGAATAGTCCATAGTTGTCCTTTATACTCTGCTAGATGACTGGATCAACTTTAAAGTCAAGTCTTCTCATCATCTTTCATCTCTCATCATCTATATCATCTTTCATCTCTTATTATTCATATAGCCATCTTTACCTAATATATATTTATAGGTATAAAAATACATATACAATTTAAATCACGTAAAACATGTATAAATCGTTCATCTAGCATAGATATCAGGAACACATATAATAAACACATATAACATGTATTATTAAATATTTCATATCTATGTGTAAGATGAAAGTAACTATGCACTTACCTGTTAAAGTGATGATTTGTAACTTAGGCAACGCTTCACTTATAACAATTGTCTTTTCCTTTGAAGAAACCTAGTATCATTATCACTAAGTATTGGTTTATTATTTATTGCGACTAACTATTAGTCTAGATTCATCATTAACTCAAAGTCTACTTCAAGATCTATCAAGTAAGGAACAACTAGGTAGGATCATATCGAAGGTAGGATCTGTTTAGTATACAAAGTATGTTGTTAGGAAATCCCACTTTAAACACCTCACTAAATCATAACCTAGATAGCATCCTTGTAAGTAGATCAATCAGTATAACGACTTGGAATCACTGATAAATCTTGTTTATAGGGTCATAATAACGATAATGAACTTAAACATAAGTTATACTTAAAGTATGGTAAGCATAACTCACTTACAAGGGGGTTTAGCGAGGAATCGGGCTTTGTGCGGGCACAACTTAAACATAAGTTATACTTAAAGTATGGTAATAACTCACTTACAAGGGGGTCATAATAACGATAATGAACTTAAACATAAGTTATACTTAAAGTATGGTAAGCATAACTCACTTACAAGGGGGTTTAGCGAGGAATCGGGCTTTGTGCGGGCACTTACCTGTTAAACTGATGATTCGTAACTTAGGCAACGCTTCACTTATAACAATTGGCTTTTCCTTTGAAGAAACCTAGTATCATTATCACTAAGTATTGGTTTATTATTTATTGCGACTAACTATTAGTCTAGATTCATCATTAACTCAAAGTCTACTTCAAGATCTATCAAGTAAGGAACAACTAGGTAGGATCATATCGAAGGTAGGATCCGTTTAGTATACAAAGTATGTTGTTAGGAAATCCCACTTTAAACAACTCACTAAATCATAACCTAGATATCATCCTTGTAAGTAGATCAATCAGTATAACGACTTGGAATCACTGATAAATCTTGTTTATAGGGTCATAATAACGATAATGAACTTAAACATAAGTTATACTTAAAGTATGGTAAGCATAACTCACTTACAAGGGGGTTTAGCGAGGAATCGGGCTTTGTGCGGGCACAACTTCTAAGCTGAAAGTTCTTCTTCTCAGGGGCTTCTGGTGCTTTGGGACTCACTACTAACACCTAGGAGGTGGTAGAGAAAATGTCTTAGGATCTTAGGGTTTGGGAGAGAATGGAGTTGAAAGGTGTGAAGAAATGAGTGAATTCTGACTCTATTTATAGGTTGTCCAGGGGTCTCTCATGTAGTGAGACACACCTCTCACGTCGTGAGTCTTGTGTAGGCACCAAGGCTTCGCCTACTGCTGACACGTGGCGCGGGACACACAGCCAATTTTAAAAAATTCATAACTTTCGCATACGAGCTCCGTTTTTTGAGGTTTTTTATATCCACACGTAGGTATTTCCAAGTACTACAACTTTCCTTTTGACCCCACTAGCTAATTCTTAAACGATTTTAAATTTAACAGTCTGAGAAGATTACACTGTTAACGGCTGTGTAAAATTCATAACCTCTACATACAAATTCCGTTTTCGACTGAATTTTTATCGTTGAAGTCCTATTAATGAGATCTTCAATTCTAATTTAGGTCATTTTCGATAAAAATGACCGATCTAAAATTCAATTTATGAGTTGTATATTGTTACACCGAAACTTCGAAAAATCATAACTTCCTCTTGTGAAGTCAGATTTGGACGTTCTCTATATGCACGCTTTCGGTTTAATGAATACTATGACTTTAGTTTAGATTACTAAGGCAAAAAAGTAATTTGTCCAAAACGTATTCATTGGGTCTTGCTTGTCAGGTTCACCTATAGTTCCATTACCGACTTTAAGTATCCATTCTGCAAAGTCTGATGTGGAGAATTGAGTACCAGGATTACCAGGTGCATTCATCAACCTCATATTCTCGATTTACCTTTAACGTGAAAGGATTTCCACTGATAGCAATGAGGTAGTGTCGAAGAGACAATGGCTTCGCGAGTACTTTTTGACTTGACAAGTAAGGTTTGTCTAAAGTCTCCTCCAAGAAGAACAGAAACACTACCAAATGGTTTCTGATCGCAGTCAAGATTGTCACGAAGTGAACGGTCAACACATTCAAAGCAACGTTGATCACTCATAGGTGCTTCGTCCCAAATAATTAGCAAGGTATGTTGTAGCAATTTCCGCAAGTGACGTCTTCTTTTTAATGTCGCATGTTTTTTATCAGATAGGTCAATATGTATTATGAACCTTGAATGTGTTGTCCGGCCGCATGGAAGCAGAAGTGAGGCTACTCCAGAAGCGGCTACAGCAAGAACCACTTTCCCAAGTGATCTGAAATATGAGATTATAACAGTCCATAAAAAGGTTTTCCCGGTACCTCCATGGCCAAAAACGAAAATGAGAGACTGTTTTTTCATTTCATTTGATGTAACAACTGCTTGGTAGACAACCATCTGCTGTCTGTTTAAACGGAGAGCATTTGGAGATGTTGTCTATGAAAATCTTCTTTGTCATACATGCTTTCCTCTAGTAGGAGACGGTTAGTTAGGACATTTACGGAAGAATCGGATGGAGTAGATAACTTGAAATCAACCAATGATCTACTTGGAGTACTTGAACAAAACATATTCTATAAATCCTATAGCAGTTGTTGTTGAATTATATCAGAATGTACGTAAAAGGATCTACCTGGAAATTCAAGATGAAGTTTATGTACATAATCATCCACCATTTTGGCGTATGCAGATTCCTATAGTGAGAATGGATTGTTGACTTCACAAAAGAGTAGAAGATGATAGAAAGGGACCGTAGCTGATGGGAAGTCGCCCAAAGCTGATGCTTCATTAAAGGCATCCATCCATTCAATATCATCTCCTATTAAACCAAAGAGCGTTACATGCATCATGAAAAGTTGCATATAATTGGCCTGACACAGTCCGAACATCTTCATATGATATACATGCTTTTTAGTGACACAACAACATCCGTAGATAGAAGAGTTCGTCAGAAGACAGATGTACAAAAAGCAATATGCCAATTGCTTTTGAAGATTCATAAACCCTTTGTGACCATTATTTAGAATCAGAATCCCATTTATAATGTTTTGGATAGTCCATGTAAGTTAGATTATGTCCTGTAGGGTCACATGCATTGCTATCGAACCATCCCAGATGTGGCGTTCTGTTGGGTTTTGGTATACTACAACATCATATGGTGCACATACAACCCAAAATACCTTGGATCTATGTTTTCACTAATTATACATGCAAATGGTTTCCAAGGTATTAATCTTACAACTAGCATGCATTTAACATAAAAATATAATATACTAGTTAGCATGACATACCTTTTGATGGAGCTTGAATTCTTGGTGTATTTGGCCTTAAAGAGCTTAGCCCCAATAGTGTGGAAGTCTCAAATGGAATCACAACACACCATGGACAAAGGATAAACTTGAGAGAGAATTCCATGCACATAAAAGACACCATGAACTCTAAAAAGATACAAGTGGCGATTTTGGGCAATGAAGTATCTATTTATATGTGGGATTTCTAGGGTCATGGATATAACTCAAACCCATACCCATGGGTTTTATGATCCATGGTTCATGTGGCCCAACTCTTTATGTATCCATACATAAACTTGGTCAAACATGGATCATAAGCCCAACACATATAAATATAACTAATTATCATAATTAGTCCCCATAGATTTAATTAGTCTCTTTCGACCACTAAATTAATTCCAAATTAATTTTTGATCAATACTAATTAAAACATATGATTTTATATTAATATATTATTACTTATAATATATTAATAAACCATAAATAACCTTCTCTCAAAAGTTCATCCTAACAAATTGTCCTGATGATATGCAACCCAAATGGACCATGCTACTCTCGGGTCGAATACATACCAATAATAGTTATAGGCTTAGACACCCAATCCAACAGTCTCCCACTTGGATAAGTCTAAAACTATTATTCAAGTATGACTCCAAGATCCCGACTAGCAATCGTAGCTCTTAAAGCCACTGTCAAACTCTAAACAAATCAAATGACATGTCCATTAGATAAGGGATCATATATTCCTCCATTATAGATATCATAAGGACTGAGACATGGATTATAATCATTCTCTCTGTCCATTTGTTGTTTCCCGATTTCCGATTTACGACGACTGACTAATTGAACAAATCAAATCAGTCCAGGCCCGGCCGAGCACTTACGTTTGTCATCACCAAATCATCGAGGGGCCCACGGATATCGCTTTTATCTCGAAGGTAAAAGGAATGGATAAACTTCGACTCATATGGATTGTTCTACTACTTGTTGAATCATACACAAAGGCACGTTTTATAACATCGAGTTACCAATGTGTTTTCGTGGAATCAATGTATAACCAACTCATATTAACAACTCATATCTCTATGTTTGAAGAATATAAGATATTATCGTCTCATGATCACTCGTGATAAAATCCATGAAGTGATTCCAATGAGTGCGGGTTGAATCCAATACTCAGAACTTATGAGCACTCATGAGTGTTGTAGCCCTTTGTCCAACATCTTAGACCTCTACAAGCCAACCCATGACAGTCTTAATTCATATCTACTTCCAACATATGACTGGCTGTGGATGGTTTGAATAACTTAGTCATCCAGAACAATGACCTAGTTTATTCTGGAAGTCAAAACATGCAAAATGAAACACAAGAATAATTGAATCGAATATGGTATCAAAATCTATGAACATAAATAAAACACCTTTTATTTATCACTATATGATTACACATTATTCATTGTATACTGTTTCAGCTATCAACTTTATTCTTGAATTTAAAACAATAGTTGTCCCATGCTCCAAGCATTTACACTATGTTTTCTAAACACTAGTCATGCCATCCACCAAGTATGCATAACTCCAATGATCCTCTTTACTTTGTGAAATAGATCAATTGAACACAACACCAATGATCCTCTTTTCATAGTCCTAAATCCTTACTACAAATGCAAGAATTCCAAATTCATGCCATTTACTGAAATCTGTTAGATTCTAAACTTATATGCATTGATCCTCTTGTAATGATTATGCACAAAGTCAAAAAGACTTGACAACAAACATTACAGAGCATTCCAAAGGAGATCAACTCCTTGGAAACATCCTTCTTGCATTAAGTTTCCTAATCTTACACAGATTGAATAATTTCTAACTTTGAAACATTTCCATATTCAATTTTGACTATCACTTCTGAACAAGAGTTGCCTCCTTACAGATTATGTCAATATGGTCCTTACAGAATTATCACTATACTTCCAACTGTCCTTGAGCAACAAATCTTTGTTAAACCTTAGATTGTCCTCAACAATCGTTTAATCCTTTTAGTCATATCCAATTCTAGACCTTTTCCCTTCTTAATGCCCCACGCATTTGGACAATTTTAGAAAGGATGAATATAGCACATGTAATCGATCCTATATCCGAAGCATATGGGACACGATTCATGATGTCTCACATAAAGACTAAACCAATCTTTTGCTATAATATTTCCATTTCAATTTGCCAAGTTGTCATAATTCAGATTACGAAAAGGGATGTTGTAATCATAATCGAATTTTAGAACGCAAATAATGAACCCATATATAGAATTTCCTTATGTTGAGCCATCCCAACATGAAATTCATATATATTCTTGACTAAATACGATTAAGACCTCAATCTAAGCTTTTAGATTTGAGATGAAGTATAATTTCCTCTCCCTTAATTATAGCAAAACAACTTTTTCAACCCCTGCAACCTCACGAACTGAAACTTTTGTTTTCTATAATTAACATTGCTAACTTGCAATACTTATCATAATTATCATGCTCCCACTAACATTATGATTATTAGCATAACACTTATGCTCCCACTAACTTTGACATGTACCTAGAAATCAACTGAACTTCTAGAAATCAATACTTTATTGACTTTCTTACCAAAGTTCAGATTTCTTATACTAGATTGCCTTGATAAGACTTTATCAATATCATACACCTCTCTTAGATAGCTCACATGTGTGTCTAAACAATTATGAAGAGGGATGTCGTAATCATAATGTTTAGACCTCTTGTCATTCCCACAATTGCTATCTACTCAAAATCTACCTAGTGAAAGAGTTTCCTTACCATCATTTTTATGAATCGAAGAGAAACCTTATGACACTTAGATTTAATGGTGTATGTGTTCTTATCCATGTGAATTGTCAAAACCATAGTCACAAGACAAGGATAATGACAAATCCAAACTCATATGGATTGAACTTGTGCAATCTTAACTTCTTGCCACCTGGCAGCTCAAGGGCCTGCCATTGCTTCCAAGTAGTTATGCAAACAATTGAGAACTTGTAGAACTCAAATGTATAGCCAACTTAACTGGAATGGGCACAGAAATGTCAGCACGATAGGTTATTAACCTCTACTTGTGTGCTAGCGATGAAATACAGGTTTTATTCTTGATTACTTCTTGAAACCTTTTTCAGGATCTTTTAGACTCCCACTGTCTCCTTGACCTATATGACTTTCTTGCCAAATATTCAAGAGATAGTGTGGATTCTAATCAAGACAGACACTTAACACAATTAGCCTTAGTTGGTCTTTGTTTTATCCAAAAATCACAACTTACCAATTTCAAATGTACAAGAGTAGAAAACTTTTACTCTTACATTTGACAAGTGTTTTAAACCTTCTTTAAGACATGTCACTCAAGTTACAATCTTAGAGTATAACTCTATGAATTGTTTTGGAATGAAGTATGAATCATCTTCTTGATTTAACCACTTCAACAATTCATAACTCCTCTTCTTAACTATCAGAATGTACTTAGAGGATGAATTGTAATAAGGTCTCAAAATCATTAAGATGACCTTAAAACATGATACTAAAGTACTCTCCCATCTTTTCAAATTTGAGAAACTTTTATCCTTCTGCCTAATTTGATTCTTCTTATTCGTTCTGTCATACATTGAAAATTTTCCAATGTTTCAGAATTATACTTAAGCTTGTAAGTATAATCATATTTACTAAACCTTAGTAAATCATGACGAATAGTCTTATCCATATTTTTTGGTGGACTTTGACAAGTACACAAGAAAGTGTACTTGATCCCTTAGTCCTTCTCTTGACTCACACATCCATATGAACAAGTAGTTAGTCTTAATTTTTCCAATGCTCGAAAGTTCTCATTCATCATACTTACAACTTGCATGATTCCAAGTTTCGGTCCAATTGAAACTTGGGTGATGAGAATCTTTCCTTATTTGGTAAATTTAGACACTACCACAAATGAACGAATCAAATTCATATTTCCAATATTGCTATAAACATACGAACATCAAGTTTTCATGAATGCCATTGTAAGGAGATAAAAATAAAGTAAAACAAACTTTTATTTATTTTAAAATGCGGAAAAAACTTTTTCCTTACAATGTAAATTGAAATGAAAACTATGTTATTACTTGTTTCCTACCAATCTATCATAACTCCTAAGAGTAGCTCAAGAATCCAATCTTCAATCAAGCGATGGAAATCCATCTTCGCGATCAGATTCAACATACTCTTTCTTTAAGTTTCCTTCACTTTTCCTTTGATTCTTAAACATCAACATGTGACCCAGTCACATCTTGTAATAAGAATCTCAGAATAGAAACTTAACCGAGTTAGATAGTGGACCTTACCTGAAATAGAGTCAAACTTATTGACTTTACTAGCCTTATGATCTTTCAGGTAAAATTGACAGATTCGCAACCAATGCCCTTTCTTTTTGGCAATAGGACCATATGGACCCTTAGGTAATAGTACATGGGACTATCTCAGACCTAGCCTTTCTCTTTACCATTTGGTCAACCGAGTTGACTATGGTTGGTCCCTTTCCATTGGGAAGAGAATGCTTTTCTGGATTTCCTGTGTCACTATTGTCCATGTCCATAAAGTTTTGGGAAGTAGATCTCTTAATCAATTTTTCTTTACTAGTACACTAAATCATTTCTGATTTAGCAGCACAAAGCAAATTGATAAGATCATTAAGGGTCTTGTCATAGTCTGTTTCATAGGAGTCCTAAGGAACTCACTATGTGACTTAGAAAGTGATTGAACCACTAACTTCCTTAAGACTTTGACACCCAAATCTCCCGGGTTGTCAGTATGTGACTTCATCTCCGAGATGTGATCACACCTAGACCTTGCCTTGCCAATAGGGCTTGAGTGACCTTGAACTTGTGGGTTAGGGAGAATAATTGGAGGAGGTGGAGGAAGTGAAGTTCCAAGATGTTTGGGAAGATCATAGATGTCTGAACTACACATCTTTTGGGAGATATTCAAGATAGTTGATTTAAAGTCCTTAACATAACACCCAATATGAAATATTAAGGCTAGGACCCAACAAACTATTTTATAACTTGGAAGAGGGATGCCGTAATCCAAGCTATAGAATATTTGAAGGTAGGTGAATGACGATTCACCAATTTCCACCATGAAAAACGAAATAAGTTATTAGGTTTTAATTGGATTTGAAACTCCTAGATCTTTTGAGATTCATTGAACTTTTAAATGGCATGTTTCAATCTCGAGTGTGCCCTTCAGGTTTTGTGACTGGGATGCCGAGGATCACAAAACAAGGTATGAAGTAACCATGCAAATTACTTGGTACCCTTAAGTGTTTACCCCTCAATCGATGTGCCGGTTAACCACACACGCTCCATCGATACTATGATAAACATTAAGTTACCCTTTGCCTACCTTGTTAAATACAAGTTAGTGTGCCGGTTAACCACACACGCTCCACTAACCAACTTAAACAAAGTGCAAAGTGTAATTTCATGGATTAGCACCTTATTCACATTTTCCTAAGTAACTACGATTAGGTATTAATAAAAGGTTTAGTTACTTAGTATTTATCATTAATACTTTTAATGAAGGGAGAATTATAGTCCTTGTGCTACCCGTTCGGCTAACGGCCCTCCACCGGTCAAGGAAGCGGTGGGTGAGAGTGGACACCCATTAAACTGCCATTTTATAGGCAGTAACCTTATACCCCCTTATAGACCGGCTTCGTGAATGAGGCCTACTAACGGTAAGACTGACTTTACTCTTATACATATATATATATACATATTATTAACTTATAATATTATAAAGTATAAGGGTTGAATTTTAACTTTTAAAATTCTAAGGTCTAGTTTGGAATTAAAATATACATGGGGGGTAACTTTACAAATTCCAAAACTTGAGGATAAGTTTTGAAACCTTTCAAAACTCTTGGCTTTTTTATAACTTATGAGTTTAATGAAAAAAAATTCAAGTTCCATATGGAAGACATTAAATCATTTAATGATGACATTAAAAAATAGAGACTATTTTAATAACTTATAAGACTTAATGACACTTTAAAAAGAAAAACTCTTCACTTTCCATAACTTGAGGACAAGTTATGGAGTTCATAAAAAACCATTAAGATCAAATATTCCAATTAACACAATAATCAAATAATTTTTCTATGATCTAGATTAAACTCATAAGTAAAGATAATTCACATCAACAATTTTCAAGAAATTAGATAATCATATAAACTAATATAAATCTTGAAACTTTGACCATTATCCTTTGAAGACTCTTGGACTTCATAACCTAAAGAGTTAATAAATGAGACATTTCACATCCATAACTTATGGAAGTTTGAAAACTCTTAAGATCATAACTTTAAAAAAACTTTTGAGTTCCAAAATTTTATGACAAAATTTGTAACTCCTTAAAACCACTTAGATCAAACTTTTAAAACAAATAAAATAATCATATCATTCTATCTTTTAATAAATTGACCTAATTCAACTCTTGTAGTAAAGTGACTCAAATTTTACAAATAATTAGTTTTTCATAAAATCAAGTAATTATCATAAAATCTGACAAACTTCATGTTTTTTTTTTCTTTTTTTTCCATCAACTTGAAAAAAAATACATTTGCATCAAATATAGTAGAAAACAACCCATGGCTCTGATACCACTGTTGGGTTTTGGTATACTACAACATCCTATGGTGCACATACAACCCTAAATACCTTGGATCTATGTTTTCACTAATTATACATGCAAATGGTTTCCAAGGTATTAATCTTACAACTAGCATGCATTTAACATAAAAATATAATATACTAGTTAGCATGGCATACCTTTTGATGGAGCTTGAATTCTTGGTGTATTTGGCCTTAAAGAGCTTAGCCCCAATAGTGTGGAAGTCTTAAATGGAATCACAACACACCATGGACAAAGGATGAACTTGAGAGAGAATTCCATGCACACAAAAGACACCATGAACTCTAAAAAGATACAAGTGGCGATTTTGGGCAATGAAGTGTCTATTTATATGTGGGATTTCTAAGGTCATGGATATAACTCAAATCCATACCCATGGGTTTTATGATCCATGGTTCATGTGGCCCAACTCTTTATGTATCCATACATAAACTTGGTCAAACATGGATCATAAGCCCAACACATATAAATATAACTAATTATCATAATTAGTCCCCATAGATTTAATTAGTCTCTTTCGACCACTAAATTAATTCCAAATTAATTTTTGATCAATACTAATTAAAACATATGATTTCATATTAATATATTATTACTTATAATATATTAATAAACCATAAATAACCTTCTCTCAAAAGTTCATCCTAACAAATTGTCCTGATGATATGCAACCCAAATGGACCATGCTACTCTCGGGTCGAATACATACCAATAATAGTTATGGGCTTAGACACCTAATCCAACACGTTCTTCCAATGGGATGGATTACTAAGCACACGATGTATAGGCATGTAAGCTCTAAAGATAACATTTTGCATATATGGTAAATGATGTAGTGTCATAACAGGTGGATGTCGGATATGAATATCAAAATTCAGAATCTTCCATGCAGCTTCATGAGGACAAACATATCGACCATCAAGGAAAGCGTTCACCTTATTGATCGGATTAATGTTATGAACGGAAGTCGTTTCAGTAGCTGCCTCATTTCTTTAAATTGTGAATCTGATGCGTTCAACACCTTTTGATATGTATTTGAAAAGATACTCGACCATCATCTTCCAACCACAATACTCGACGTTTATACGTGCTTTGAAACGGGAAGATAACCTTTTCTTGTATGGTACAACATAACCATTGTCAACGACAATCCCATTTGGTATCGTGCGACGTGAGCTACTGTTTCTTTTGTAACATGCGTATCTGTTTTTATAAAAAAAAAATGCTCTTCTGAAATGGCTTTGGGAAGTTCTTGCTGCATTTATCGTTCTTCATACATGGTGCAGAATTATTTAACAATCCACAAGGACTATGAAGCATGCACCTGGTAATTGTATCATACAGTGGTGTTTCTAAAACAGGATCAGGAAACTTTGCAATTATATACTTATCAATGCCAGCTGGTTCTTTTATTTTGTCTGCAGATGATGTCCATAACAAAGTATGACAGTGTGGAAGGCCTCTTTTCTGGAACTCTATTGTGTATAAATCTGGATAACATGTGGATTGGATGTGTGAGATTATGTAAAAAACTATAGGGGAGAAGAGGAAACTATAAGGGAAAGCATGTAGAAAACCATAAAGCACAGAAGATGACATCCGATCACGTCACCAAAGGTCTTATCTTCTTTCACAAACTTGATAAACGCATCAAATTTAATTTGGAAAACACGTGAAATTATATCAACTCTACTATGAACATCACATTGTTGGTGAAGGTCCATAAAATGTTGAATATCCGGCCACTTTACGTTGCATGTGAAAGTGATGAAAAACTGTGGATTCCCATATACTCTACATATAGCAAGTGCATCTTGGTAGTGTTTGTACATGTAACGGGGACCGCCAACGAATTATGCAGGTAAAGAAACACGTTTACCTACCAATTTACTGTCTCTGTCACCCTTGGAAAGTGCATCATATAGACCACTGACATAGTCTGACCGCAATTGCTCTTGGTGATGCAGTATGTAGTCCAATCGGTCTGCCTCCACGCAGGTGTATGCATCCACCAGATATTGCTAAAAAAGGCGGCCTGATTCTAAAACATGTGAATATATATGTTGGCGCGAATGTATTTGGTAGCTGTAATACATGTTAACATTGAGTTTTTTTGTAGAGGCACTGGTTTTGTTTTGGACCTTTAAACGTGGTGACCAACCGTCTTCTCCATGTGGGAACAACAAAGGGTATTATAGAGGCATATAATTGAGATGCAATTTACTAACACGTTGGGCATTACCACCTTTTGATTGGATGACAATATCATATCTTCCACAATTACTTTCATCATCAATAATTATACACCCTAGGGTACTAGGAGTCGGAACACTATACCTATGATCATGAATGTTACTATACAAAACATACAGAGTAAGATTGTAATCCGATTTCATCGATAATTTGTTTGGATGTTTTGAAGGTACGTATGTACTCATTCTGAGCTGTCAAACATCGTATAAGAACCCGAAATGTTTCGGTGTCTATGTTTTTCTTTTTAAGGGGAGCAAAGACATTAATACTATTGGAAAGCTCATTGTCAGTGTTGTAAGTATATAACTGCAAAAATATGGGGCCATTGTGATCATCAGGACAAAGAGACCCGATAGAGTGGTAAATCTGACTAGAGACCTTAAAACCATATGGGCCACGACCAACATTAACCGCGTCATCAACATCAACCCCAAAAGAAGTCATAGAAAACATACTGTTGTATGCCCTTATATCGGCCATGAAATGATTGTTTAAATATAAAGACCGAATTTCAGGAAGGGGGGGTAAGGTAGGATAACAGTGCCGGACTTACACCATTGGGTGTATGCTGGCCGATGAGCAGTTGAGGCAACCATATTTCTTTCGGCAAACCAAAAAAATGCACCACAAAATTTACAAACATGATCATAATCCTCGATGTCATACATAAGAGGGAGAGGAAGAAGCTGGGATCCTTGCATCCTAGGAGAGTTGCGAACAAGGCCAGTGACAGATGAAGATGCAGTAGAAGACATCTTGCGTTTAGGTAATTTAGGCATTTAGATGTGATGAGAAAAAAATAAAGAAAAATATGAAAGGGACCAACAATCAAACACAGGAAAAGAAACGAAAAGGGTAACAGATGGTTTACTGGTTACTTGTAAAGAGATCCGGAGAAGAGGAAATCAGACGGGAGTCGTAAAATTCAGTAGATGGAGAAACGATGATATGTCAAAAGATTCAGTAGGAAAATGAACACGTAGATAGCAGGTTCAGAGGTTAAGACACATGGAATCCACTAACGAGGTCCACTATAAAAAAATAAATTAGTGAATGAATAAATTCAGAAACCACACAAAACATAAGGAAAAAAAGCAACCAATGAAATCAAAGAACTGTTCCCTAAGGAGGTTTAGAATTAGTATATTATTAGGTTACAACCCGTGGAACCCACGGGTAAAAGATTTATAAATTTTTATTAAGCTAATAAGTGTAACAAAAGTCTTTTTTTTAACCTTTTTCTTAATAAATAATTGTACTTTATCTTAATTTTTATCATTTATTTTTCAAAAATATAAGCTAAAAAAATTAATCCATTTTGTAAATAAAAGAATTTCGATATAAATAACCAACAATATCTATAGTGCATGTTTGAAAGTTCAAATTTAAAGCAAAATTTTTTCTACTATATTTTGTTTTTTTTTTATGATTTTTTTCCTCCAAATGTTAAAAAATCTAGAATAATTATCTAATGACAATATATCATAACTGTAAACCAATAATAAACATTGACTTACATAAAATCATTGAATATTATAAACATACAGTATATCATAAATGTAGACCATTTTTGTAGTTCAATTGATTCATGTCATAGGAATATAATCAGTAATTACAAAATGTATACAAGGGTACAAAAGTCATGTCCTGCTACTATAACATTAAACTCTAAATTAACATAGCCATAACAATATATTTTTATTAAATTTTAAATATCACATGTAGAAATGAATTAGGGGTACCTCCGGCCACACAACTCTACATGTGTCCGCTGTTACATTTTTTACCCTAGAAATCACAAATCATTAAACGGAGAAATTGGATAAAGAAATGCGACAGAGGATGACCACAGAGTGTAACATCCGGATATCCAGGTATGGGAATTTAAGTATTTTATATTGGGGAATAAGGAGACTCGGCGAGTTGACGCCTCAACTCGTCGAGTAGGATCGCGTTTTGGGGACCAATTTAATGAAGGGACTCGACGAGTCGGGTATTTGGACTCACCGAGTCAGCGCTGTCAAGGAAAACCCTAATTGTCCAGGTTTGGGACCCATTTAAAGGCCCTTATGGCCTCCAGTGGCGGCCACCTACACCTTTGAGAGACTCCTATCGAACCAGAGATCTGAGAGAGTGAAGAAGAGCCATTTTGGAGCATTCTTGAAATGGTTGTGCAATGGAGTAGTCATTTCTAGCAAAGGGAGGTCAAGGGGGGTGTCGATTCAGAGCTTCTGAGCTTGTATCTTCACCATAGAGGTATCAAATCGTTCTCCCTTTTCTGTTTTGGGTAAGATTGGTGATTTTAGGGTTTTCTAGCTTCTTTTATGGCTTGATTTGTGGAGTATAGTGTCCCATTGAGTGTGAAGTCTTAGATTTGGACCCAAAGAGGTCCAGAGAGTCCCTTCCATCCTGCTTTATGCATTTTATTTGGAGTTTTGAGCTAGGGTTGTTGTGTAATGAAGGGTTTCACCCAAATGAGCTTGAAGAACCTTGCATGAGTGCCCAAGGTTCGACCTTTTCGTGGTTATTGGCTTTGGGGGAGTTAGATCTATGGGTTGGTGAAGCAGATCTGACCTCAGAAGGTCAGATGAGGGTTGTCATGGGAGCAACTCGCCGAGTTCATAGGCAGACTCGACGGGTCGAGTCGGGGTTGCCCCGCGTTTCGTTGCCGAGTAACTCGACAAGTGGAGAGGGAACTCGTCGTGTCTAAGAGGCTTAAAAAGGATTTAGAGAACCCGCATGGACTCGCCGAGTCACTCTTGTGTACTCGCCTAGTCTGGTCAGTGTTGACCGTTGACTTGAGTTGTCTTATGTTGAATTTGGGAGTTTTGGTCAACAGAGGTAATAGAGGTCAGGGAGGGGTAAAATGGTCTTTTAACCATTACCTGACTAGAGAGGGAAAGAGTAATCGCTGGTTAATTAGAGTTGGTACTTCGAGTATTAATTAGAGATATTTGCCTTATGTGTTAGGCGGTAGCGAGTCCGAGGTTCGCATGTGCAGATAATTGCTTTCTGATTTCCAGGTGAGTCTTCTCACTATACTTTACCTTGAGTAGGTAACCAAAGTTATGTGACAGAGTATTTGTATGATGTGTATGTTATGTGTTGTACTGCATTATTTCTATGTGATTTATGCTGTGCATGTTTACAGAGTTAGAACCGGAAGGTTCACAGAGTTAGAACCGGAAGGTTCACAGAGTAGGGACCACGGACCCACAGAGTTATAGCCTCGAGTGGCTAATATGTGTTACATGTGTGGTATTTTGGGGAACTCACTAAGCCTCGTGCTTACAATGTTTTGTGTTATGTGTTTCAGGTTTCTCTCAGGATCACGGGACGGCACCGGCTCGATTGTACACACCAGAGAAAGAGTCATGTTTTGAGAATCCTGGTTTATTATGCAAGTGAAAATGGAGTAATGTTTTGTAATTCGATTATGAATGAGATTTTAAGCAAAGTGTTTTTAAGATTTAAACGATTATTTTTAAATGAAAAATTGTTTTGAAATTTTCGGTGTTACAAGTTGGTATCAGAGCCTTGGTTTGAGGGATTGGATGTGCCTTCGGGTAAATCTGGACTCAAACTGAGGAAGTAAGAAAAGTTTTCAAAGAAATAAATTTTTTTAAAAGCGAGTAAGAGTTCAAAGAAGAAGCGAGAAAGAGCAGTGTGTACAATCATCCAGAGCCCGAACGATGATTTCCCAAAATACCCTTTACTTTTGTGTTATGAGATATTTTTGATGCACTTTATGAGATATTATTGCATGCTAGAGACATGCTAGGTATTCCATATCTTAGGACTAGAGTGGCCTGATTTGTAATGCCTTAGCCTGGGAATTTCTGTTATATGCGATGTGCTTTTGAGTATGTGATGAGTGAGAATATTTAGTTGGAATCCTTTAGGGGATTTGAGTAGAGGAGTGATCTAGGGGAGATACCTAGATAAGTACCGTGGTACTTAGCGAGAGAATAGTTAGAACCCGTGGGGAAGAGTTGCAGAGTTCGGTGATACTTTCAAGGATGAGCGGAGCATGCGGAATTATCACCCAGAGTGAGTTATATATATATATATATATATATATATATATATATATATATATATATATATATTCTTCGATGCTCGAATGTTGCTTGCTTCGTGCTTTGTGGAACTCTCGATGATAGGGGTCAGCTACCAAGCGAATATGACAATATTCAGGAGGTAGATGGCTGACATCATTAGGAGCTCTTCAGCAGCTGAGGGCAGAGAAGTGTGGGAATCTAGGAAGAGCCTAGGGAGTAACCTTAGCCAGATGAGTACGCTGACAGAGTAGAGAATTTCGCTGGGGAGCGAGCGCGCGACGGAATTGGTGAACGAGAAGGTCGAGCAGCTACTTAGGAGTTCCGGGATAGTCCGTGTGGAAAGTATGGGTAGATGTGGCAGGTAGTATTGGCCCGTACTATTGAAAGCAGAGGACCCATACTTGATACAGGGAGTATTCTGAAGGTTCTAAGGAGCGGATTGAAGAGTGATGTTATGGTTCGAGTACCATACATCGGAGCAGATTGAAGAGTGATGTTATGGTTCAAGTACCATACATCAGAGCAGATTGAGGAGTGATGTTATGGTTCGAGTACCATACATCGGAGCGGATTGAAGAGTGATGTTATGGTTCAAGTACCATACATCGGAGCGGATTGAAGAGTGATGTTATGGTTCGAGTACCATACATCGGAGCGGATTGAGGAATGATGTTATGGTTCGAGTACCATACATCGGAGCAGATGGAGGAGTGATGCTATGGTTCAGGTACCATACACCGGAGCATATTGAGAAGAGATGTCATGGGGTGAGTACCATGGTTCGTAGTGAATGATGCTTGTGGTTCTCCGGTTATTCGGTCACGGTTGATGAGGTAGAGATTGGACGCTATGGGTTTTAGGCTTGTGGGCCATGATTGAGTTCGAAGAGGCGTCCCTTGAGAGGGAGGTCGAGAGCCTTTCAGAGTATTTTGGTAAGGAGTCAGAGGGAAGGGAGAATTTCGGTCTGAGTTGAGCAATCAGTCGATAGAGGGATGTCACCTTCTATGACCTGGGTGGTGCTATTTATGTTCGTGTGCGGAACATGAGAGGCATGATGTTTAAGTTTTGGGTTTGGGGGTAAACCCTGCAGGTTGTCATTGATGATGATTTTCCATCAGAGTATCAGGTAGCATGTGTGCCGCGAGGCAGTGATTTACCATGAGCATATAGTTAGTTGGGACTGAGATGGTTGAGGACCACATTACACCTATTTGAGTATAGTAGGGCGTATTGTAGAGATATCAGTGGGGAGTCCAGTCGAGTTAATCAGTGCAGTGGTTTTTCTATCTATGTTGGGTATTGAATATGGGAGTAGGTCCCTGTTCTTGGGGATGATCCATGTGTTGGAACGTCGGTTGATGAGTCGAAGTGGGGGAGTATGATGATTTCGTGGTCCAGTCTACGATTCAGTGATGTTTTTGGACAGTTGAGTTGTTTGGTATTGGATTGGTACGAGACTTGGAACGACTAGAGGCAGTCGTGACGAGAAGTCCTTGAGGATTTTATCTGAGGTTCAGAGTTATGAGATCGATTGATTTCCTTAAAGGGGATTATTGGGCGTTGCGTAGCACTTTCCAGGGGCAGGTGCGTTATTGCTGGTGAAAATATTTTGTGAGGCTGTTGATGTGTTAGATAGTGATGGTTCGAACCCTAAGTGGGGGAGAACCGGGTGGTTTATTGAGAAAACCAGAGAATTGTGCAAGAGCGGTTAGGGATTGGATACAGAAACCTGCGGCTTGAATTCATGAGATCAGGGTCATTAGTGTAACAGCCCAAAATCTCAAGTATTGTTAAGTTGCATTTTGGGGGTGTTTTAAAGGGGAGACTCGACGAGTTGGAGCCAGACTCGCCGAGTAGGGTCGCAGGTTTGGTCGCGGGTTCACGACTGGACTCGACGAGTCCAGATATGGACTCGGCGAGTCGACGCTGTTCAGCGGAAACCCTAGCCGTTCAGTATTGGGTCGTATATAAGGGTTATTATGCCGTCATTTCACGACTTTGGATCGATTGGGAAGAACCCTAGGCGACTGGGGCGGCTAGAGCAAGCTTGAAGGCCATTGGTGACCTTGAAGGAATTGTTGTGCAAGGAGGAGAAGGGTTTTAGCTAAAGGAACTGCAGGGAGTTCGAGTTCCGAAGTTTGGGGACATGGAAGGTACATCATTCAGGTAATAATTCGGATTACATTCTCCTGTGATTGATGTGTATATAGATTTAGGGTTTATGGAACCCATTTGGAGTCTAGATGGATTGTTGTGTTGTTATTCAACGTTTATAACCTTGTATTAGGACCCTTAGAGGTCCAGAAGGTCCCATGTTTGTGTATTCGAGAATATATGTATCTCAGGAAGCAGTTCGATCGACTGCATGGCGTAGACTCGCCGAGTCGGATGATCAGACTCGGCGAGTAGCTTGAAGATTTACTGGGACTCGCCGAGTTTGTTCTTCAGGCTCGGCGAGTAGAGTCGGGGTGGCCCCGCGATTCTTCCACGAGGACCTCGTCGAGTCAAGAGGGATACTCGACGAGTAGAAAGGGATCATGCAGGAATTGGTGAGGACGACTAGACTCGCCGAGTCGCCAGGGTACTCGCCGAGTCCAGTCGAGATGGCCGTTGACCAGAGTTGACCTGTGTGTAACGTTTTAGGGTCAGTTAACGTGGAAGATAGAAGTATTAAAAAGAGATATATGATGCGACAGGGAGCTTGTAGCTCGGAGGATCAAGTGCAAGAGATTTCAGGAGTTGCTATCTTCCAGTGGCCGCGAGGTGAGTCTTCTCACTATACTGTACCCGGAAGGGTTTGACTGTGTGACCGGAAGGTCGGATATGATATGTGATATGTATGCTATATGTGGTAAGTTATTTGTTATGTGTGCTATGTATGTTATGTGGGCCGGAAGGCAATATGTTATGGGCCGGAAGGCGATATGTTATGGGCCGGAAGGCGATATGATGTGTGATGGACCGGAAGGTCGGCGTGGGTAAGGCCGGAAGGTTTACCCAGCAGGGACGGAAGTCCCCTGAGACACATGGACCGGAAGGTCGGGCCTGGAAAGGCGTAATTATGTAAGGTGTATATTGGGGAACTCACTAAGCTTCGTGCTTACAGTATTTATGTTATGTTGTTTCAGGTTCTTTCAGTAACGCGGAATGGCATCGGCTCGATTGTACACACCGAGGAAAGAGTTGTATTTTGGAGGATCCTGGTTGTCTATTCAAATGAAAATGGAACTATGTTTTGTAATTCGAATATGAATAAGATTTTAAACAAGTGTTTTAATATTAAATTGATTATTTAAAAGAAAAATTTTGCTTTGAAAATCCACGGTGTTACAATTAGTGATCAAGGAAAGGTGTAGGGCGAGATAATGCATGTGGTCTATGTCTGAGAGAGGGATGGGTGTCTCCACGGCGGGTGGTCAATGGTCAGGAATCTGGTGGTGGCCAGAGTCGTTTCAAGTGGAAGACTCGTAATGATGGTATGGGCAGTTGAGAACTTCTGGATTGAAATATGGGTAGAAGATTGCCGAGTAGCCAACTCCCGGGCTGGGATGTTTATTCTTGCTTGGATTTTGAGCAGTAGTGGAAAGGGTTTCGGAGATCATCAGTGTGTTCTGAAGAGTTAGCGCCTTCCTTGTATTCCAATTGAGTGTTTGGATGCACTGAAGTTGCACATTGAGTGAAATAGGAAATTATTATGGGGTTCAGAGGAAATGTATTGTTGTATGTGTATGGTGCTGGGAGTAAGGGAATCAGTGGTAGAGGCAGGACATTGTGATGCTCTGTTAGGGTGTTCCGTGGTTTCCGCGTATAGCGTCCCGATTTCGGAATTATTTAGGGTCTTGGATTTAAGATGACTGGTGATGTAGCATGTATCCACGGTTCCAATGGGAGCCCTTCGTGTATTGTCATTGTGACATCCCCAAAATCTCGGCTAGAAAAGACCGATTTCATTTATGCTTTTAAAATAATTTCAGAGTAAATCCTTTTGATTTGAAAGAGTTGCGGAATTTGTTCCCAAAAACAAAACATGATAAAACAATGTTTACCAAAGCATTTCATAAAAGAAATGTATTTTTCATTATATAATCAAAACTCGGGGTGTCATGTTCCGATACAGACCAATAAGCATAAACGATAACATTACAAGTCATTCAACAAATATATACATATACAGACTTGTAAACAAAACAACTTGATGGTTCATCCATCTTATGCCCTCACGCCACTTCCTGTAATACAAATAAAACTAAGTGGGTCAGGCTTGGGAGCCTGGTGAGCATATAGGGTTTTCAACCCACAATAAATAATCATATTTAATTTCCACCAACCAACAATAATCCAATTACCCATTCCCGTTATTCTCACTTTATGTCCCTAAGACAACTAACATAAGGGACCTAGTCTAAGAATATTTCATCGGGGCGACAACACATGCTTCGGGGGTTCCTCAGCAATATAAGTCAAATAAGGCAACCATGAGGGGGATGGAGTACAGCGAATGAACACCCAAGTTCATTAACACCTACAGGTGGCGAACCTGCTAATGTTTCCACAAGACTATCTAGAAAAGTCCGTGGTCGTCATCTAAACTCCGCTAGATGACTAAATCAAACAACAACGAGGCCTCTCATCTGTTTATTACACACCAACTATCTACCCATGTTCTACCCAACATATTAGTAGATAAAATATACATTTTTATACATAGTTTTGAAAACCTGTATAGCATGCTTTAATCAATACATATTCCACATAACAGATGAGGCACACACACATAACACGTATTTCATAGAAAACAAATCAGATCCATGAGATAGAAGAGAGTGAATACACATTCACACATATAAACAACAATATACTTAATACACTCAAACCATACTTGTATTATTATCGTGTTTATGAAAGGTAGTATACACTCACTTGATCAGAAGATGATCGGACAGCACTACGGCTTCTAGAAGTAGTAATCCTCAACAGATCTGGAAGATCTTCACAAAAATCGAAGTTCTCGCGGACAGAGCTTCAGCTCGGGAACCGCACTTCTCGGGATCTTCGGGATCTCGGGACTTGCCTCAGGGCTCGAGAATATTACCGGGGCTTCGGGGTATTTCTGGCACGCAAATTGATGCAAAACGGGAGAGAGAAGAGAGAAAATAGCAAAAGAACTCGGCTGCCCTCGCATCCTATTTATAGGAGGCTGGAGCCTCGGAGTACGCGGGGCGTACATGTCCGAAATCGTCATGGCGTTCGTCATCCGAAGAACTCGAGTGCGAGGTGCGTCATGCTTCGCTGTACGCGGGGCGTACTTCGGATCAGATCGGTGACTCCTTCGGATAATCATCCGAATTAAAGATTAAATTTAAATACAAAATATTTAATAAACTTCGGAAATTCATATCTTCTTCATACGAACTTCGTTTTCGACGTTCTTTATATCCACGCGTAGGTGAGACTACGATCTACAACTTTCGTTTAGACTCCGTCGGCTAATTTTGACTTTATTTTTATTATTTATTTTTAATAGGCCGGGACAGAAAAACTTCGTTATAAATTCATAACTTCTTCGTTTGACGTCCGTTCTCGCCTAACTTTTCATTGCTTCGATACCAACAACGAGACCTTCGATCCTCGTTTAGATCGATTCGACTAAAAACCGCTTGATCTCAAATCGAGTATTTCGGGCTGCATATCGCTAAGCCGAAACTTCGATAAATCATAACTTCCTCATACGAAGTCAGATTTGGGCGTTCTATATATATTCGGAAACCTCGTTTCAACTACTACAACATTAACCAAATATATCAAGTTTATTTTACACTTAAATTTTGACGCTTATTTTTATCCTTAATTAATCAAACCACATAATTAAGCAATTAAGCACAAAACACATAATACTCAAATAATACAATCTTATTATTTCAAAACGGGTTACGAAGGTTAACCTAGACTATTACATTGCTAAAAATGGCAAGCCCGGAAACACAGGCGTTACAATCATCAAGAGGGATTATTTAAGGAAGTGGATCTCCGTAGAGGTAGGTTCTGTGTTATGGCGGTTGCCGCCAGAGTCTGTAATGCATATCAGGACAAGTGTGTGTGTAACTATCTATGATAGTCTTCGGTGCATGAGTTAGTGATCCTAGTGTGACATTGTAATGAGAATGAGAGTATAGGGTGAAGCTAAGGGGAGTCGTAGTATTCACCAGTCAGAGGGTGTTGTGATGCTACAGGGAGCCGTAGTACTCACGAGTCAGAGAGAGAGAGAGAGTCGTGATGCTACGGGGAGCCGTAGTATTCGCCAGTCAGAGGGTGTTGTGATGCTACGGGGAGCCTTAATACTCACAAGTCAGAGGGAGGGAGTCGTGGTACTATGGGGAGACATAGTACTCACTAGTTAGTTGGCGTTGTGATACTACGGGGAGCCGTAGTACTCACTAGTCAGAGGCTGTCGTAATGTTGCGGGAAGCCATAGTACCCACTAGACAGCAAGAGAGTGTGATGATGGAGTGTTCTCCGATAAGTGCATGATGCAGAAGAGTTTTAGGCTTGAGTAGCCCTAGTGTTGAGTTTTTGGAGCCTAGTGGTTAAACCGGGGCGAGACTGGGGTCTCTGTCTCTGTCGGGAGGGTCAACAAGGCGCGCAGGAGAATATGCGTAGCAGGCGCCAGAGGTTAGAGCTGAGTTGATATTCGATTGGATTGTATTTTTTTATGAGGAAAAGGGAATTTTGTGACTTGCGTGTCACTGGGCCGTGATAGTGGTCACAGGGAGGAAGTTAGTGAGATATTTTGGATCATGTTATGTGTGACCTTTGGGGGTTCAGCTGTGGGGCCAAAAGCTGACCTGGTGCTCGGTATCGAAGATGAATATGAGAAATGAGCTAGAGTTTACCATGGTGATGTATGTGGACACTTCAGAGCGAGCGAACGATTCAGACGCTCGAGGATATGTTTCGGGCATGCGTATTAGATTTCGGGGGGGGGGGGAATTGTGGCCCGTATTTGCCCTTGGTAGAGTTTTCCTACAATGACAGCCATCATTAGTACATCAGTATGCCACCCTTTGAGCTGTTGTAGGGAAGGGGGTGTCGGACCCCATTTGTTGAGGAGAGGTAGAGCAACGTGTGATGGGAAGTACAAAGATCGTGCTTCAGACGTCAAAGCAGATACAACAGGTCAGGCGGAGGTTGCTAACCGCTCAGAGTCGCCAGAAGAGTTATGCAGACAGGCGCCGATCCGAGCTCGAATTTTTGGTCGGTGATTGTGTACTCCTGAAGGTCTCTCCTTGGGAAGGAGTGATCTGATTCGGGAAGAGGGGCAAGTTGGGGCCACGATATATCGGTCCTTTTCGGGTGATCGCGAGGGTAGGCAGGGTAGCCTACCGGTTGGAGCTACCTGCAGAGTTAAGTCAGATCCATGATACTTTCCATGTGTTGCAGCTGCGAAAGTGTATAGCCGAGGAGTCGGCAGTAGTGCCATTAAAGGATATTCAGGTGGATGTGGGCCTGAACTACGTTGGGAGACCGGTGGCTATTCGGGATCGAAAGATCAAGGTTTTGAGGAACAAAGAGGTGCCTCTGGTGCAGGTCCAATGGCAACACCGGAAGGGGTCAGAGGTTACTTGGGAGCCGGAGCGCGAGATGCATGATCAACATCCGAAGTTGTTTCCAAAGTGAGACTTCGAGGGCGAAGTCTGATTCTAGTGGGGGAGAATTGTAACATCCGGATATCCAGGTATGAGAATTTGAGTATTTTATATTGGGGAGTAAGGAGACTCGGCGAGTTGACGCCTCATCTCGTCGAGTAGGATCGCGTTTTGGGGACCAGTTTAATGAAGGGACTCGACGAGTCGGGTATTTGGACTCGCCGAGTCGGCGCTGTCAAGGAAAACCCTAATTGTCCGGGTTTGGGACCTATTTAAAGGCCCTTATGGCCTCTAGTGGCGGCCACCTACACCTTTGAGAGACTCCTATCGAACCAGAGAGCTGAGAGAGTGAAGAAGAGCCATTTTTGAGCATTCTTGAAGTGGTTGTGCAATGGAGTAGTCATTTCTAGCAAAGGGAGGTCAAGGGGGGTGTCGATTCAGAGCTTCTGAGCTTGTATCTTCACCATAGAGGTATCAAATCGTTCTCCCTTTTCTGTTTTGGGTAAGATTGGTGATTTTAGGGTTTTCTAGCTTCTTTTATGGCTTGATTTGTGGAGTATAGTGTCCCATTGAGTGTGAAGTCTTAGATTTGGACCCAAAGAGGTCCAGAGAGTCCCTTCCATCCTGCTTTATGCATTTTATTTTGAGTTTTGAGCTAGGGTTGTTATGTAATGAAGGGTTTCACCCAAATGAGCTTGAAGAACCTTGCATGAGTGCCCAAGGTTCAACCTTTTCATGGTTATTGGCTTTGGGGGAGTTAGATCTATGGGTTGGTGAAGCAGATCTGACCTCAGAAGGTCAAATGAGGGTTGTCATGGGAGCAACTCGCCGAGTTCATAGGCAGACTCGACGGGTCGAGTCGGGGTTGCCCCGCGTTTCGTTGCCGAGTAACTCGACGAGTGGAGAGGGAACTCATCGTGTCTAAGAGGCTTAAAAAGGATTTAGAGAACCCGCATGGACTCGCCGAGTCACTCTTGTGTACTCGCCTAGTCTGGTCAGTGTTGACCGTTGACTTGAGTTGTCTTATGTTGACTTTGGGAGTTTTGGTCAACAGAGGTAATAGATGTCAGGGAGGGGTAAAATGGTCTTTTACCCATTACCTGACTAGAGAGGGAAAGAGTAATCGCCGGTTAATTAGAGTTGGGACTTCGAGTATTAATTAGAGATATTTGCCTTATGTGTTAGGCGGTAACGAGTCCGAGGTTCGCATGTGCAGATAATTGCTTTCTGATTTCCAGGTGAGTCTTCTCACTATACTTTACCTTGAGTAGGTAACCAAAGTTATGTGACAGAGTATTTGTATGATGTGTATGTTATGTGTTGTACTGCATTATTTCTATGTGATTTATGCTGTGCATGTTTACAGAGTTAGAACCGGAAGGTTCACAGAGTAGGGTCCACGGACCCACAGAGTTATAGCCTCGAGTGGCTAATATGTGTTACGTGTGTGGTATTTTGGGGAACTCACTAAGCCTCGTGCTTACAGTGTTTTGTGTTATGTGTTTCAGGTTTCTCTCAGGATCACGGGACGACACCGGCTCGATTGTACACACCAGAGAAAGAGTCATGTTTTGAGAATCCTGGTTTATTATGCAAGTGAAAATGGAGTTATGTTTTGTAATTCGATTATGAATGAGATTTTAAGCAAAGTGTTTTTAAGATTTAAACGATTATTTTTAAACGAAAAATTATTTTGAAATTTTCGGTGTTACACAGAGAATAAGCGGAAATCTCCATTAGTACCCTGTGGATCACCACCATTTTACCATATTGAATTAAAAGATCGAAAATGCCATCCATATTAGTTTAAAAAACATGACACATGGGAGTCATAATAGTATGGAGAGAAGACTAACATGTGAGAGAATCAGTTTTAGCCTTGAGATCATAAAGTATAACCCCAAACTACCCTCAAGCTAAGAGGGCCTTGTATGCTTAGATCACATAAATGGGATCATTAGCTAACTTGGTCAACACTTGGCCCATATTATTTTCTAGACCCCCAGGTATATGCAATAAATGTCATCCATGTTAGCAAACAACCTATATATATATATATATATATATATATATATATATATATATATATTTCGTCAAATTCACAAACCAAACAAAAAAATTCCCATATTATCATTAAAAAAGGCATTCACTCTATTATCGAAAAAAATCACTTTATTGCATCAAAGTCACAAACCAAACAAAAAATTCACTTTGGCCTTCACTCGATCAACAGCCACAACCTGATCCTGGCATGACTTCTTCACTTTATTATCTAAAACATTCATATTTTCACAGTGATATTAATAAATGAGTTTATTATCATTCTTTTACCTTTCTTATTTGACCAAATGATGCTGCTGGATGATTTAACAGATTAATCAGGTGAAACCAAATGGAAAAAAAAACTTTAGCCCCTTCACATGCTGTGAAATGCTAAAGCAGACAAAACATAGTCAATAATGGGTCTTTTGACGCTTTTACCCCTAGCTGCTCTGCTTAACTGATGTGTTTACATTCATTTAATTGCAATTTTCGGCCTTGTTTTCATATGATGCATTGGCAACACTGCTAATGATATATGTTTGATGATTTTTTATACCAATTTTTTTTTGTCGTTTTGTTGCTGTAAAGGTAAAATGAAAACAAATATATACTAAAGGTATCGCAAATACATTCTATATATACCAAGCACACAATTAAGATGAAATGTGATGGTGCTTGATATCAAATAATCAAACACACTGCATAACGATCCAAACAAATGAAGCACCTTGACTAGGTAGCACAATCATATGTATGGTGCTTGATATCAAGCTCTACAACATCATATTGGGAATTTTGGGTACTTTCAAGCCCAAAAGAACAAAACAAAAAAATGAATTATAGAAGAAGAAAACTCACATATATAGACTCAACAGTATCAAATCATTATCTTCGGTTTCCCTACACAGGACACTTAATATTGTTGAAGTTTAGCCATGGACACTAACATTAAGAGACCAATCCAGAAATTCCAAAATAACATCAGACTTACCAAAGATCAAGCGAATAAAAAGTAGAAACCTGATTAGGCGATACCACCAGACACGAGTGGACGCATAATAGAGCTCACTCGAATAATCAATTTACAGTTATACTCTCAACCCTTACATAAACACTTCTATTTGAGTAATATAAATTTACAGTTAATGGTTTATATTTCCTTAATCTTCAATGAATTTGATGTATCTTTAGATAAAATTATATACTTTTACCTTCATGTCGGTAAAATCACAAACACTTGTTGTACAGAACAGCTAAAGCAAATTATCGAACACTTGGTGTGTAGAAATTGAAGCAATTCATCGTAGACATATTTGAAACAAGATAGGTGTTGAAAAGCTCAGATTTTCACATGCCTATTTATTTCGAGAACAAAAGAAAGGCTTTAGTTAGCACATGAATTTTTCGCTTTGAATTTCTAGACGAATCCATAGACAAACACTGAAAGGGAGAGAAAGAGAATATGAACAATCAAGTTTAAAAGTATTGAGAACCATAGCTTCCTCCATAATCGTAGTATTTGAAATTTGTTGCGAGATTCCGGTGTTTCCGAAACCAAGTTTTCAAAATTGGAGGAAAAGATGCGTCATTTTGGAATAAACGCCTTAAATGCATAAATAAGAATTGAAGGGTATAATAGTAAAACCATATTTGACTAAAAACGATTATAGAAGAGACATGTGTAAAAGAATGATTCTTTTATTAGGATAGAAGATATAATTGGGACCAAGTGAATATATAACTAAATCCACAATAAACCTTATTTTTGCAAGTTGATTTATTTAACCTTAGTAAAAAAATACAAACTAGGACCATTTTTACATTTTATTTTTTATTTTTTATAATTATATATAGATCACCCAAAATGGTTAGGATGTGTCTAACCCAAAAAAGGGAAGGGGTGGGACTTGGGAGCCCACTGGTCGAAACGGCGTCGTTAGTCTGGTGGAACTTAAACCCTCGTCTATCAGTACTCACCACTGCAATTACAGTGTGTTGCGTAGGTAACGCTGCTACGATACCTTGTTAGGGATTCAAATGCACGGGCAAATGATCTGAGGATCGAAATACATTGAATAATCCGAGCTGCTTTTCATATCTTTCGAGTTCAGTTGGTGTGAATTTAGAGATAAAGCCATCAAAATTCTGTTACACATAGGTCTAACTTAGTAAGAAAAAGATGAAAATGAAGATACATACACAATCCTTCCTACTGTTCGTCTTTTGTTCGATGTTGATTCTCAGATCTGCCGTTGCTCTATCAGAAGACCTTCTCGGAGTTGCCCCGCAAGGTGTAATTTCTACCCTTATGCTCGTGATTGTTGGTTGACTGAATGATTTTGTCGTTAGTTTCAATTTTCAGTTCCCCCTTTCTTTTGTTGAACAGATGAGGAATACTACAAGGGATTATTTTCGTCAGGAACGATTAAATGCAAAGATGGATCTAAAACTTTCACAAAGACGCAACTTAATGACGACTTTTGTGATTGCTCTGATGGCACCGATGAACCAGGTCTGCTAACCATTTCCCTGTTGAAAATTAAGTTTTTTTTTTTTTTTTTTTTTTTTTTTTTTTTGGCGAAATTCCCAACTTGAATCAGTTTGTAATCGTTCTTCACTGTAGTTTTATTTCTTAACGTTCATTGATTACTGTTTTTATTCATTAGAAGTGACAAAGGCCACATGTTTCAAGTTATTGAAACCATATGATCATCACATTTTGCTTCTAGCTTAAGTCTTAACTACTTGGGGGGGGGGGGGGGGGGGTTAAGCAAACAACATAACTGTTTAGAATAGAGATACTTGAGAACAATTTGCTTGGTAGTTGATAGTAATTGCTTAGAATTAGAAACAGCAGTAGCTGTGTTTTATCATAGTATTGTTGAGCAAACAAAGTGTTGCACAAAAACCTTAATATATATGCTTCCTTGCATTGATAAATTATATACATAGGAAGCTAGGAGCCTATGTTCAGGTTGTAATTACACTTTAATCTTTTGAGTGAGTGTCTCATTATAATGTTAAGCTACAAATACAACCTTGTTGCAATGATAATAGTTTAAAATTTTGGCATTTCAGGAACATCAGCATGTCCTAATGGGAAATTCTATTGCCAAAACGCGGGCCATACTCCACTTTCTATATATTCTTCCAGGGTTAATGATGGAATATGCGGTAAAACAAACTTTTATTCTTAATTATTACACACATATTAGATAATAGTGATGTAATACTGATATCTGGTTACATTGAGCAGATTGCTGTGATGGAAGTGATGAATATAATGGTAAAATCAAGTGCAAAAACACCTGTTGGGAAGCTGGAAAAGTAGCAAGAGACAGATTAAAGAAAAAGATTGCAACTTTTCATGAGGGTGTTGCTATAAGAAAACGTGAAGTTGAAGAAGCAAGAGTTTCAGTAGCAAAAGATGAAGCAGAGTTATCTAGGTTAAAGAATGAGGAGACTATTCTTAAAGGACTTGTTCAACAGCTCAAGGGTACTTCTGTAAATTCTCTTTCTAGTGTCTTTCACATAATAATTTACTTTTATCTTTTTTTTTTTAAAAATTTCTAGATCGCAAGGAACAAATAGAGAAAGCAGAGGAGAAAGAACGTATGCAGAAAGAACAAGAGGAGAAACTGAAAAAAGAAGCTGAAGAAGCAGCATTAAAGGAACAAAAAGGTGAAGAAAAAGTGAATGCTGAAGAGCAAGAATCCAAAGAAAGTACTACCTCTCACAATGACAATGAGGTTAGAGAACAAAGAATCTTGATTTCTTTTTTTTTTGAAAAATTCTCACATCAACTTTTTCATGTATGATTTTGCATCTTTTATTAGGATCCAAACAAGGGCTCTGTTGACAATGGTGTTGAATCTACACACAATGATGATGATGTCAAAGATGCATCTCATGATAATATAGAAGAAAAGAAGGTACTTGTTATGTTATATTCATTTACTGCTAATTTTTTTTTGTACTTTTCAATTGTATTGAGATTTCCTCTCTTTGTATCGCATGTTGAAAAGAATGAGGAATCATCTCAACATGAACATGATCATGATCATGATCATGACCCTGAAAATAAGGTATCTTATTAAACAACTTAAGGGAATTAATTCCTTATTTCTATCTTTTATATAATTTGTGGGATTCCCTCTTTTTTTCTGGAAGAATTTCGTATATACCCTTATTAAACATCAAAATATCATATTTGCTCAACTTAATTTCCAAATATCATATTTACCCTTCTTAAAACTTTAAAATATCATGTATGCCCTTCTTAAACATCAAAATCTCAATGGTAATATCTAAATATCCTCCATCTACAACATGAAAATATCCTAATATAGTTAAAATTTTTAATTATTATAATAGTTCTAAGATATAAAAAATGATTATAACCTATTAAAACCATTGTAAAAAAAGATTTGGTCAAATATGATATTAAGAAATTAAGTTGGGCAAATATGATATTTTGATGTTTAACAAGGGCGTAATAGTAATTATGAAATTATCCCTTTTTTTCAGGAAGAAGAAGCATCTGAAGATAATGAGTCATTATCAAGGGAAGAATTAGGTCGAACCATTGGTTCACGTTGGACAGGGAAAAAAACTGAGCATCATGATGATCATGATCATCATCATGATCATGATCATGATCATGATGATGATACACATGAGGAAGAAGAATACAGTGGATATGATACAGAAACTGAGGAGGACCACCGTAACTATGATGAGGATGACACAGAAGATCATACAAATGATGCTGGAGATACATCACATGATGATGATTCTAGTAGCTCACATAAATATGATTCAGATGATGAAATTGATATGTCAGGTGCACAAATTGTTATTTTAATTTTGTTATTTTTAATTTTTAATTTTGATTTTTGAATTTTTTAAATGGTTAAGATATGGAAAGCACAAGCAACCCATCATGGTTGGAGAAGATTCAACAAACCGTGAAGAAATTTCTTCAATCTGTTAATCCATTTCAGACTCCAGTCGATACATCTGGTAAAAATAATAAAAAAATAAAAACCTTTTTTTTTTTTTTTGAAATTTGAAAATTTGTTTATTTATTTAATTTTATGTGTGTTTTAGAGGCTGAAAGTGTACGAAAAGAATACGATGATGCAAGTGGGAAGTTGTCTAAAATACAATCAAGGATAACAAGTTTAACAAAAAAACTAGGAAACGACTTTGGTAAAACTTTTATCTTTTTTAATTAAAAAAATAAAAATAAAAAACTAAACCAAAAAAGTATATTGTAAAAAGCTTATATTTATCTTTGTTTGACATTACAGGACCAGAGAAGGAGTTTTATTCGTTATATGGTCACTGTTTTGAGATCAAAGAGAACAAGTTATTAAACTTTACTATTTTTTTGTTACTTTTTTTTTTTTTTTTCATTTTGCTGAATTTTGATTTTTTTTTAAATCACTTTAGGTATGTTTACAAAGTTTGTCCCTTTAAGGATGCCACCCAAGTGGAGGGGCACAGCACAACTACATTAGGGTATGTGTTTTTTATTTTTATTTTTATTAATTAATTAGTTTTCACTGAAAAATTAAATTTCTCAAATTCTTTTATTTCGTTTATTATATATAAATAATAGGCAATGGGAGAAATTTGATGAGTCATACAAAGTCATGCTCTTCTCAAATGGTGACAAATGCTGGAATGGACCTCAAAGAAGCTTAACTGTACCTATCTCAATATTTTAATCTTTACATTAATTAAAAAATTACAGAATTGTCCCTTTGAACATATGATATTTTCTCAACATTTTACAGGTGAGATTAAGATGTGGATCAAAAGTTGAAGTTGCTGATATAGATGAACCTAGCCGTTGCGAGTAAGACCCCCCCCCCCCCCCCCCCCCCAAATAAATTTATTTATTTATTTATTTATTGTGAATTGTGAATAAAAAATTTAATTGCAGATACTCTGCGTTATTAACTACTCCAGCCCTTTGTCAAGAAGGAAGACTCAAGGTACACATGTCTTTTATCATTTTGTCTGTGGAAAGATGAAAATACCCTTCTCATTGTAAAAGAATAAGCTGAGAAAGATTGTATGGAATGTTTCAGGAACTACAAGATAAATTAGAAGCAGTGAAAATGGAACAACCACAAGGTCACGATGAGCTCTAAGTATTTCTCATACTATTTATTATGGAAAAAGCAAAAAAAAAAAAAGAAATGACCGAATTGTCCTTTTTCCATTTTTGGGATGAACCGGCTAAATAGGATCAATACAACACTTCCATGAGATATATGGAGTGAGGCTTATAAGAATATAGTTGCTTTTTCGAGGGGACTAGAATTGGTAAAACTAGAACATTGATTCTATAGTAAGTTGTACCTCGTGCATTGGAAGTTGAACTTTTCCATTTATGGAAAAGGGAATTGTATTTAGATAATCTTGAGAGGTAGATGGGGATGTGTTCGGGGACTGTGAATCCATTCTTTTGCAAAAAAAAAAAAGCTCTTTAAAATGATGAATTAAATATGGATTGATCTTAATTTTCTGTTGTGGTTCTTTATTTTTCTATGCAAGAAATACCAATTTACTTACATTATTTATTTATTTGTTTATCATTACATTTTACTTTTATATCTTCATATTACAACATTGTACATTGAAAAATCTATCTGTTTATAGGAATGTGTCATCCTTATACTAATCAATTTTCATTGCCATGATTGAGTAGATTTTCAAATACAATGTGATTGACAAGGTTTTTTTTTTCAAAGTATTTTTTAAAAAACAATTACTTAATTAGAAAGAAATTAAAAGATATGATGTTGTAATAGAAAGAAATGAAAATTGGATGTTATAATAAATAAATAAATGAAAGCATGTTTCTATGATCCAAGTAAGCGAATTATGATAAAAGAAAAAGATAAAAATAGCCATTCACCTGCTAACAATTCATTTCATAGGGCAATACAAAATATGGAGGTAGGGATGAACTTTAAAACCGAAACCAGTTTTCCTATATTATAAGAATCGGGAATCGGATTGTTGGTTCTAGATCTGGTTTCGGTCCTGGTCTTTCGGTTATTTTTCAAATTAGAACATGTTGAAATGTTCTAGATGATATGTTATCTTCCGGAGCCTATAAATGATTCAACATTTAACCAAATTATGACTCTTTTACATTCTAAATTGAATTACAAACACTAAATTACATGATGAAAAAGGAATTAAACAATTCTGACTTCATATGAGTGAGCTATACGCATTTTAAAAGCAGGATAGATTCCAAAAAATAAAAACAAAATGTTGAAACAGAAAATACGCAACATTGATATGTTGTCTTCCGGAGTCTATAGTTGGTTCAATATCTAACCAAAATATGTGTTTGTACAATCTAAAATGAAGTATAAACATCAAATTACATGTTGGAAAAAAATTAAGTAATTTCGACGTCGTATGAATGAATTATGTGCATTTAAAAAAACGGGACAAATTCAAAAAAACAAAAAGTGCCGAAACAGAAAAAACACAGTATCAATATTCTTTCTTTCGGGGCATGTGTCTGATTCAATATCTAACAAAAATATATGTTTGTATAGTAAAAATGAATTACAAACTCCAAATTAAATGTTGGAAAAAAATCAAGTACTTCCAACTTCATATAAGTGAGTATATGCAATTTAAAAAACGGAAAAAATGTCAAATCGGTTCCGGTTTCTGGAACCGAGATCGATTTTCATAAAAATGAGAAACCAATAATTGGACCTTATTACCAATTCTGATTCCGGTTCCAGTTCAGTTTCGATCTGGTTCCGGTTCCGACAGTTCTGATGCGACCTTGTGAAATGGTAAAAAAGATATCACCATTTTTTGTAGTGGGGCTTGTAGGATGGATAGACACTTGGAAACCTATGAAATAGGCCATGCGTTATGAGCCACTACGAAATGTTTGGCCCATGCGAAATGGATTCCTTGCGAAACAATGAAACAAAGTTTTCTGTAACCTACCTTGTGTATTTATGTATTACCACTTAATATTGATATTAATTCTCCCAACTAACACTCATTTAACACTAACATTGGTATTAATTGTTATGCCTAACACACTATCCAACTACTATATAAACAAAATAAAAAAATACCATACTTCAAATCAAATCATTTACTTTCTTTTCTCATTATTATAAAAAAAATGGTCATCCAAAAAGTCTGAGAAAGGTGACAACTATTAATGCATGTAGAGGCACCCTCATAGTAGAGATCCAAGAAAAAAAAAGAAATAACCGAATAATATCCTAATCTTAATAAATAAGTACAACTCTGACACGTGTCAATCTATAAAACCCCCAAAATCGAGTTTTCCCGCTCATTTATTCATCTATATTTACGTAAATGCCATTCAATCCAAATGAAATCAAACTTCAAACTGATGCAATAAATCCGGAAAATTAAGCAAACAAATGCTTTCAAAATATTCAACCAATAATTTTAAATGAATAAAACTTATGGAAATAATTTGAAAAAATAGGTTAATCAAAATTCGGATTCGAAATTCCCGATTAATTTTGACAGTTTGTTTATTTTGATTGCAAATTAAATAATTTGCAATCATTAAATCCCTAAAAATCTGCAATATTCTTCTTTGCAAACGTATTCTTCTTGATTCATAGAAATCTTTGCAAACGTAAATACCATTTATATGGTTCTTTTGTTTTTATCATTCTGCTCCATAGAAATCTTTGCAAACGTATTCTTCTTCATTCTTCTTGATTCTGCAACGTTTCAATAATCAAATATCAGGTTAGTGTATTAAAATATCAGGATTGCTAATATTTCTATGCTCTTCATGGTCTGAATTATCAGTTTCTATCATGTTGTCATTATATGTAGGGATGAGCATAGACGGGTACCCGCCTCATTTGGCGAGAACCGGAATCGGAACCGCTCTAGGCGGTTCTTAAATTTTTGGAACCAGTCCCGGAACCGGCGGTTCCGGTTCCGGGAGCGGGTAACCCGGTTACATTAACTTTGCTAACTTTTGTCGATAAAACCGCAACTTAGTTTGATCTAAATCGAATCAATTCAGATAAAAGAGGGACAAAATCATACCAATATATTCTAAACCGGTCTAAGCAACACACACATATTTATATGAAATACTAATATATATATATATATATATATATATATATATATATATATATATATATATATATATATATATATATATATATATATATATATGAGAATTGGAATTTGGCGGGTACCCAGCGGGTAGTGGTTCCTAAAAAATGAGAATTGGAACCGGAACCGCTTAAGGCAGTTCCAGTTCCAGAACCGGCAGTTCCGGTTCCAAAAGCGGGTACCCGGTTCCCATGCTCATCCCTAATTATATGAGTGATCTTCTTCTTCTTCTTCTTTTTCCTAATTCTTCTTAATCATCATCTTCTTCTACCTTTCAGTTAAAAAGACGAAAAAACTAATGAACATGAGAACTTGATTTTCTTTAAAAAAAAATGCTCTGCTTCAGATCTGAAGCTTTAACTATTACATAATGTTTTTTTTTTGTTTTGCTGTTACATTTACTTTGATTTGCTGTTACTGTAAACCTAATTTATGATGTCACTTATTATTAATTTGTCTATTTACGTATGAATGTAGATGAAGACAAAAAAACTAATGAACATGAGAACTTCATTTTCTTTATAAAAAAATAAATAATCTTCTTCAGATCTGAAGCTTTAACTATTACAATATGTTTTTTATTTTATTTTGCTGTTACATTTACTTTTATTGTTACTGTAAACCTAATTTATGATGTCAATTATTATTACTTTGTCTATTTACGTATGAATGTAAATGAATAAATGAGCATTTAGCAGTACAAATTCAAGATATCTACATTACCATTACTAATTGTTATGTTATTTATTAGTAAGTTGCAGGGGCATTGTCGGTATAATTGTCGTTTACATGTTAATTTTATATTTAAATATATCTACATGTTAAATATATTGTTTTGGTGTGATTTTTAATTTAGGGAAAATGCCATCTTTTTTCAAACTGTAAATCCGAAAATGCCATTAGATAAATCAGGGAAAATAAATCCGGAAAAAATTAACATAAAAAAATGCAATCAAATAATTAAAAAGTAAAACAGAAGCGGGGCAATTTATATTTATGTTCCATTTTATTATAAAAAGTTTTATTCAATCTAAAAAATTATTTCATATGAATTATTGGTTTTTGTTTGTATTCCATTTTATTATAAAAAGATTTATTGAATCTAAAAAATTATTTCATATGAATTAATGGTTTTTGTCATGTGCTGATTTATAATTTTTCTGTTTTAGTTGTTAGTTAGGATGTTCTGTACATTCTTGAATGTTGTTATTTTTCCTTACAATTCTATATGGTTTAAATTTTTCTTGCAGAAAATGAATATAGGAAATAAAGTTTACCTAAATAACATTGACCAGATAGATAAAAAATCACATATCAAGGTTCGGGTGCTTAAAATTTGGAACTTTGTCAGAAATAATAAAGTCTGTTCAATTGAAATGATCATGATGGACGAGGAGGTTTGTTGTATTTCATATATTTTTTATTCATCATTCAATATTACACATGTTTCAACAAAATAATAATTCTTAATTTTTTTTTAAAAGGGTACACAATACCATGCTCGTGTCTTCAATCAGAATTTCTCCAGATTTCGTCATCTTTTAAAGGAAGATGAAAGTTATATAGTTATAAAAGCCAATATGGCTGCTGTTACTAATGGTTTTAGTTATACAAGTCATAAACAAACCTTAACTTTGGATTGGAAAAGCATCCTAAAAAAATGTGATGATTTCTCGGGTCCGATCAATGGATTTATGTTTGTTGATTTTAATTCTATCATAGAACAAACATGCCCAAGAGACACATTCTTTGGTTAGTTATAAAATTTTATTCAAATCATTTTTTATCAGTTGCGTTCTTGGTTATACATTTTATTATTTAAATATTATGATATTAATGCAATAGTTTATCTTGTGTTATCTCTTGTGTAGATGTTATTGGACAGATTGTGTCATTCAGCCCTCTTGAAATTTCAAATCCAGTAGAATCCAAACATTATATAAAACTCACTCTTAGCAACTTAGAGTGAGATTATATTTTTTAATTTATTTATTATCTTTAATTAATCAAAAATTAATATTAATATATGATTTTTTGGTTTATTTAGTTCTGTACATCTGAAGGTTACTATTTTTGGAAGTCAAACATATCAAATGTCACAATACCTAAAAAATAACCCGACGGTTAATTGTGCTGTTATCGTGATGCAGTTTTTGAAGCTAAACATTTGGAATGGTTTGTATTCACTCTTTATATATACATGTTTATAATTATTGTTTTTATATACTTTTTATTAATTGGGTATACATTTTTTACAGATATTGGTGAAGCTAAAAGTCATTTTGAAGTAACGAAATTGTTCATAAATTCTGACATTTATGAAATAAATGAGTTTAAAAATAAGTTAGTTTCCAATTGTTTTTTATTTTTTTTATAATGTATTTTAACTTAAAATAACACAAATCCTAATATTTTTGAATTTAATTTAAACATCACAGATTGAAATGTCATGACAATTTCGGTATAACTGAAAAAAGCATAACTACACTTTAAAGCTACTCTTCTTCATATACAGATGACTTTAATGGCAATTTTCCATTAAAAACAGTTTGTGAGATCACCGAACCAATTAAGGTATATTGCATTATTTGATATGTTTTACATTTTATTTTCGCATAATTTATTTTAATAACTTTTACATTTAATTTGATACAGGAAATGAAGTTTTTATTAGTTGCTTCCATTGTTAATATAATGCTGAATCTACCATGGTATTATGAAGCATGCAACAAATGTGGAAAAAAAATAACCGTTCCGAAAGCCAATCATTCATATACTGACCCTGAAAAAATTTCAGAAAATATTGTTGTCGGGTGTACAAATGCACATTGCAAAAAATCTGAAATTCAGACAGTTATAAAGTAAACACATATTTTTTTCTATTAATTTTATCAATCTGTAAAGAAACTAACAATGACATAATTTTTTTGTTTTAGGTATATAATTCCAATCAACGTACAAGATTGTACTGGAACCATTGGATTGACTCTTTTTGATAAGGAAGCAAAGAGGCTGTTAAATATAAGTGCATACGAGTTGAAAAAGATACATGAAGCGGTATATTATTCATATCTTAAAATCAGAAAACATTTACTTTTTTTTTTAATTTATTAAAATATATATCTTAGAGGCCGGAGACAGTGATGGACTATTTCCAATTGTATGTTGCCTTATCTAGAGTTCAGGGCAGAGAGGGATTAAAATTATTAATTTTAGATAAAGATGACAAACTCACAAATAAAACTTTCAATGTTGTTTATGAGGAAGTTTTTCGAAATTTGTAGCCATCTTTTTGTACCATATTTTATTCATTTTTAGCAAATCACACTTAATCCATCATATTGCTGTATTTTTTTATAATTACGTATTGTTGTATTTATGTTAATTTCATTACACACATTCATAATGCATCATCTGCATATGTCCAACAAGAATCATGCATCAAAAATAAGAGTTTTAAAAATCTTCATTCCTAATTAAATACTTCCCATTTACTTTGTAATTAAATACTTACAAATAAAAAAAATTATTGAAAAATGCAATATTACAATTCATAAGTTATCAGAATTAATGAAATATTATTTTATTAAATAATTAATTTTTAAATTCAATTCAAAATCAACACCCATGGGTTTTAACCTAGTTAAGAAATAAATAAAAGTTTAGGAACAAATGAAATCTAATGCCAATATAGACATCAGACAATTATGGATTTCTTGAATAGGTGAACGTCTTAAAAATGTTATTAGGATTATGCAAAGTTTTATTGACGGCAAAAAAAATCATTATATCCTTCTTAATAAAAAAAATATTTTTTTTGCTACATGTCAATCTCTTATGAGTTTGACACTTATCATTTTGTAGTATTTTTGAAATAAATATTATCCACTTGTTAATTTTTGATTTGTCTTATTTTTTAAAATTAAAATCATATACTTATATGTAAAGTATTAAATATAATATATATCATATTAAATTGCAATAAATACATTTCTTTCTTTCTTATTTTAAAGTTGTACATTAAAAAATATTTTTTGTTTACACTTTAACTTAATGTTTAATCTTTTTTTTTTAAATTAACCCGTGTAATACACGGATCTCACACCTAGTCTGCTATTATTTCTAGACTCCTAATAATACAATTAGTTATTATATAGTTATTTCTTAAGTAATGTAACAATTATTGCAATATAATATAAGTTTTCGTGGAACAAAATACAAAGTTAGAACATCTAACAAAATATTCCAAAAATAAATATACACATGTCTATGTCTTCTTGCCCCCTAGGAAAATCTTGCCCATTTTACATGCCTAATACGATCAATCCAATCACCTATTTCTAGTAACAATATTCAGTTCTGTCCATCCATAACTATCACTAGGAACAATGTTCCAAGTATTTCACTCTCAAGTGCCATTGTTTTTGTAACGAGTACTCATTGTAAGCTCATAACAAATTTTTTAATCTAAAAATGACATGACTTACAAAACAAATAATGTGATAACGAATTCCAAATAAGAACAATTTAAACTGACTTTGGGCATCTATCTTGATATGTGTTATGGTGCCTTCATTTGCGGTTTATGACAATACATGGAAAGTTGCGTGAATGAGTTTTTCGGCAACCCATGCGAAAGTTTTAATGCCCCACACTTCACACGTCAAGGTTGAGCGTGGGAAATGTCTATTTTGAATCAATCATATCACAAATAATATCACTCCCACCTAATACCCTCTTACTACTATTAGCCATTACATTCTTTAATAAATAGGCCAACACATTTTTATTCGCTTGACAATGGTTGGGATATATTTGGGTTTGTATGCATTTTTGCTTATTCTCTAATATTTGAATTTGGAACAAATTAACATTTTAGCTAATATAGCCTTTTAATGTCAAATACCTCTTGAGCCCATTTCAATCCTAATGATATCCTCTGTTAGGAAAACAGGCGATCTTGACAAAACAAGAACCTACTTGGCGCAACAAGGCTTCTTCATGGCGCAAGAAGGAATGTCCTTGGCACAATAGCATCCTTCTTGGCCCAACACTTTATCAGATGACATAACAATGTCCCCTTATTACTCCATATCATTCCCAAGTGTTCCATATCTCTTCCAGATGCTCTAAACCCCCTTTTGTATGATCCGTTCCATTGGTATTTGATTCGTTTCTTTATCAGACAATCCATTCATTTCTCAGATGATTCGTTCATTTGTCACATTTAACATCCTCATATATTTTTTTTGCTTTGTAAGAACATATTTATGATAGTAGGTGTTGGTTTGAGTGCAATTGATGGTTCATTTATGAAAATGGAATCTAAAATGTATCTTGGTGAAGGAATTGACCAAAACGACTTTGTTTCTCTACTCTTATCTATATCATCAATAAAATCATATAGATCATCATTTTTTTTAGTTTTTTTTAATCAACTATTAAAATTCCCAATATGTTAATTGTCATCGTACAATGAGTGAGATCGCAAGCGGGCAACAAGCTGTGCCGCTATACCTTTTTGAATGGTAAAACTAATTCTTTTAAAGACTACATCCGAAGATCTAGGGGATATAACATTACTATACATGATTCGTTGTACTCTTTTAAGGAGCTCTACCGCATCCGATGCGAGGAAACCAAACATATCAAATGCAAATGATATGAACACGTGTTGATTTTCCATGCACGATTTCTCATGTTTGGTGACTTTGCCTGTAGCTGCTTTAAAAGCAGCATGTCCCGCCATGAAACCCCCAGCCCTTAGGCCCACGAGAGGGGACACCCCTGTAACATCCACACATGCGTGTTTCCCTCCGACCCATCCAAAAATCAAAATGTCAGCCGGTCTGAGGGTTGACCTTCCTTCTGTTGGGTCAGTTAAGAAATTAACAGGTGCCTCTTTCTTAGTGGAAACCCCAACACACTTAAATATGTCAAACAAAACACCCCTAACCATATCGTGTCTGTATTTGAACCCCGGGAGTTCTTTACAATGAACTGCATGCTCTCCAAAAGAGTCCAAACATGCCTTGTGACGCACAGGACATATCTCGTCAGCTGGGAATATGGGAATCATGAGTCGATATTTGAGAATAGTACGATACTCCACGGGAGACATGTGTTGGCCAAACCCATCTATAGGGATAGCTAGAAGAAAATCTTGAGCATGTGGTGCACGTAAGCACTGGAAAACCGCTTTTTGCCGAGCCGTCATGTCGAGATGCACTTCCATATCTTGAATAATTTTATGAAAAAGGGCACTCGCCAGTGTATTCTGGGATTTAGGGGGGGGGTGTCTTTAGTAGTAAAATTGTTAAGGTCAAAATCTGGAAGCTTGTTGCGAAGGGATGCCAAGGCACAATCATAATCAGAGTCCATACCATGTATACCGCTATCCCGTAAGATGTGGTCTTGCAATACCCAAGATTAGGCCCTTGAGGCAACAAAAGCATAGGAGGTAGCCTCTACTGCCGAGTATAAACCCAAACCCCCCAAACCTAATGGGTAAGGAAGCAATTTGCCATTGTATGCCACCAAAGAAAAGGCCCCCACAAACCACAATGTCCTTAATCGCCGCACGCAATCCATTGTCAAAGAATATTGCCGCCTCCTCCATGTGAACGGGTTGGCACGTCCTCAACCCAAAGAAAAGCTTAGCAATACCCATACAAGACCGAAGAAGAAGGAGCTCACTCTGGGGGTTAGACAATTATGGAAGAAGGCGCATCAAATTCACAGCGTTTTTGACTCTCTTTATGGCTAAGCTGCGAATGAAACTAGCATCTCTACTAACAGCTCCCCTAAGAAGTCTCACCCCCAAAGGCGGCCTCCTGATGTCCGCCGGAAATAGCCCCTCCAGAAACTTCCTACCATCACACGAGGGCCAAAAGAGCTTGGTTTTCTTAATATTCAACTGAAGGCCCAATTTTGGGCCAATCACCGTAATGATGTCCAATGCTTTGGCCACCTCCTCTGAATCTCCGATAAGTGTACCATCATCCAAGTACCATGCATGGAGAAGAAGCTTGCAATTGTCTCTAATCTTATGCAAGAGCGAGTGCAACATAATGGCACAGAGAAGTGGTCCTAAGGGGTCTCCTTGCTGAACCCCAGTAGAAGACCGAATATGTGTGTTGCCTAGATATAACCTTGCTGCTTGACCATAAAGGAATTCTACCCACAAGGAAATAGAGGGACACCTCAATCTGACCTGATGAAGTAATGCGGATCTGTCAACAAGGTTAAAGGCATTAGAGAAGTCCACGGTAAGCATGGAGAGAGATTTGTCATCGTGGCGCTCACTCAACAACCTATTGGTGCTATGTAAAACGACCTCAGCGCAACCCGACACCCCGACTCCGAACTGAAAATCATTGAGATATTTGGTCATTTCTGTTGGATTAGTGTCTAAGTCCATAACTATTTTGGTATGTACTTGACCCGATGGTGCATGGTCCTTTTGGGTTGCCTTCACCAAAGCAACTTGATTGGAGAAATAAATAAAGAGAGAGGTTATTATGATTTATTAATATGTTATAAGAATAATATATTAAAGAAGAAATCATATTTGTTTAATTAATATTGGTCAATAATTAATTAAGAATTAATTTTGTGATCAAGTGTAATTAATTAAACTAGAGGGGCTGAATTGTAATTATATGATAGTTACAAAATAGGGCAATGGTTATCCTTGTTAAAGGATGGACGAATTCAAGGATAAGGATATCCTTAAAATCGTCCAAGGTCCAAAAGATAGGGATTTTCAAGGCTTATCTTATGGTTGCTTGATGAGCAAGTAACTAGATAATGATAAGGACTGAAACCCTAATCCTAACCCTATATAAAGACCCCAAGGCTCATGAATTCGTCTAAATCCTTCCCAAGAGGTCCTAGAAACGAATTCAATACCTCCCCTCTCTCCTTATACCTTCTCCACTTGCTTATGGTGTTTGTAAGCGATTAGAGGAGTGACACTTGTGACTCTAAGCCTTCCAAAGTCAATTCAAGGAGGAATTGGGATTGTTATTACTACATAACAATCAAGGTAATATCTTAAACCTAATTATATGTTAATATTGATTTCCATATGCTAGAATTAGGGTATATAGTCTTGGATTCAAAGCATGTACAATAGAGAAACCTAGATCCAAGCATTAGGGTTTGTATGAGCACATAGGATGTCTTATGACCAAAACCCATCAGTGGTATCAGAGCCAGGTTGGTTTCAATTGTATTGATGCATTGTATAACTGGAAAATTCGATTTTTTGGATTCTGGAGGCTGGACTCGCCGAGTCCATGCAGACTCGACGAGTCCAAGCCTGACTCGGCGAGTCAACTCGTCAGATGGAGGGTATTTCGCGATTTCTTGCTGTTTTTGCTTATGGATAGTTACCTTATCATGTTAGATCAATATTAATCCGATTATATGATACATTTGACTATATTTTTGATCTAATTGAAGATATTTATTAATTAATAAGATAATTGTTTCCTTATGTGATAATTGATTAATTATTTTGACTAAATTGATAAATTGTTTTGCAAGAAATCATTAAATAAATCAAATATGGATAATTATGTGATTAAATGTTAATTTGAATTATTTGTTATTTAATCCTTGTTGTTATGAAAAGTTTCATATTTTTCCCTTAAGGTTTTATAGTTTAAATTTGAACCCAAAAGTTTTGTTGTTTTGAAATTTAAATAGTTGAAACCCTAATGTTTTGAAAAAGGTTTCAAAACTTGCCCTCAAGTTTTGGAATCTAAATTTTGATTAAATGGTTTAATTTTGATGTATATTTAAATTCTAAATCCTAATGTGTTGAAATGTTTCAAAACTTTCCCTCAAGTTTTGGAATTTATAAGTTGATTAAAAGTTTAATTAGGAATGTTAAATTCTAAAACTCTAGTATAGTTTTGAAAAAGTTTAAATCACATCCTTATGGTTTTATTAATTAATTAAGGTGTATAATTAAAAGAGATTTAATAAATCCATAACAGTTTAGGTTTAAATTTTAATTGAATTAAAAGTATAATTGTTAAATTAGACCACCTAATATTTTAAAAGTGTAAAATATACCCTATACTACATATATAACATTAAAAGTCTAACATTATATATATGTATGAGTAAAAGTTAGTCTTACCGTTAGTAGGCCTCATTCACGAAGCTGTTCTATAAGGGGTGTTTAAGGAAATTGCCTATAAAATGGCGATTGAATGGGTATCCACTCTTACCCACCGCACTCTTGACTAGTGGAGGGTCGTTAGCCGAACGGGTAGGATAGGACGAAACCTTCCATTATAAGTATAATGAATTATTAAAGTAACTAAACGTTTTTATAAAATTCTCAATCTTAGTTACTTAGGCAAAAGTGAATTGATGCAATTCCATAAAATTACACTTTGTGCCCTTGCGAAGACGTTAGTGGAGCGTGTGTGGTTTACCGGCACACTAAATGGTTCTAAGCAAAGGTAGCAAAGGGTGACTCAATGTTTGTCATAGTTCGGTGGAGCGTGTGTGGTTTACCGGCACATCGAATAGGTGACTGTAACATGTGAGGGCACCATGTAAGTTTGCATGGTTATTCACACCCGTTTTGTGATCCTCGGCATCCCAGTCACAAACAAGAAGCGCATATCGAGATATAAACATGTCATTGAAATGTTCAATGAATCTCAAAGGATCTAGGAGTTTTCATAGATTTAAAACTTAAATTTCTTTTTCGTTTTTCGTGGTGGAAATTAGTGAATCGTCATTCACTTACCTTCAAATATTCTGCAATTAGGGTTACGGCATCCCTCTCCCAAGTTGTGGAATATTGTGTTGGGTCCTAGCCTTAGTATTTCATTTGGGTGATTTACTAAGGACTCAATCTATCAACTAACTTGAATTCGTTTTCTCCCGTTTTGTAGATGTCAAAGTTCGACAACTATGGTCTTCTCAAATCCCGTGGAACAAGCATTCCACATGAAGATGATATTCCACGATTTGATCGAGGAACAAGAAATCATGCTTCACTTCCTCTACCTCCTCCAATTATTCTCCCTAACCTACAAGTTCAAAGGCTTGAAAAGTTCAAGATCACTCAAGCCCTTTTGGCAAGCAAACATAAAGAAGGAAAGTCCGTGTGTGCACACGTCCTAGGGATGAAGTCACACATTGATAGGTTAAGAATGTTGGGATCCGTTGTCTGTGAGGAAATGGCTGTTGATTGGGTTCTTCAGTCACTTCCTAACTCATATAGTGAGTTCATAAGAGAGTACTATATGATGAACCGCGACGTGACCCTTATAGATCTCACCTATATGCTTATTGCTGCTGAATCAGCAATGGTTTGGCGCAAAAGAAAAGCAAAGTTGATTGGTGAATCTGCCTTCAAGAGCTCAATGGATGTAGACAATGGCAACGAAAGACATGCAATGATCGAAAAGTTTGATCATAAGAGAAAGACGATGTATGAAGTAGTTCCATGTCCTTTTCCAAAAGAGTCGATTTGCTTTTATTGCTAAGAGAAGGGGCATTGGAGACAAAGCTGCCCTATTTACCTAAGAGATCTAAGAGATGGGAGAGTCGAAACGTATGGCTCTAATTTAGGTAAAATCCATTGACTAACTCTTTTAAGCTTCATTCCAGATTCTTAATACATAATGTGATAAGATTACAATTGATGTTTTGTAGGATCGAAGAAAAGAAAGGAAGCTTAAGGGAAGAAGTGAGCAGAATCTAACCGTGAAGGAATGGATTTCGATCGCATTTCTTGAAGATTAGATTCTTGAGCTACTACTTAGAGTTAGAATTAGATTGCTAAGAAAGATGTATTAGCATAAGTTTTTCAATGAGTTGCATTGTAAGGACAAATTTTTCCGCAATAAAATAAATTTTGATTTTAAATCTTATTTATTTATCCTTACAATGGCGTGTATGAAAAATTGATGTTAAAATGTTTCTATTATTAGCAGTAATGGATTTGGTTCTTATTATGTTATTTATGGAAAGTCGAGAATTTACCAGATAGGGAGAGTTTCTCATCGCCCAAGTTTCAATTGGACAGAAATTTGGAATCATGCAACTTGGTTGCACGATGAATGAGAAATTTCATATTTGGAAATTAGACTAATTTGTTGACAAAGTGTCAAGTGAAGGACTAGGAGATCGAGTACACAAAGTTGTGTATTGATCAAAGTCCGCCATAAGAGTAACAAAGATATTCGTCATGATTTACTAAAGGCTTAGTAAATATGATTATACTTACAAGATTAAGTGTAATTCTGAATTGATTAAAGGGTTTAGATCAATAGCAGAACGAATAAGAAGAATCAAGTAGACAGAAAGATAAAAGTTTCTCCATTCTAAGAAGAAGGGAGAGTAGCTTTTATGCTTTATGATAGGTATTAATGATTAAGAACCATATCTCAATTGATCCTCTAAGTGAAGTCTTAGTACAATTGTATGTTTAAGAAGAGGAATCAAGGATTGAAGAAATGGTTAAATCAAGAAGTCAATCATACTTCGTTCCAATAACAAGTCTTAAAGTTAAGATTGTAACATTGAGTGAAAAGTATTAAAGGTTTATAACATTCATCAAATGTGGAAAGTTGTGATGTCTTGGATAAGACAAAGACCAACTAAGACCAATTTATGAAGTGTTTTGATAAAAACTACACTAACTCTTGAATATTTGTTTGTCAAGAAATGTTTTGACAAGAGAATCTTATATGTCAAGGAGTAAGTGGGAGTTTTAATGGTCTTGAAAGGTTTCAAGAACAAATCAAATAAACCTTATCAATCATCACTAGCACACGAGTTGAGGTTTACAACCTATCGTGTTGACATTATTTTGTTTCTGTGCCAATCCAATCGAGTTAATTATGCATGTGAGTTCTATGAGTTCTCATTTTGAACGCATAAGAGGCAAAACACCTTAATCAATGAAAGGTACATTGATAGGAAAGGGTGAGCTGCTTAACTACTTGGAAGACATGGTGGGCAGCTGTGCTACCATAAGGCAAGAAATCAAGATTAAGAAAGTTCGGTCCATATGAGTTTGAATTTGTCGTAAACTTTGGTTTTAACAAATTCACATGGATAGGAACACATACACCATTTAAATCTAAGTGTCATAAGATTTCCTCCTTCATGAAAATGATTGTGAGGAAATGCTTTCACTAAGAAAGATTTTAAGAAGATAGTGATTGCAAAATTGCATTCTCGAATTCGATTATGGTTACGGTATCCCTTTCCATAATTTGAATTGTGAGGTTTGGCAATTAGTCTTAATTGTTTAGACACACACATTAACTATCGAAGGCAAAGGTGTATAAGTTCAAGAAGCATTGATAAAGGATTATCAAAGCACTAAGTATTAGAAACATAAACTTAAGAAATTCAATAAACATTGTTTTTCTGAAAGTTAAGATGTTTATGAATACATGTCGAAGCTAGTGGGAGCATAAGTGTTATGTTTTATAATAATCATCAAGATAGTGGGAGCATAAATGTTATGATTGTATGATTATTAAGGAAAGTATTGCGAGTTAGCAATATTATTTATAGAAAACAAGAGTCATGCTTTGCAAAGTTGTAAGGATGGAATAGTTGTTTTACCAACCCCTTTCATGGCCAACTTGGAAACCAAACGTCTCCATATAGTACCTACTACAATAGGTCGTATTCCCTTGTCAGGTTTTAGGAGCGGCGTGAGAGGAGCAGAAGCAACAAATTCTGCCAAGCTCGAAGGGCCTTTTCCCTCTAGCCATAGATTAACCACAGAAGTAATAGCACGTAGGAGGTCTCTAGCTATAGACGAACCTTCTCCACAAAGGGCATCTAAAACGTGTTGAGCTCTCAACCCGTCCCTCCCACACGAGGTACCTTTAGGGAAGGATTTAATTCCCCCAAGGACATTGTCAACATTCACTACCAGGGGAGGTTCTGAAAATATGGTGTTGGGCATTGAAGGCGGTGGCTTGTATGGATGCTTATCCTCCAATGCCTTCGTGGTATCACCTCCAAATGAAGCAACCCCCGAAGAACATAAAACTTTCACTGCTGCTGTAAAATGTCCATCGGCAACCTTACGAAGACATTGTCTGAAATTGGTGCTGCCCGGTGTTCTTGTCTCTTGAATATACTCTCCTTTGTTATCTTGTTGCTCTAGTCTTGCATTGTCAACTAAGTTTTTAACTAGCTTGGCAATACCGTCTTCAGTCCCCCAAGTAGCTAACGCGCTCAAGATATTACGATGTTGCAAAGACTTCCTGTTGCCAGACCTACTTTCTTGCCTATTCTTGGGACTGAACAACTGAAGAGTACACCTAGGAAGAATTAACAAAGCAACCCACGCTTCAACGGATCCGGGATGAGCAACCACCTTGGAAAGGGCTGCTTTCAAAGCCTGAGAGAAAGCCATACGACAGTTATGAGGGATACTTTTGACAGTGGTGATAGACAGCTTAAAAACACGATCAAGTAGTTGGGCATCCATCACCAACCCATCATTGAGGTCGGCTTCCGGTTCATTAGGTAGCGGCTTTGGAATGCCAACAATATGCATGCTCATGTTATCCACCCGTTCAATAAACTTAATCAAGCTACCCGGGTGGTGACATGAACGACTCAGGGCATGAAGCTTCATGCAATCCCCACGTATCCATTGACCAAACTCCTTCAAAGTTGCTGCCACAGACATAAACAATCCAATGTCAGAAGAAATAGCCTCCCGTAACATCGCTCTGCGTTCATCTGTATGGAGGTGTAAGCTCTTGAGATGAGATATCATACGGGATATCCCTTTACTTCCAAAAATACCATTTGGGCAACAATGAAACCCCCGAAAAGGACACGGCCAAGCCCCGCTCTCAAAGGAATGAGAGGACGCCATAAACCAACAAATAAAGTTTATTTAAGCCTTAAAGTGAGACCCGAAATTAGAAGCACTAACCCAAAAGAAAAAGTGACACTCCAACAAAAGACTGGAGTGTGCACAATGGAACCCATACCGGATAGGATCCCTACATCAGCTTGAGCCGAAAATTGACAACAACACTTGAAAAACTCATTTAGGCATTTTATCAAACACTTGGCCGGCAGAAAAAGAAACACCTTGTTTGCATCACCAACCTTAAATTTTTATGCCCAAATGCAATCATCAAATTGTTCTATATTTTGGCCCAATGGCTCTCTATGTGGTTATATATTGGAATCATTAAGCAACATAAATAGTTGTGCATATTCACCGACGCCATTTGTTTGCTTACATATAGCTTCTCCTTCTTTCCCACACTATGAATGTAAGCATTAACTACCTTCCCTTCTTGTTTTGTATGTAACATTGAGATTCAAAGTAATGGTTGTGTTTGGTACATTGGAGAAACACAGTGACTAGGTCCCCTTTTGGTTGGAACATAATGACTAGATCTGCTTACTGTTTCATATTAGAAAATTAAATAATTAGAAAGGTAGTCATATTTTAATTTTTTTTTGTTGTCATTAGAACAATCAAACACGTTTTACATATATAGCAGACAATGGTTTAAAACATTTTTCTTCAATATAATCATTTTCAAAACAATGTCAACATGTCATATTTTATGTTTTATTGATTAGAAAGTGCCCATATTTAGAAAAAATTACCGTCAAAATGAAAACTTATAATTTTAAAAAAAAATGCAATCGTATCAAAAAAAAAAAAAAATGCAATCGTATCACTCATCTATAAAGATGCTATTTTTATAGTTAGCATTTATTATTAATTTTGGCAATTTATAATTATATATTTTTAGAGCAATAAAAATAAGCAAACACACAAAAAAAAAACACACAAAAGAAATAGAGAGAAGGAGATTGAAACGTAGGGAGGTTGAGGAGGTTAAAGGTAGGAATATGCTGAAGTGGGAAAAATGAAAAAAAAAAAGAGTATTTTTTTTGTATATTCGACGGGTCGAAGTATTTGATCCGATTAATGAGGTGCTTCCATACAAACATTCTTGGTTACATGAATTTTATAAAAGGGTATAAAATTATTGTTTTTTAGGATGTCTATATCAATCATATCAAATTTTCAAGAGAATATTTTATATTTTATTTGAACTTTTTAGGCTGGTGAGTGTGAGAACATGTTACCATACCAAAAAGTAACACTTCATATGTCATGTCATTCCATGATGTTATAACATCAAGTGAGAAAATGAGCAACATGTTATAACACCCATTAATTTCCATGTCATTATTTATTATTTTTTTGATTTAATTTTTAATATTTATAAAAAAATTAATAAAAAATATTATTTAAATAAATCTAATTTCTTAATTAAACATAACTTTTAAAATTCTAAAACAACATTAGAACAAAAAACATTTAAAAACAAAAAAATTAAAAATTTGCCTTTAAATTATTCATCTTCGTTATAATCGTACATATGATCAGCATCGTCATCATTAAACAGGTCGAATGAATCTTTTTTTTTAGAATTACTGAAAATTTATGAAATAGAGAGAAAAAATTAAAATGATGATTAAAAATAATGTAGTACTAGTAATATGTATTTATAGGTAATTTTTTTTATTAAAATGTGACCATTGAAAAACAGTCGAATGAAAAAGTCAAAAGAAAAATGTTTGTTGCAGCTTGTTGCCGTCACCACAGAAGTCCAGAACACCAATTAATGGGAAGGGAGGACAGTGTTCCTCATGAATACTGTTAAAGACACTCCATGTAGATAAACACGGACCTTAAGTGGGCATAGTCTTATTCCAATTCTACTTGTTTCCGTAACTTTTTGTATAGAAAGATCATTTTTCATTCCTCTGCCTTTTGTGGTGTAGAAATTTAGCATGAAATTTTGAGGGGTTAAAATGTTGAATTGATAGAGAGCTATACAGTTGGTCACATTGCTTCTTGACATGGTATAGAGCCCACAAGAGAAACTTTTTGTATGTAAAATGTGGCAAGTTCATAAAATATATAATAATCGTTAATGGGTATTATCAAAGTGTTTTCATGAGTTTTTCAAACAAAATAATATTTTCATGAGTTTTTCAAACAAAATAATATATTTTTTTCGGTTTTCAAAAAATAACCATTTTATCTCGAATGTCTCGTTCCGGACTATTTTTCAAACCGTTATTTTTGACAAGATAGAAAATGCCGCAACATCTTTATTTTGGAGATTTTAAGACATTTGACAAGATTGAAAATCGCTTATAAGTTATCTTTTTTAAAAACTATCCAGACTAACGTTTCAACAACCTTATCAAGTATTTTTTGTTTTATGTAATATATATATATATATATATATATATATATATATATATATATATATATATATATATATATATAGGTAGATGTTCATTTGAGATCACCTATATTTTGTGAGACATGGGGACCAAATTTGAGCCTTTGATCAAAACCGATCTTGTGGCTCATAAGAAAACGTGATTAACACTAATTAATCTAAAGATTAGTTAATTAGGGGTAGATTAGGCACTGGGTTAAATTTTAGATCATCAGATCTGTTATCTTCATGTTATCACAAAACCCAGCTGTTTTGATTCTTTCTACCAATTCACACTAATCGATCAACATTCCTTCATCTTCGATTCATGCTAATCAATCTTCTATTTGCTTTGATTTGAGTGATTGAGGTTTATGTTCATCTATCGACATCAACAATTCATTACAAGATTTTTATCGGTTTTAGCTCTGTGATCATCGATTTCATCCAAGGTAGAAGTTCAAGTGTTCGGTCGATTTCTACTAATCTTCATCTTCAACAATTGCTAACGATCTTTCAAGCTGTGCTTTTTACTCTACATCATGATTTCATCAATTGATCAAGGTTTGAGTTTTATTCCCCTGAGTTTTCATCGCTTTCAGATCAACGATTTTTAGCCATTCATCAACATTGGTAATCAATCATCAACTGATATCGATTTCCATCAGATTGATGCTTCGAGATTACTATCAAATAAGGTGTTTTATCAATTTAACTTCATCTTAAATCTATTATCATTTCAAGTATTTGATTTCAGCCATCGATTATCAATTTCAAGCTTTTGGTTTTTTCTGTACATTCGAGCACATATTAAATGAAGATAAGCAAGCAAAAATAACGTATCTTCGTGTTATTTTGTGTCATTCTATAAAATTAATGAGGTATGTACATAACTATTATTGTTCTTGAGCCAATTATCTTACATTATACATGCACTCTACCTGTTTGATGAAAGTCCTGAATGAATAAAGAGTGTGATGTAGAGTCTGATATATCACTCCTTCCTTCCCACCCTTAAACTTTGTTACTATTTAATGATATTGACCCCAAATTCCAAGCTGATTTTTCTCAACTTAGTGATGACTGGTGTACTTCTTTTTGTCAGTGATTGAAGGACATACAATTGTTATCAATGCAAATGTTCAGTGCATATGTTGGAAGAAGCATAACATCCATATCTTGACACCATTAATTAATGATGAGAACTTCAAGAATCATATTGACATGTTGGTTTCAATGGTGCTTGGTCTATAAAGAGTTAAAGTGGCTAAGAAGTTGATGGATGATGAGGACTTGGTTCATCTTTCTAATCGAAATCTATAATGAGACTCCCTACACTCTCTTTATTTCTTTCTTGATGAAATTGTTCTTTACATTTGTGCAACTTTAAACATTGTTATTGCAGCAGATATGTATCCTAATACCCATAAAACCCATTTCGCCCATTTCACAGTGTAAAGTGGTACATACAGTTATGAAATTAGATAAAACTTTCATGTTTTCTATAATTACAACTTTTTAGGTAAGTCTTGAATGGAACTATAGAGAATGTGGTTCAATAATAATTTCCTGGAGTGTCTCATTCAATTTAGTGGGATGTTGTAAATTTGCTTATATATATATTTTTTGGTTTCAAGTGATGTATTTGAGGTAATTGAATAAAACGATAACATTATATTCTAAGTTTTTACTTTTACATTGGTATTTACAAATAAACTGTGCATTATTTTAATTTTCTTACATATATATTGCTATATTCTAGTTTGATATTTGATGTTCATATAATCATTTAGTGTTATATTCTATTTAGAATGTTCTACATATACAAACATCCTATAGCATTATTCTATAAGAATATTAAGTTGTAACTTGAATATAGACAACCTAATTAAATTAATCTGTTAGAATGATATGTATATTCAGAATATTAAATATAACATTAGAATCTTATGTAATATAAGTTCATTTTATATGTTATAACACAATTTAGAATATTACACTTTAATATTATAATATTCCATACAATTTCATAATATTACGTATCAATTAACAACATATTAGTAAATACTGTAACCTTGTGATATATTTTTTATAACACAAACTTGAAATTTAGTTTTTAATCTATGAGGTTTTTAGAATACATTTCAACTTCATGAGAAAAGTTTGATATTTATCCTAAAAGTATTCATTTCATTTTATAAACTTATATGTTTCTCGCTCATTTAAAAAGTTTATTAGTCTAAGTTCCTACATATTATTTGGTTTCCTACACACTTGAAAGGAATGATGGTCTGAATTAGAATACTTCATATTATAATATAATATTACATGATATTACAATCTTTCAGATTATTACACATTAACATTATAAACATTTCTTTTCTATAAATCATTTTTTTTCTATAGACTATTCTATATATTCCTATAACACTATAAGTTATAAATTCAAAATATTACATAATATTTCATATAATATTAGAATCTTACATAATGTAAGTTAATTGTACACATTACAACATAATTTTAAAGGGCAAACATCTTTTGTATGATGATTGAAGTATAATCTTATATAATCTTACATAATTTTTGCATTGAAGTATATATGAATAGTCTTATGTATGATAATTAGAGTATAATGTTTTGTTACCAAATTATTATAATACAATATTATACATATAAGAATATTATATTGGTATATAGATGCAACATCTTTTATTATTCTAATAGAATAATGATGCCTTTAACATTATTCTATTAGAATATTCTAATTTTTTTTGCTTACTATAGAATATTCTACCATGACCATTAAGAAGTGATCATAATACCAACTATTCATTAAACATTAATCACCTAATAAACCATATCGAGTTTCTTACATAATACTAGATAACATTTTTTTGTATAATTTGTTCAAAATTAATAAGATAGATATTACAAAAGGAATTGTTGTTTAGTCACCATAGCCACGTTTAAGTAATTCCAAACTTCTATCAAATCCTATTTATTACCCTTTTCTCGATTAGAAAAAAATGTAGTTGAAAATATGTCTCTAAACTTCCTTATCATCTCCTTCGTTCTATTGTCTTCAGAGAATTTCGATAGACAATGCAAAATAATATCTTCCATATTATCCTTTTCAGTTGAGACATTGTTGAAAATTGTTTCAGACTTTTCTTCATACTCCTGGAAAAAAAAGACATTAGAATATTTTTCTTATATTAAGTTAGGACATAATTAAAATATATTCTAAAACATAATTAAATAATATATTCTACTTAGAAAATACCTCAATACGTGTGTCCTGATTCTCATTCTTGTCACGTTTTAAATTTGAACTTTGTTCAATTAGATTTCCAACCCCAAACCCACCAGCTTCAATCTCAAAAGATTGTCTTTCCTTCAACTTATCTGCTGTCCACATCGTAACTAATGGTGTTTTACGTACTATTTTTTGGAGCTCGCATTCAATTTCATCACAGTAAATTAGCTGCATTATTTCAACATCATATTAGATATCCATTTTTAAGAAAAAAATAAGTATATGAAAAAACATACCAACATCAACAACACCGAGCCTCTGTAATAACACTTAGGGTTGTATGGACGCCATCTCCCTTTTGAAATTTTCACACAGTACAACAAATATGCACACCAATCGATTTTAGAAATGTCATCTACTTCAACAAGTGCTCTAACTGGAACTAAGTTGTTTGTCCCCATAGGGATGGATTCTGCAAACGTATTAACAAATAAAGCTATGAAACCCAGCTTGAAATTCATATCCACTTGTTCGGACTTTCAATAATCTTCTTGTAGTTTGTTGCATTTGCCTTTCCACCTTCAATTTCCTTCATCCATCCATCAAACACTTGATGATCTTCGCTAACCATGTCCAGGTCAAATAAGCTTTTTCCAGTTTTGGGTAAACCAAACACTTTATGAATTTTTTCCTTTGTGATATTTATTCTTTTTCCTTTAATCAGAATATTGTTTGTGCCTTCATCATAATGCTCAAGCACAAAATGGAAAAGTTTTAAGGGAATACTCTTAATGTTGATATTCAAAAATGCTTTAAATCCCATCCGTTTCACCCAATCTTTTTGTTCTGATGTCAAAGAACTTACAACATCTGTTATCAATCCAGGTGTCGATCTAGTGTTTATTGAAGGCAACTCCTTCAATATATCTTTCACAGTCTTTTGCTCTTTGACGGTTTTTTGCTTCTTTATTGCTGCACGATTGTCCCCACTACTCCTCTTCCTTTTTGCTTCTTTAATCTTTGTCACTCCTTTAACATATTTTCTATCACCGATTCTCCTTTTTACATAGATTTCTTCATCAAATTCATCATATAATTCATTACATCAGTCATAAATGTTAGTAACACCACAAAAATCCAAAAATCCTATATCATCTAATTACAAAAGAATATTATACATATACACTTATTATATCAGAATATTTGTATAGATCAAATGGGTGTTTTTGTGTGCTGAACGAAAAAGAATGAAAAATTCCATTCCTGCACCTCTGTGTCTTGATCTAATACCAAAGTTCCATTCAGTTATTCTATTAGAATAAGATTAATAGAATGTAGAAAAACATTAATAGAATATAGAATATCTTATTATAATACATAGAATAACAGAAAAAAATGAGATAAATATTTTATTAGAATAGAATAATTGATAATATACCTTTTTTTTCTTTTTCTTTTGAAGTTGTAGTTGTTGATTCATCGATAGACTTCGATGATTTACTTTTTTGAACCAACCATTTGCCAATTGAAGTTTCCACTTCATTACTTCTACCCGCTGTCATCATTTTTATTTTTGATTTTGTCATTCTTGTTATAATATTAGCTGCATGAAAATAATTAATGTTAGTACAAACAGTTGCATAATATTAGAATTATAAACTATAAAGTCAAAGATTGAACTTAAAAGTGTAGCAATTTAAAAGTATTTTCTTCATTCTTTAATTGATCATCATTTTTCCTTCATATGTTATATGTTCTATTTAGAAAAATAAAAAATCTAATCATAATACTTATACCAGGGAATTGTCACCTAATTTCATCTTTCTACAAGGTACCAGTCAAACGATTCTAAAATCTCTCAAACCAACCATTTTGAAACAGGGGTAAAATCTCCAATACTTTGCAATGCATTTGCACAAGGTCCTTACTCCTGCTAGTTTGATTACTACCGATTTTGCAAATTAATTTAATGTTATTTTCTACATTTTCGCTTGCTTCTTGAAGTTATGGTATATCTTGCATCTTATTTCATTTCGTTTCACCTATTTTACTTTATGATCCTAATAATGGGTATTTGCCTAACCCTAATCACTAACAGTATGTAGATTTGGAGAATGGAGCAACAATAGAAGATCAGCTCTCGATGCAACATCCTTGTTATCAAACGAGAACAATGATATATAATGATAATTAACAGAACTATTGAAAATACCTGGAATTTCTTGAGAAGTTTTGGTAATAATGTCATTTAGATGATCTGGGTGTAGATTCTGAAGCACGTGTTGATGTATCCATTTTCTTTGATAGAAATATTCGATAAGAATCAAAGTAAGTAAGTTTAGGGTTTTATTGAGGGATTAAAATGCTACTCCACAAATGAAATCGATCCAAAGAGAAATCGAAGATGACGAGTTCAAAATCACAAGAAGTTAGTGTTCTAGTTGATTATCGAGGGTTTTCGTGTAACGATCGGAAGATGAATTTCAGGAAGTAGAACGATGATTGAGATTTGGATCAAATGGGTTTTAGTGTTCGGGTTTTTAGGAAGAATACCGGGTGTTTTTGTGTGCTGAACGAAAAAGAATGCAAAATTCCATTTATGCCCCTCCGTGTCTTGATCTAATCCCAAAGTTCCATTAATTTACAAAAATGTCACCGCCTATTTTATGGTTTAATCTAAATTAATATCAGCATTTGATTATTCAAGATGACTGGTCAAGATTTGGTCTCTCCGTCTCACAAAATCTAGTGGTATCCTATATATATATATATATATATATATATAAAACTCATTTTCCATTTCCAAGTCAAAACTTCTTGATTTGTCGTTAGAATAAATAATACAATATTATGCTAATATGTACTTTTAAGTGGTATCTGCAAAAACGACCATCTCAAATTTTGGAATATGAAATAACCATATTTTTTGGTTTTACTAAAATAACAATTATTTTTTAAATGTAGACGTCTCATGCTAACTTTGTATCACATTGGACGTTTTTTCTTGTAAAAAAAAGTACATTTCATAGTCAAATTTTGGATTTTGAACAAATATAGATATTCTCGAATTTCAAGAACTAAGTTCGAAACTCAATAAAAAAAATTTAAATTTCCAAAATAACGTTTTTTTTTTTACCGAAATCTAACAAAATATGAGGTAAAACATAGCAAATGAGAAATAAATACGATACGAAAACATACATCTAATATTTGGTTAAACAAATAATTGATATTAGAAATTTCAAAATCCTACTTAATAAATGAAAGTTTTTTTTGCCACTTGTCAAATTCTCAAGAGTTTTGCCACATGTAATTTTGTGAGCGTTTTAGAATTATTATTTTCCACTTGTCATTTTTTGAGAATTTTCATTTTTTAAAATAAAATTTCAAATAAGGAAAGAGAATCATTCTATTAATTTGATAATAAAGTCTCATAAATGCTCTAAATAAAATTTGATTTTTTTTATAAATGTTTGAAAAGATTACATTATGATATGTAAAAGTATTATTCTATAAAATATTTAATGTTTAAATATTAATATTAAATTTTTATTTTTAATAAACCCGTATAATACACGGGGCTCACAACTAGTGACTATTATGGAAAATTAATAGAGTTCTTTAAAAACATATAGTCTAAAGGAGAAAACAATGCACACTATATATTTATTAACATCTAAAGTGTACTTTCGTGACGTTATTTTTGCAAATGCCGAAAAATTAGGTCATTTTTATATATCTTCCAAAATCATGTGATATTTTTGTGAATATCTTATTTTAAAGATTAAATAAAACTTACAAGTTACAACTATCTTTTTTTTAAACAAGAAACTAACTAACCTACTACTAAATAGCCACTTATGTCTCTGCCGAGACTTGAACCCATGACCTCTCCTATGAGAATATCACTCCTTACCGCTAGGTCATTGGCCCTTTGGTAGTTACAATTATCTATAAGTTTTTTCATAGTTAATGTACTATTCTATTTTGTAAGACCATCAAAGCCTAATGTTTAATATACGAAAATCCAAATATAAGGTGTTTGGTTTAAATCCAAACACGTTTAAAATATTGTGAGTACTCCGTGATTGACCTCCCATATAGTAGACCTTGGGATGAGTTCGACATGGGCCGTTCAAATGGTACGATTTGCCATTTTATAGAGATAATGTCACTAAGGCCTTATGAATTTTTATGTTTTGATTTAAAAGATCCCCTATGTTTATTGTTGGCTTTATGGGGGCATAAAATCCGTTTTCGCCAGATATTTAGGCCACCTAATCCATAGTAACCGATTTTTCTACTATTTTAAACAACGTGGATGCCAAGTATTAGCGGACGTGACCATCTAGTATGAATTGATGTGATTGTCACATCATATGCACTGTTACCGGCTTGCTCCTTAGGTTTGTAAAAGTCATGTTGATCCTCTTAATAGACGCAAACCCTGATTAGATAAAAACTAAAAAGCTTGTTACCTCTTTTCGTAAAATACAAGTCTCGTTCCCTTCGATTCTACAAATACTAATGGATTCAAAAAATAGCTTTTTCTTTAATGGCATTAACAATAATGACGTAGTCCCTTCTTTGTGCGACCTTGAAATCATATGTTAGGAGATGCAAATCGAAATATCACAACTGAAGGAACTGGTTGAAAAGGATTAGCAGACGTGGTTGCCAAGTATTAGCTGGCGTGACTGCCTAGTATGATAGAAGCATCTCTTCTCCTTTTAATGATAGATCTACCTGAAATTCTTTTCTTTATTAGAGACAAATGAGGAATGTAGTTTGTTGTTGGCCATATATTACTTCCATTCATCCCATGTATTAGGTACATGTAAGTGTTAATGTAAAAGATACCATTGTATAATAGGTCCATGACATATTCCATATTTATATTTAAATAAGAAATTGTAGCCATGAAGTGCACATACCCATAAATATTCAATTATCGTATCTTGTATGTGTAGGTTTTCTTGTCCAACCCAACTGTATACGACTCTCCTAAGTTTATTGTTTCAAATTGATTCATACCACTTGGTAGAAATTTTCGGCACCTACAAAAATAATCATACAATTACTCATTATTGGTACATGTCACATGCGGAAAAGATTATAGTAAGTTACATTTCTTGAATTTAACTCATTTAGCTTATGCCTAATATCTAGAGAAAATTGGTTAACCCATTTTCGCATCAGCACACGTCGAGGACGAAGTCTAGTTCAAGTGGAGGAGATTTGTAAATCTTCGTCCATGTATCAATTAATTCTAGTTATTTTCTTAAGTATTGGAAGGAACTCGATGAGTTGGGAGGCTCCAACTCATCGAGTAGAAAGCTTTTCAGCCGCGTAATTTGGAGGACCTACTCGACGAATTGGGGACCCTCAACTCAACGAGTTGGCGCCTGAAGGGAAAACCTTAATTTTTTGGGCATTGTACCCTATTTAAAGGACTTAACTTCTAGGGTTGGCCTCCTTACCTGCCTCTTTTGTCCAGAAGAAACCCTAGACCGTTTTTCTACTTGTCCATTGAGTGATTTGAGTTTTAGAGTGATTGTTTGAGATCTTTGAAGGAGGTTTTGAAGAGAGAAGTATCAAGCTTGGAGGAGTGAACTTGGATCCAGAAACTCTACATCAAAGGCTACATCTTGGAGGTATAAAGTCATGACCTTGACATGTAGCTTATTAGATCCCATCCTTTGTAGTTTTGGTTTGGTTTTGGGACTTTGACTTAAGTTGCCCAAAGAAAAGAGGTTTTCAGGGGTTGAGGGTGTAGATTTGGCCTCTACATGACCTCTAGAGGAATAAAGTTGCAAACTTTAATAGCCTCCAAGTCCCATTCATGCAATATGTTCATTTTTAAGCCTAAAGTGGACCTTGGAGAGTGTTTCAAGCATGCATGGACGTAAAGTTAGAAACTTTACGTGCTTTGTCCACCCTTGTGTTGGAATAGTGTCAGAGGTAATTAACTGTCGATCATATTTCTAATAATAGTAGGGTCCTTTTAGGTTGCCCTCAAGACCCAAATTGAGTAGAGTAAATAAATGAGAAATTGGTTTATTAATTATTATGATTAATAATTAATTAGAAACTAACTGGAAATATATTTTGGGAGTTAATTAACAGTTTAATTAATTAAAGGGTTGAATGTTCATTAATCGATAGTTGGTTAATCATGAATGTTCCAGAACCCTTACGAAATTAGGTTTGGATGAAAATCACTCCATTCCACATGGGAAAGGAGTGAAATTTCGTGGTTGGGCCTCCATCCCACATGGGAAGGAGTACTAAACCCGAGGAGGCATCCAAGGCTATAAATAGGGCATTGGGGATTTCATTCCTCCTTGCACATTGGCTTGAAGTATTTGTCAACCCTTCTTCCTCCTCCCATAGGGACGATTTCTAACCCTCTTTTGGTTTATGAAATTGACTAGTTATTTTTATTCTACTCTTTGGTGTCATTGGGTGTGATACCATTAGAGGGATTATGGTTTGGGTCCTTTAATCCAAGCAACTTCATGGAGGTTCAAGATCTCAAACATGGAGATCAAAGGGCAACATAAGAGGTATGTTTTCTTACTTATGTTTTTGTTTTCTAGGGTTGATGTAATTAGCATGAAGGCATAGATCCATATGATGCATGTACACTTAGGTATATCGTTGTTTCGATTTTTCCGCTACCTAGTTTAGAGTGTATTTGATGTGTAGAACACTCAACAGTGGTATCAGAGCCATTGGTTCATGGTTACTTTCACCCTAGATCCATGTTTTCTAAAAATACTTGTTTGAAATTGAATGACGGAAGAGTAATTGAAATTTTTTTAATGTGTTAAAACCCTAGTCGCAGCTCACGACGTGAGAGCTAGGAGCTCACGACGTGAGCTCGGTAGAATCAGAATTTCGGATTTTTTTGCCATTTTTCGAATATGTAGCTTTGATAAACATGGATAAATACTTAATTTAAATTGTTTTTGAATCTGGAAAATTGATAAATATTATTTAAATGTGTTTATTTGAATTTGAATATTTATTTGATAATGGATAAATATTATTTAAATATGTTTATTTGAATTTGAATATTTATTTGATAATATGATTTACATGTGTTTATTTGAATTTGAATATTCATTTGTTATTTAAATTGTGAATTTGAATATTTAATATTATTTATAATATGGATTTATAAATTTGACATTACCCCCTTATGATTTATTAATTGTTACATTGTGTCATCGCAGAAAACTAAATTTAAAGAGTTTTAAATTTACCCCTTGTATTTATATATATTAGAATTGTGTCTATTATATGTATAAGAAAGTTACAAGATGCGCCCTCGCGTGTTTAAATATTGATATAGTCAGTCTTACCTTGACTAGGCTCACCCGTTTTAATGTAGGGGTTTAAGGTAAGGATGTCAAAACCCCCGCGGGACCCCGTTCCCGCGGGATCCTGATACCGTACGAGACTAATTTTTAAAAAAACTCGGAAGCGGGGGCGAAATTAACCCCCGTTTATTTTCGGGACCGAGGTCGGGAGTAAGTATTTCCGTCCCGTACTCCCACGGGGTCCCCGTTTATATGTATATAAAATATATATTTATTTAATGTAAAATAGAAATGAGTTATGGGAAACTAATTTTAGTATTAAGGCTTCACAAATCAACATTGCCTTAAGCTTTATTCGGTCTTCCGTCTTCCTCTTCCAAAGACCCTAACAGTGAACGACGAATCGAATCAATCGACGATTGTTGGAATTGTCTTTTTGTAATATTGTTGGAATTGTCGTTTGTAATATTGGATTCATAATGTTTGATTTTTAATTTTTTTGCTTCTAAAGATTAAGTTTTAAGCTTTTAAAGTTATTAAAAATAGTATTTTTTTTGCCTAAAACAAAGTAGTTTTTTAGCAAAAAAAAAAAATTCAATTTTAAGCCTATAAACCGGGGGAACGGGGGCGGGACCGGGGGCTGTGTAAAGGGGGGATCCGGGGGCGGGGGTAGAAAGTGATTTCGGGAGCGGGGGCGGGGGCAGCTATTTCCGCTCCCGTTTGCCCCCGTTGACATCCCTAGTTTAAGGAGGTCTCTTTGATTCCTAATGAGGGCGGTTTTTAATATGGTTCGCGCTTACCACCCTCACCACCCAATTACATTTTGAGAATGGAGTTACCGAAAGGGTTTGATGTCAATCTAAAAGTATTCTAAATACAAGTATAAAACAAAATCCCGTTTTATTAATAGAATGTGAGTTTATATTATCCATGAAAATTACACATTCTCTTTATATTCTATTGGTGGAGCTCGTGTGGTTAACTGACACATCAATCTAGGGTATAGTTGAGAATGATATGGAACTTGCGAATCTCAAGCGTAACTTGAGCCAGGGGCCATGCGATTTTGTATGGTTAATTCTCAATCTATTTAATTTGAATCTTATGTTATCCATAAAAGTTGCACATTCTCTTTATAACTTGTTGATGGAGCTCGTGTGGTTAACTAGCACGTCAATATGAGAGTATAAGTAGAGAATGATGTGGAACTCGCGAATCTCAAGCGTAACCTGAGCCGGGGACCATGCGATTTTATATGGTCGATTCACCATTTGTTCAGTGATCCGCGACGACCCCGTCATTAAATTTGAGATGAACATAATCCGAGATTAACATGCGATTGATAGTCAATGAATCTCAAAGATCTAGGAATTTCGTGGTGATAGAAATTGGCAAAGGGCTTTGCCTACCTAAATAACTTTATGGTGTGTTTACGGCATCCCTTTACACATCATGGAGCCAAATATTGATCCTAGCCTTCTAAAATAATTTTATTTAGGGTGATTATTTTCTAAGGATAAGTAAAACAAACTATAATGGAATTTGTTATTGAATGATGTCTATAATGTATTGCTATAAACCTTTGAAAGGATTAGCTATGAGGATGATCAATGTTGTCAAATTCGTATTTTGGGAATAGTTCTCATAAACGAAAGGAAAGATCATGCCTTTGTTAAATCTCTTCCTAGGTTACTTCAAACATTGCATTCTAAATTGTTAGAAAGAGAAATTATCAAATGTACGTTGTAAATTGACATATTGAAGTAAAATGGAATTTCCTTGAGTTAGAAGTTGACTAGGGTTAGTCAACTAGCTGACATGTACATATAATCAATTCATTTTGATTTTGATATGAACAACATGGAGTGTCCATTAAGGAGTTGTGTAACATGTTGAGGTTTCCTTTTGGAACTAACATGGCCAATCATAGCAACTCATACTTCAAAACACTCCCATACTTTACTATCATGAATAGAAGTGTCAAGAAGAAGAAAGCCAATTGCCTATGGTTTAAAAGGCGATTAGTGTTTGTATACCTAATCTAGGCCCAAATACCTAGGAAAAAGGAAGGCTTGTTCTAAGACATGTTCTGATAGCAATTCATTTCCATAACAAGAAAAGGACAAGAAAGTATACATGCCCAAAATATATACTTGAGGTGAAAGAACTCAAAAATGAAGAAGTTAAATTTGATCATGGATCACGAGCCCGTGCTACTTTCCATTGGATCAAAAGATAACTAGTTCTTCCAAGTTTGGTATTCAATCAAATATATGGATTTATAATTTCATCAAAGCATTACTTCTAAACCTTGAGTATTTTACTAAGGGTTGAGTGCTGACATTTGCAAGAATGTGCAGTTGCTAAAATGAAGTAAGAAGACTAAAACATGGAGAAGATAATTTGATCATGAATGCCAAGCCCTTGCTACATTCATAGGATCAAAAGACAACTCTTTTCAAAATGTGTAGTCTATGGTGTTATAATTTGAAATTGTTTATACTATGAAACTAGTATAGTAACAATAGTTCAAAATTGATTCAAATATCTGAATAAGGTGTATTATTGTGAATGGATTGTTCAGATTGACCATAATATGTACTGATTCAAATACATCCAAAGTTTTGGGTGAAATGTATTTGTGGCATCATAGTCTTGGATACATAAATGAGAAACGCATTACCAAATATACGGTTGGATCGGATTTTGGATATCACTTGACCTCGATTCTTATGATAAATGCAAATCTTGATTATCAAGGTAGATGATGAATGCATCATTGGGTGATGTGAGTATCTGTTGGAATTAGTTCACTCTAATAGGTCGTTCAGATTAACCATGATACATGTTGAGACCAACTTCGTATGAATATTGTGAGTCTGGAACCTTTCAGGTGTTCGGAGCTCTCATAAAGCGAAGTTGAGAATCAATTGGGAAATAGGATGAGACACTCATAGTGAGAATCTCAGTCCAAACTTTATCGATCATCTGAGGAATTGTGAAAGTGTTTCACGATCTATCAACACCCAGAACACTACCACTTGTAAGTGTTAGTAGGTTAGAGAAACAAATCGTTCATTGATTTTGTACTAGATGAGTCGCATCGTGTTTGCTAACAATTCATGGATTATACCATGAATAGTGTTACAAGAAGTCCTTTGGTCTTGTGCCAACTAAGTAGGTTCTTGAAAATTCTATGATACGTGAAGTGGGATTCTATCCTCACTGCCATATATGTAAGTCTATGATTATGAGGCTTACGCTCATCGTGAAGCGCTCGACAATCTAGGACTTTGAATAGAGATGTGTTAACCCGTTGGAGAACCCATCAAACATTTTGGATACCTATTTAACAATTCTTCTAAGAACGAAGTGTATGTTGCTTAAAGGGCAGTCTTCCAAGAGAGGGAGCTGATTTCCAAAAGGGCTTGTGGGAGCCACATTGCTCTTGATAAGATTTGAGAGTCAACCAATGAATAGCCTAAATTTGGAGATATAATTCAATTTGGAATAAGATCTATTAAGGAAACCGACATATTTCCACTTTTTCCTTATAGATCTGATGGAAGACGTCATGAAGCTAGTTATATAAGAGGTTATATTACTGAAGTAAATGAGTCACTGGTATGGAGAAATCAGAGTGTATCAGCTATCGGAAGCTATGGTAGGCCCTAAAGGCTACAACATAGAAGGAGGAAATGGAAAGCGAGATTCAATCTATGTATAATTTGGTAGATCAAACACTTGATCTTAACCCTTAAGTGCAAGTGGATCTTCAAGTAGAGACAATAATGTAACAAACACATAATTGAACCAAGATAGGTTTTGAAAGATGTGTAAGCTTAAGCAGTTCATTTATGGATCGAAATAAGCATCTCGCTAGATGGATCATTATTTCAATGAAAAAGTTCAAAGAGTCTAAATTTCAAGAAATAAAGATAAGCCATATATATGTCAAAGCTAGTGGGAGTAAGTGGAATCCTTGTTTCAATGAGAAATTTTAAGGAGTTTGAATTTCGAGAAACGTAGATAAGCCATATATATGTCAGTGCTAGTGGGAGCACTATAGTCACCCTTGTATTGTACATAGATTATGTACGATTCATAGGAAACTATATTCTAACTTAGCAAGTGTAAAAGCTTGGCTTTGTATGGGAATTGCTTCGCTATGATATACATGGGAGATACAACACACGTACATAATAAGGATCTATGGAGATAGATCTAAATGATTCGTTGGATTGAGCTAAAGTACATAATATGTTGACCAAAGTTGACATGCAGAACTTGGAAAGGTTCGTGCTTAATATGGCATGACATTGAGCGATGCTAATGTCCTAGTTCCACTAGATGTTATGAGTCGTGTCCCACATACTTCTGCTATGGGATCGATCATATATGCCATAACATGTACCAAATCTGATGACTCGTATGCCTTGTGCATGATAAGTTGGATTAGAGTAATTTGGTGAGAATCAACGAATCAAGATCAAGAACATTCTTAAGTGTACTTGGAGGACAAAAGAGATGATCTTGATAGTGTGGAAGAGATCATTGTAAGAGTTACATTGATGCTAAGTTCCATACTAATAAAGGCAATTCCGTTCGCAGTCAGAATTCATGCTTTTACTGAATGGTGATATATTAGCTTGAAAGAGTACTAGGTAATACACCATAGTGGATTTAACATACTTAGAGTATATTGTAGTTGGTTAAATTGTGAAGTGGACAATGTGACTAAAAGGGATTCATTAGTTACATCTTTGTTAAAATTCAATCATTGATGATCCTTATGAAGTTTCTTGTGACTTTGGGTGAACTTACCTCAAGTATGGATCCCAAATCACACAAGTTCACATGAAACATACTCGGTAAGTACTAACACATTTGATAGTAAGTCAAATGTAAAGACATCATAGTCAATATGTCATATCAAAAGATAATCTTGTCAATCCATTCCATAAGCCGATGTCATTGACCAAGTCTAACAGTTAGACAAAGTCTAGAGGCATTAGATTTGCAAATGAATTGACTTAAACACTCTTAGTTTGGTTTGTTTTAAAACATGGGAACTTAAAGCAGTATAAGTTTTAATTTGATTTGGAGATTATTAAGTGGTGATCTTAATATATGATGGATCTCGGTCATTTCAATTAGCCTATCACTGCGTTCTCACTTTTGCATGTTTGGAACCAACTTCTTGAGTATTAATTTACTCAAATGTCCACAGTCGGTCATACTCTTGGAAGTAAGTAGTGATTCAAGACTGTCAAGAGTATTAGTGGATTGTCCATAATGATTGGAAATAGCATAGAGATTGCGCTAGCACTCATGAGTGCTTAATAGAGATTTAAGTATTGGACCAACCCACGCTTGGAGATTACTTCATGGATTCAGTCACGAGTAATTCTAAGACGATAATATCTTCTATTCTTCAAACCTAGATACATGTGGGGTTTTGCTCTATGATTCTCTTATGCATTGGACTACTCCAACGCTAACTGTAACTGGTAGTTATAAAGGTTATGTCCATGTGTGACATGATGAAATAGACAAAAACTATATAGTCGAAGTTTATTCGTTCCTTCTGCCTTAATTGGAGAAGCGATATCTATGGGCCCCTCGATGATTTGGTGTTGACATCTAAATTGCTTGGTCAAGCCCTGACTAGAATTGATGTGTACAATTTAGTAGTCAGATGCAGTCGTCACGAATCTATATCGAGAAACATAATCTTGAATTCTTGATATTGACCATTATCCATGTCTCAAATTCATACATATATCTAGAACGAAGGGATAGTTGATCACTTATGTAATGTCCTAAAAATCCGTACCAAAAATTTTTGTTTATATCATTACCAAAACCATATTCATAAAAACATATCATAAATCATAACATAATTCAGAGTATTAATTTCCAAAACATATGTTCATTATCAGAGTAAAACATCCTAGGTGGACTAATCAATTGTGTGTGCCATGCGATCACCCCGAGCTCTTCCCTTCGCTACCGGAAGTACCTAAAACCAAAAATGAAAACCGTAAGCATGAAGCTTAGTGAGTTCCCCCAACCTACCACATACCCTGCATAAACACATACTGCACATACTGGGCCACGCCCCCTACCTCGGGCCTTGCCCGCTACAACGGCCTCGCCGTGCTTCGAGCCCCGCTCGGATACATATATGTTTCTCTTAGGCCCTGCCTATCTCTGGGCCCCGCCCACTAACCACATAATACAAATATCATATAACACATAACTGAACATACCCTAATGTATTCCTATCCTTAGGCCTCGCCTGTCTTGGGCCTCGCCCCTATCCTGTCACTAGTGAGTCATGGAACCCCGTCCAAGCTCCTACTGTAAGTGAGATATGGGCCCACGCCCACACTCACTCCATACCTATCTTGGGCCTCGCCCCTGCTCTGCTACTAATGAGATATGGAACACCGTCCATACTCTGCTATTGGAGAGATACGGGACCTCGCCCACACTCACCTTCCTACCAGGTACATACATGCATCACACAGACAACAAGTATACTCTATCATGCAAACCATTCCTTGGGCACCCGCCCGACATCGGACCTTGGTCCTGAATATCATACTAGAAAACAGTGCCTAGGGCTAACCCCCGGGTCTTCCTACTCATAACTACATGGGCCGACATTATGGCCGTAGACCCATTCACACAAAGGGAAACTCACCTGCACTGCTGAACTTTGCTGATAACCCTCTGGCTGCTGTCCAACAATTCTCTGAACCGCTGCTCCACTAGCTCCCCGAGCTACCAATATCAATATATACATATCACTTTGATCCAAACTGAACTCTAGAAGCCATCTAAGTCCACTATTGTCAAATTCAAAGTTCTGGTCAAAGTCAACCTTCCTGATTGACTCTACTCGCCGAGTCAACCCGTTGACTCGTCGAGTCCATGAATTCAGAAACTCTCATAATACGACTCAACTCGCCGAGTCACCCCAAGACTCGTCGAGTTCAACGATCTCTGAGTCCCATCCTGTCCAACTCACTGAGTCACCACTCAACTCACCGATCTGAGCCTTAACCATAAGAGGTTAGTGTTTCGCGACCTGACTCGCGGAGTCCAAGAACAGACTCGCCGAGTCCATGACAATCTTCAACAGAATCGCCGATTTGTTCTTCTAACTCGTCGAGTTCCTGCCTATCTTCATCCAACTCGCTGAGTCCACCCATGTGACTCGTCGAGTAGCTTCAGTTCTTAATCCATACAATGGCTTTTTGAGCCATGCAGGGGCTCCAACTCATAGATCCACTCTTCCCAATTCTATTCCTCACGTAAAGTTGCAAACTTTACGTGAAACCAAAGAGATATGGGCTTAAAACACTCTAGGGCTAGGGTTTGTGACAAAGGGGCTTCACCAACAACTTATTGGTGTAAACTTTATGGCTTTCTGGATCCTTAATAGCCTAGATCTGAGGTAGCAACCTCGGATCTACTCCAAACTCGAAATAAATCTCCTCCATACTCAAAATGCCCAAATCTCAATCATAAGATAGATCTAAATGCAATAAGGTCAGCTTATTACCTCAAAGGATATGAAAAGTCACACCAACTTTGTATCCAAGGCTTCCTCTTGCACCACTATGAACCTCCTTCTCTTCCAAGCTTCAAATCACTTCACCAAGGCTAGATCTTGCTCAAAAATGGATATGGTGGCTAGGGTTCGGTATTTTGGGTGAGAGAGACTGTAAAGGAACCCTAGGGAAGGGAGTGAGACATTTAAATAGGGCACTAGGTCCCAAAATTAGGGTTTGCCAATCCATACCGGACTCGCCGAGTCCACTCTCCGACTCGTCGAGTCGGTCACTTACTCTTCAACTCGGATTCTGCTCGGACTCGTCGAGTTCCACCCTGGGCTCGATGAGTTGACCCTTTTGACTTAGGGGTTTCCTTTCCTTTATGATTATGGGTGTTACAACTTATCCAAGGGCTGAATCTTGATTAGATCAAGAGTTCGGTAATTGCATTGGATGGCTAACTCTCTGTTGATTATTAGAGAAATATTGGTCCATGTAAAGTTGATGACTTGTCCAGGTGGGAGACTATTGGAATAGTTTCCAAGGTCATTAACTGTCGATCATATTTCTAATAATAGCAGGGTCCTTTTGGGTTTCCCTCAAGACCCAAATTGAGTAGAATAAATAAAGGAGAAATTGGTTTATTAATTATTATGATTAATAATTAATTAGAAACTATTTGGAAATATATTTTGGGAGTTAATTAACAGTTTAATTAATTAAAGGGTTGAATATTCATTAATCGATAGTTGGTTAATCAGGAATGTTCCAGAACCCTTACGGAATTAAGGTTGGATGAAAATCACTCCATCCCACATGGGAAAGGAATGAAATTTCGTGGCTAGGCCTCCATCCCACATGGGAAGGAGCACTAAACCCTAGGAGGCATCCAAGACTATAAATAGGGCCTTGGGGATTTCGTTCCTCCTTGAACCTTGGCTTGAAGTATTCGCCAACCCTTCTTCCTCCTATAGGGACGATTTCTAACTCTATTTGGGTTTATGAAATTGACCCTTATCCTAGTTATTTTTATTCTACTCTTTGGTGTCATTAGGTTTGATACCATTAGATGGATTTTGGTTTGGGTCCTTTCATCCAAGCAACTTCATGGAGGTTCAAGATCTCAAGCATGGAGATCAAAGGGCAACATAAGAGGTATGTTTTCTTACTTATGTTTTTTATAGGGTTGATGTAATTAGCATGAAGCCATAGATCCATAGGATGCATGTACACTTAGGTATATCGTTGTTTCGATTTTTCCGTTGCCTAGTTTAGAGTGTATTTGATGCATAGAAAACCTAACACCTTGGACATCAAATCTGTAATTTAGAACGTTGTAGTAAGGGTTTAAGGGCTTAATGAGTCAAGACCTTCCTTAAAGGAACTAGGGTTTGGTTTTAGAGCTTATTGGGTGAATCTTGGGGGTAAAGCTGGAAACTTTACGCTTCTAGACATCTCTATGAAAGAGGATCTGAAGTTTGGAGCCTTTGGATTCGAGAAAAAGGGCTTAGTGCGTTATGTGAGTTGATAGACGGAAGAACTCGACGAGTTCACAAGGGAACTCGGCGAGTTGGGTTGGGGTTACCTCGATTCGGTTGGAAACCGAAGGAACTCGGCGAGTTGTAGGAAAACTCAACAAGTTGGATCACAATATCGTGATTTGGCTTTGGGATGGACTCGACGAGTTACATGGGTAACTCGATGAGTTAGGTCAACTCGGAGTGTTGACTATGACTTTGAATTTGACCTTGATCAGGGATGACTTTTAAGGGTTTGAAGGGATGATTTGTGTCTAAGGAATTGTTTATGATTAAGGAGGTGGCAGAGCTGATACTCAGAGTTTAGACCTACTCAACTACAACCCACATTTGAGGTGAGTCTCCTCACCATACCAATAGGTCGAAGGTACCAAGGCTGGCCCATTACGGGTTATGTGGTATGCTAGTTGATTATGTGGTACATGATATGGTAGTCGTCTTTGTGTTACTTTCATGGAAGACCCCGGGGGAGCCCGTGACACTTAGATGTCAGACCATGTGGGGGTGCCCATGGCATTCTAGGAAAAGACCATGGGGGTGCCCATGGGACTTGGTTATAAGACCATGTAGGGGTACCCATGACATTCCAAGTAAGTCCATGGGGGTGCCCATGACACATAGGTGTAAGACCCTGGGGGGAGCCCACGACATCCTAGAGTATGACCTTGGAGGGTGTCCACGACATCCTTATATGTTTGTATGCATGACTTGTATGGTTGATATGCTTTATATGATTATGTGGATTGTGTGGGGTATGCTATGGTGAACTCACTAAGCATTAACTTACATTTTGTTGGTTGTTTAAGGTATTTCGGGATCTAAGGGCAAGAGCCCAGCGTGATGGCGGGGCATGCACTCTCTGGCGTTTTATTGGGGACACTCTGATATTATGAATAAATTGTCTGATGTTATGGATTTTGAAAACAAATGTGATTGGAAGTTTATATTTTATGGAAATGATTTTGTGACTTAAAAATGAAAAGTTTTATTGGAAATTTGGGTCATTACAAGTTGGTATCAAAGCCTTGGTTTGAGGGATTTGGGCATACTCCCGAGTGTGTCAGAACTCAAACTGAGGAAATGGTAAAATTGTTTTTTTTTTTCAAAATCAAAGTTAAAAACTTCTTAAAACTGATTTCTTGAAAGAAAAAGGGAGAGTGCAATGCACGTAATCGGTTGAGCTCAAGTAAGTGTTTTCCCCAATATGTTAGCCATGCTATATTGATATTTGGAATGTGATAATCGGATGGATTTGTTGTGTGTATGCTTTAAAAATTTTATACGATTAGGATCTTATACCCTTAGAATAATTGATTTGGCCTTATTTCCTGTTCCTTGTCTGGTTGTGGTCCTAGGGTAGAATCTGTTATTCGATAGTTTATTTGATCTTGTTCTGTGTATATTTTTCAGACATAGGCAACCTGTTATGATTGATCTGAGTTCTGGTCTAGTGGGAATGGAACAAATCTTAGGATAGCCTAGGATTTGAGTTATGTGGTATTTTGCTAGATATGCTTTTTTCTGGGACGAACTGGAGTTATCAGGTAGAGCCTTGGGGAAGGTACGAGTAGGTGTGGAAGGTAGTATTGGGCTCGTACTATTGAAAGCATAGGACCTGTACCCGAACTAATGTTAGATCTGGAAGCTCTAAGGAGACCGGTGTGGAAGGATCCCCGTTTTGAATATCTTGATCATTCTGTTTTATGGTATTTCAGATCAGATGCGTCATGGAGCAGGGGGATAAGGATCAGGATCAGGATGCGGATCTGGGCCGGGCTACGATACATAGCCTATTGATGAGAGGCTATGTGAGCTTATCATAGCCGAGGTTACGAGGGGCATTCTTGACGCTACCCCAGTGATTTTTGGGACCGTCAAAGAGGGGATGATGGAGATCATGGAGGAGCGGTCGAAGTCTTTCCGAGCCGAGATTGTTATGGGCCAGGTCGGGGCCTGAACTACCTCGTTTCGAGAGTTCAAGGCGTGTCGGGCGCCTGAGTTCTTTGGGGTTAATGACCCCATAATTAGTCGACACTGGGTGACAAACATGGAGAATGCTCAACACATGAGCTTTTGCCTCGAGGCGGCAAAAATGGGGTAAGCCAGAGTGGTTGAGAATTCATGGGAGGAGCTTGTCAGGCGTGTTGAATTGGAGTTTGCACCATCCATTGAGGTGTAGCGGTTAGTGAGGGAGTTTCAGGAGCTACAGCAGACCACCGAGACCGCGGCGGAGATCACCGCCAAGTTTTGGGAGCGAGCACTACTGATTCTGCAGTATATTGCGGATGAGGATATGCAGAGGACGGGGTATCATTCCCTGCTGAGGGATGATATATGGGAGTTCGTGAGCTTTTCAGGGTGCAAAAACCTAAATGAGATTGTGGAGAAGGCCTGTGAGCAGGAGATGGAGTTGGAGCTCTGCGCGAAGCGGAAGCCAGAGCAGGTTCAGGCAGCTGTAGGTCAGGCTAAAAATCCTAAGACCTCTGACTCTTCTAGTAGGGGCCAGTAGGGGCGTTGTCGATGTTCCAAGTACGGTAAGCCACACAACAGGGGATATCAGACAATGGGCTCGGGATGTTACACGTGTGGACAGCAGGGCCACATGAGCAGGGGTTGTCCTAAGAAGGGCTTGATTTGTTTTCACTGCAACCAGACCGACCATAAAAAGGCTGATTGTCCGAGGTTGCAGGGAGGAGGAGGAGGAGTGGTGGCGGTGGCGGTGCCTGCGCCCGCCACATTGAGGATCACTGATGGCCGCCCTGCCAAGGCGGAGGTTCCCGCGGTGAAGAGTCATGCTTTTCAGTTGACTACCAAGGAGGCACGAGCAGCGCCATATGTTGTGGCTGGTACGTAATTTATTTTCCTGCTCGATATTGATTTTTTATGCTTATGTATATATGTACTCTTATATAGGGACCTTTCTGGTAAATGGTATGTCAGCTTATATTCTTTTTGATTTGGGGGCTACCCGATCATTCGTATCTCTTGCGCTTAACAAGAAGTTCCGGGATGCTACCGGGACTTTGGATTCCCCTTGAGGTTGAGATTGCGGATGACCGCACCGTGAATGTTGCAAGGGTATATCGGGACTGTGTCTTGAATGTGTTTGGGGAGAGGTTCCATGTTGATCTAGTTCCGATACCATTGTGAGGGCTGAAGGTGATCGTCAGAATGGAATGGTTGGGGGCCAATAGGGCGATGATAGACTGCGAGTGTCAGCTGGTGAGAGTTCGAACCCCAAGTGGGGGAGAACTGGTTATTCAAGGTGAGAGGGCCTCACATGGGCCAACTCTCTGTCCGGATGTGAGGGGTAGGAGGCTTCTCCATCAGGGATGTTCGGGATTTCTGGCATACATCTCGGATATGAGGGTTGAGACCACGACAGATTTGGGCAGTTTACCGGTGGTACGGGATTTTCAAGATGTCTTTAATGGGTTTTGAGCATTCTAACACTTCCTAAGTGTACATGCAACCCTAGAAAACCTTGCATCTATGTTTGTCTAAATACATGCAAAATATGATTTCCAAGGTTCATAATCCTATCTAGCATACATGGGGAAGTTTTAAACTAAAAGATGGCTAGAATTACATACCTTGTAGTTGATTTGATTCCTTGAAAACCTTGGCTCCTATAGGGTAGGGACTAGTGCGGAAAATACCTTCCATCTCCTCAATCCAACGCGAACTCAAAATCCTGACAGTCTTTCCCCCGACTGGCTCACCACCAGAGCCAAGACCGAATTCTGAACCAGAACCATGTCTCTAGGTGCTCATCTCTAAACTGAAAACCACAAAACCTCTAGTCAGATATACTCAAAGATCCTCCTCTTCTAAGCTTCTCAGATTCTCCAAGACTCTCACCGATTCCCGTATGGATCATGTGCTTTCAATAATATGGGCCCAATACTACCTTCCACACCTATCCATACTTTCCTTAGCAATCCTCCCGAATCCTCTAGGTCACTTCTTCAACTAGGATACCCAAGCCTCACTAATCCTCACTACTAACCCACTATAGCATATCCTAGGCTTTCCTAGGTTCCTGAACCCACCCAGTCCTCAGCTGCTGAAAGACTCTTCATGATGCCAACTAACCACTATATGAATACCATCACATATGGCAAGGCTTAGATAATCCTTCTATTAAAGGACTCATCCCTACAACGGTTAGACTCAAACGAGAGCTGCGCAATAGGGTCAAATCTAGCACTATATGAATACCATCACTCCTGTAAACATCATCCTTGTGATATATGTAATTATTATGGATATCAAACATTATACTAAATCAATGACAACAAATCCAATCAAGTTTCATCAAGTAAAGTGCAAAACTTTATACAAAACGTTTCAAATAGACAATATGAAAGTTGGAAACCCTACGAATTCCGGTTTAAGTCATTATGAACTATGAATTCCTTATTGGGCCAAATGGACCAATAAGTTTCCAATTTGACAATCTTGGGCTTAGAACCCTTAAATGGGCTCTTATTGGACCCATATTCATTAAACTTAACATGTTGGGCCATAATTGATCCAATTAACCTTAATGGACCATAAAACCCATTCTTTTATGCCATTTTGGACCATGAACTACCCTAAAGGCCCAATGGGTCGAAAACCTTCTCTATGGGCCTCATGATTTCGAGAAAAGACCAAGATTGGGCCCAAATTAATTCACTTCCTCCTCCCTAATCCAATTCTCGGCCCATGTAAAAAAAGAAGAGAACTAATGAGCATTAGACACATCACATTTGCATGATGAACTTCCATACAAATTAACCACTAAGTAATCTTTAAATCTCATGCATCTAGGTAACCATCACATCCTCTCTCCCCCTCCCTTCTTATCTTCGGCCGAGAGCTAGCAAAATACACACACACACACTTTTTCAAATTCTCTCCAAAACACTTTCAAGATTATCCTCCTTCTTTCATCAAGAATCTCGAAATTTTACTTATGATTCAAGGATCTTCATCAAGCCTTTCAACCTTTGGTAAGTTGTTATTGAACACAAATATCTCCTTCCATTTTTAACAATAAAAAAATTCTTCTTACATAGCTTTACTCCATGATCTAACTTCCTAGAACTCATCTAAGCTCGAAAGACCACTCAAGGAGTTAGCTAGAGCCAAAAATCACATCATCTTCTTCCATTCTCTTTCAAAACTGGATCCAAACCCCCAAGGTGAGTTCATACCCCCTTGTTTTCGGTTTTTACTTGTTTTTTTGGGGGAAAATACAAGTCGTATATGTAGATCTATGTGTTTATACATGTTATGTGTGATTTTCTTGATTTATGTTGTTATTGTGTGATAAAACTTGATATATCTCAAAATCTATAGCATAAATGGGTGAGATCCATAAACTAAAACACATTAGACAACATACAATAAAGATACAAGTGTTTTATGTGCTAAGATGTGAAAAACAAAACAAAACTTGTGTAGTAAGATCATTTTGTCAAATGAACAAAAGATTGGGCCATCTATGTCATTTTCGGTTTTATGAGGATCAAAAAGAGTGTATTTGTATAAACTTACGGTTTTGGGCCCAAAATGCGAAAAATTACAAACCTTAGGGGCTCAATTGTCATTAAGTCAAAGATTGAGTTCAAAACTGGAAATGAACAAAAATAAAGACTGAAAAATGACACTTATTTTAAAAATGGGCCAAAAATGTAACTTTTATAAAATTTGGGCCGAAAGTGCCATTTTTACAAAATAAGGACTGGAAACGTAAATTTTTACAAACCAAGGGCTGAAAACGTAAATGAATGTATTTTTGAATCAAAATTGTAAATAAATTTATATTTAGGCCGAAAATACCAAGTTTCATAATTTAGTGGACTAAAATGTAATTTTTCACCTAAAAGGACCAAAAATGTCCTTTTATCCAAATAAGGGCTAAAAATGAAATTTTCTGCAAAAGGGGCTGAATTCGTTGATATATGTGTTCTTGTGCCAAATACATCAATTATTAAAACATCTATGTCAAAAATATAAATTTTGTTTATAAATCAAAGGTTAAAGCGTTATTTTAATTGAAATAAACAAAAATATCATTTTAACAAAACACCGGACTTTTTATAACATTACGGGTAAATGCTTCGACTAAAAAAACTATAACATAACGAGGGTACGAAATACAACAACGAAACGAAATATTGGGCTTAGTGGCTAAATACATGCTTATTGGGCATTCGTGATCCATTAGCATGTTTACTGGGCCCAATACCTTCATTACATGCCTATTGGGCCTTAGTGACTCAATTGCATGCTTAACGGGCTGAAATTATCCTTTACATGTTTACTGGGCCTTATTGGCCCATTTACATGATAATTAGGCCTGGATCATTCATTATACGCTTGATGGGCTATAACATGTCCGTCGCATACCTATAAGGTTAGTAACAACTTACTTGATTAGTGGGCCACAGTTGTCCCTTTTCATGTTTGCTGGGCTTTATTCTCTCATGGTCACATAACAAATTGGTGAGTTATAATTAAAATACATATCGTGCTATACATATTCATGGGGTAATAATTGGGATGTAACATCCGGATTCCCAGGTATATTATTTTAATCATTTATTTTTGAGTTTTGTGGAAGGACTCGGCGAGTTGACGGTTAGACTCCCCAAGTAGGATCACTAGTTCTTGCCTGGATTAATGACTGGACTCGACGAGTCGAGTCGTGGACTCGGTGAGTCTGCGCTATAAAGTGAAACCCTAATCCCCGGGCTTGGGAGCCTATTTAAGGACCTTTATGGCCTTCATTTGCGGCCACCTTGTTCCAGAGAAACCCTAGAGAGTAGAGATAGTGAGTTTGAGGGAAAGAGGAGGCCATTTCTTCATCTTTTGTGTGGTTTTGCTAGAGGAAGAAGACAGGATCCATCTAGAACGTGAAGGGAGCTTGGATTGGAGCTAATCATCGTGAGATATTGTCTTTGGAGGTAAAATTCTTTCTATTTCACGTTCATATGGTGGATTTCATAGTTTTAGGGTTTTTCCTCATGATTTTATGAGATCTAGTGAGCATGAGGTCCCCTTGGTATGAATAATATCAGATCTGGACCATGAGAGGTCCCTAGAGCCATTGTCTTCCAGCTTTTTGCAAGCAAATAAGGAATTGGAGACTAGGTTGCCATTTCTAGTATTATTTCTCCATTTGAGGCTTGATATGGGTTGCATGCACGTAAAGGTTGCACCTTTACGTGACTTTTGAGTGTTTAAAGGTTAGATCTATGAATTGGCTAAGTAGATTTGACGTCAGGAGGTTGTTTGAGCAAGTCCATGGAGGAAACTCGCCGAGTTCATATGTGGACTCGATGAGTCGGACTGGGTTGCCCCGGGGTTTGACTCCAGTGATGACCTGGTGAGTTGAGGGGTGACTCAGAGATTCGAGTGAGGACCAGGGGTGAAGAGGACATGCATGGACTCGCCGAGTCACACGAGTGCACTCGGCGAGTCTGGTCAACGTTTGACCGTTGACTTTTGTTGACTTTTAGGGTTTGGTCAACAATTGGTCTTGTGGGCCATTTGAAGGGTAAAATGGTCTTTTAGCCTTCTTAGAGGACATGGAAGAGACTAGTCTAGCCTGGAGAGCCAATATTGATTGAGATAATTGTTTATGTGTTTAGGCAGAGGCTAGATCAGTGTATACGTGTGCGAGATTACCTGAGACATCCGAGGTGAGTCTTCTCACTATACATTACCTAGAGTGGTATTTATATGTTGACCGAAGGGTCTTATGTGCTATGTATATGTATGAGATTATGTGCAATGTGATATATGTATGCTATATGATTGTATAGACCGGACCGGAGGGTCCAACGATTCAGACCGGACCGGAGGGTCCAACGATACAGACCGGGCCGAAGGGTCCAACGAGCTATGACCAGACCAGAGGGTCCAACGAGCTACGGGACTGGAGGGTCCCGCTGAGAGACATCGACCGGAGGGTCGTACTGTAGCCTCGAGTGGCGTATGTGTTGTATGTGGTATTTTGGGGAACTCACTAAGCATTTATGCTTACAATTGTTGTGTTATGTGTTTCAGGTCCTAGTGATGATCGCGGGAAGGTGCCGACATGATCCGTACACACTTGGGGAGTTTATGTTTGAGATCCTGGGGAAATGTTTTGTGATGATAACATTTGATACATTACGTTTTGACATTATTTTATGAGTAAATGTATGTTTTAAAAATGAAAAATTGTTTTGAAAATTTTACGTTGTTACATGGGATCTAGTGAAACCTATCGGTTGACACCATTGAGTGTTTGGCCGTAGCCTGTAGTTATAATCAGAGTCTCTTGGAGGGAGGGCAAGAGTTTGTGTATAGATCTATACGGGGGTGACTCCCCCACATCTGAGCTATTCGCTACAGTTAGACTAGGCCAGTCTAGGGTGACAAAGTCTTGATCAAAACCGACGTTTGGAAAAATGCCAAGACAGGCGAATTAGTCACTATCATGCATGGTTATAACGTCTCACATAGAGATCCACTACCAACCAACATCACGGGAAACAGATTTTGTTTAAACTATATTGATACGAAACAACGATAATGCATGAATTACAATATTATTACAAATTACAGAATATATCAGATTTTCTAGGGAAAATACATTTATACATTGCTTTCTACTTACAACAGATATAATACAAGGAAATTTTGGATCATTCACTTATACATGTTTTTGCAACAAAAATCACACATACATTTATACGTGATCATCACAATCATTTTCAGATATATTTATAGAAAATATCGAATTTTCTGGGTTATACAAACGATTCAAATCTTTCAAAACAAACATGCTTATGGACTCACCAACAATATATATGTTAACCATTTTCAAAATAACTTGTATTCTCAGGTAATCGTTAGACTGAAGAACCTTCAAGTGTGTTTCAGGAATTGCTTTTGTGAAATGTTAATCATCAAACAATTTATGTTTTGAATTATGTAATGTAAAACAATGTACTTGATGTGAACAATGTCAGTTGTAATATATTGATGCATGGTGATGTTTGTGTTATGTTTCATGTATAATCACTGTGATGATATTTCAATTTAAGTCACACACGCCCTTATACATTTTTGCCGTCTGGTTTGGGGGTGTGACATTATTTAACCCTGATCATATGTGACTTAATGTATTCATCTAGTAATTAACTCCCATCACTCGAAGTCCCACAAAGCACAAAGCAAGCAGCATTCAGACAAACAGAAAATCTAACCAACATACTCCAATCAAACAACTCTATCCTTTTCTCAGGAATTTGTACTAGCATGCAATTTATAAAGTTCATACACATATATCAGGCATAACCTAAACATGCTATCCTACCACTGGCTGATCAATTCTAGCATGCAAGTCTACTAGCTCTTAAAAGTATACAAAGGCATCTCTTCCTAGATCCTCAACTCTAATCTAACATATAGTTCTCATAAAGTTGATAATCATATAACAGGCACATAAGACATCCTTCCTAGATCCTTATTCCTACTCTAGAATGTTGATCCCATAATCATATCATAACATAAACTTGTATGGATAGTTTGGGAGACTTACTTGAGCTCGACAGATTGCATGCACCACACCCTTTTCTCTTTTTCAAAATTCTTTTTGCTTTTTCTAAAACTCTTTTCTTTTCTCAAAATCTTTTTACAAAAATGATTTTTCTTTTGAAAGTTTCTATACCAATTCCTTAGTTAAGTTCAGTCACACCCGAGGGTGTGCCCAAGTCCCTCAAACCAAGGCTCCAATACCAACTTGCAACATCCCAAAAATACGGTCCAAAAATTTCGTTTTATATCATTAATAAACCATAATTATTTTTCAACATATAAAATCATAAATCATATATCTCAAGAACATAATAAGATTTGTCAATTATATCAGAGTAAAACATCCCAAACTGAACAAATGGTGTGTGCACTGCAATCTTCCCGAGCTCATCTTTTGAAACTTAAGCACCTGAAACCAAAACTGAAAAATGTAAGCACGAAGCTTAATGAGGTCCCCCAAACTACCACATACCATACACATAACATATAACAAAATCATAACTCTAGGACTACTCCCAACTGCATCGGGACAAACCCAACATTGACTTACCCGACATCAGACTCTTACCAGGCATCGGGCTCACCCCGGCATCCGGCCGCATCGGGCATCGGGCTCACCCTGACACATACACAACATAACATATATCATCACACATAACATAATCACATAACCTGCATTGGGCTTACCCCGACATCGGACCGAAGCTCGGGACATATAACATATAACATATAAACTAGCATACATCGGGCTTTCCCCGGAACACATAACACATAGCATATAAACTAACATACATCGGGCTCGCCCCGACATCGAGCTTGCCCCGGAACACATATCACATTGCATATAAACTAACATACATCAGGATCGCCCCGGAATCGAGCTTGCCCCGAAACACATATCACATAGCATATAAACTAACATACAACGGGCTTGCCCCGGAACACATATCACATAGCATATAAGCTAACATACATTTGGCTTGCCTCAGAACACATATCACATAACATGTAAACTAACATACATTGGGCTTGCCCCGGAACACATATCACATAACATACATGAATCACAAAGACATCAAGCATACATAACTACTCCTCGGGACCGCCCCGACATCGGACCGAAGTCCGAAATCATATAGACTGCATCAGGCTAACCTCGACATACTATGAATAATTAAAACGGACCGGCATTAGTGCCTTAGACCCATTCCTACTGGAGGAAAACGCACCTCGCACTGCTATAGACTGGCTGAAGCACTTCTGACTGCTAAATGGCAACTCCTGATTGCTGATCCTTCGGCTCCCCGAAATATCAATACCAAAACAACACTTAGACCACAATACCCTCAAAAGTCAAACCAGGCCAACCTTGGTCAAAGTCAATGCTCCGAGTTGACTTTAACTCGTCGAGTCCCACAATTCACATATTACTCCTGTACTTTGATCCTACTCGTCGAGCTCTCCTTGAACTCGTCGAGTACACCTTCAACACGTCGGGACCTATCTTCATCTGACTCGCCGAGTTCTCCTTTGAACTCGTCGTGTCCACCTTCATAAATTAGGGAGATTGCCTTGGACTCGCCGAGTTCCTCCTTGAAATCTTCGAGTACGATGACCTTCAGGTCTACTATGAACCCAGATTGGCTGAGTCCCTTACCAACTCAACTCATACCCGATAACAGAAGGGTTTTGGGCAAGGAAACAGCCTGACTCGCCGAGTCCTATTAGCGACTCACCGAGTACCTCTATGTCCAAATCTATTCAGATGATTTTAGTCGAGCACAAAGCATCCAGGACTCATATCTAACCTTCTAGGGTCGGAATAACAAGCAAGCTACTGCCTTTACATTCATGCATGCCCCTTTTTGCTCAAAAGGCCACAACAACCTCTTAAACTTTGCATGGGGAATTCTAATGGCATAAGGCTTCCACCTTTATGCCTTAACTACCCTAAATACTCTCAGATCTGAAAGGATCTTGTAATGCCCGCAGATTCGGGCTAGTCAATTAAGAGACAATAAGCGTCAAAAATGACTTTTTGATGGAAGATTATTTTGAAGGAAGTTATGATTTTTCTAAGTTTAAAAAGAGCGTCCAAATCTGACTTCGTATGAGGAAGTTATGATTTTTCTAAGTTTCGACTTAGCGGTATGCGGTCCAAAGTTTGATTATGAGATCGAGTGATTTCTAGATGAAACAATCTAAACGAGAATCGAAGATCTTGTTAATAGTAGTGCAACGGTAAAAAGGCGGATGGAAACGGACGTCGGATGAAAGACTTATGAATTTTTAACGGACATTTTCTGTCCCAGCCTGTTAAAAATAATATAATAAAAATAAAGTCAAAATTAGCCGACGGAGTCTAAATGTGTAAGGTCAAACCTTGAAATATGATGATGTTAGTCTATCAGCATCAGCATCACAATAGCTCAGTGTATATAGCTTCATTCAGCACGTTGTAACAGATCTTGTATTTATCTTGTTTCCTTAGATAACATAGTTTAGTTAGCTGTATATCCCTGATTTGTAGGGATTGTCTAGAATAGTAGTATATATTCTTTTGTATCGGTTTGTGAAGGCAACGCTTTCACAAACCCTAATAGCCGCTTTATGCACACGATAATCTCTTTGTGAGATTATCATTCTTAGTGAAATTTTTTCTTTGTGAAACCTTATTGTTCTTATTCACGGTCATTGTTTGATAAATAGATTGATCTAAGGTCTTTTCAATTGGTATCAGAGCGGGTTTCTTTTATCAAAAAAAATGGCTTCATCTTCTTCTTTGTCAATCTCATCAAATCATCCTTCCGCTAAAATTCCTCCATTTGATGAAACAAATTTTGCTATGTGGAAAATAAAGGCTCTATATGCTTTAGAGTCGGTAGATGAAGACATGTTGGACATCGTCGAAAAGGGTCTGTATGTTCCGATGTATCAGCCTCTGAAAAACAACGTTCCTGATGGTGCTATGAAGAAAACACCTAGAGAAAACTGGACGGCAGATGAAAAAAGAAAAAATGGTCTAGATGTTCGTGCTCGGGCTGCAATCAGCTACGCATTGCCATACAATATCTTTGGGCTGGTTCAGAATTGCATCTCAGAAAAAGAGATGATGGATACACTGACTGTATCTTTTGAAGGCACTGAAGAAGTTAAAGCCACTCAAATAAATGACCTAAACAAAAGGTATGAACAGTTTTTTGCAAAGAAAGGTGAAACCTTGACTCAAACCTTTAACAAGTTCAATACTCTTGTTAATGATCTGCGGAGACTAGATCAGTTGAAGCATCGAACTGTTCTAGTGCAGAAGTTTTTGGATTCTCTGGGTGCAGGTTGGGAGAACCATGTTGATGTGCTGAAAGACAGTGAGAAGATCAACACTATGGACTTACAAAGCCTCTATGGAAACCTACGATACTATGAGGAATCCAAGCTTCAGAGAAAGGAGCTGATGAAGGATTCTCAGCGTGAATCATCTGTAGCTTTATTCTCAAACAAAAGGCAAGTGTCAGAGTCAGACACTGAAAACCATTCAGACACTGATTCTTCTAAAAGCGACACTGATGATCTTGAAAAGGTTGTAGCCAGTGCGGCTTTGATTGTAAAGACTTTTGAGAAATCAGGCCGAAACTTCTCAAAGTTCCAGAAGAAGATGGGTGGTAAATTTTCAAAAAGATCAGACGTTGATAAAAAGCATGGTACTGATAAGAAAGGGAAAGCTCAGTGCTTTAACTGTGGGAGCACTGATCATTTTGCAAAAGAATGCAAACAAAAAACCCAAAGCTCGGATGAATACCGGAAGCAGAAGTACAACAAGCTGGTTGAGAAACTGAAAGCAGAGAACTTGGAACATAACGTTCTTGTTGCTGAAGAAGAAAAATGGAAGACTGATGAGGAGTCATCAGATGATGAAGTTAAGTGTCTGATGGTCAAGATAGAAGACACTGATGATTGTGAAAACAACACAAGTACATTTGATGCTGATATGTCTGATGCAGTTGAAAATTCCAGGAAGCACAACACTGACTCTCCTTCAATGTATCAGGTTAAAAACTTTGTTTCCTATTCAATGAATGAAAAAATCAAAATGTTTGAGTATTTGGGTGTTCTTAATTCTAAAAAGAATCAAACAATAAGAGATTTGCAAAATTAACTTGATCTTCTTAAAACTGAAATATCCATGAAAAATAACATTATTGATTCCACTCAGGAAAATCTTAGAATCACTAGTTTGTCAAACTCATCTTTGTCTGCTGAAATTGATAATGTTAAAAATCTTTTGATCAAAGAACAAACTGTGCTTAAAATTTGGGCAAAATCTCACAAAAATGCTAATTATATTATTTCTGCTCAAATTCCACATTCATGTGAGAAAATTCTTGGGGGTAACTTTGCAGAAGCTGAAAAGGTTTTCAAATCACAAGAAAAAGAATCTGAATTTTATTCCATGAATGAGGTGAAAAACAATTTCAAAAACAAGTTTGTCAATAACTCTTTTATTAATCAGAGTCTAATTGATGAATACTGTGTTACTAACTCTAATGGTGTCACTGAGTGCAATGTTGAAATTACCGAAATTGATCCAACCTCTTATCCTGCGTATCTTGTGAGACCAACTCCTCTCTCTGAGAATATTATTGCCTTCCCTATCTCAAATGGAGTATTTCACGCTGTTCATGAACAACTTAAGCATTTTCCTGATTGCAATGCTTCTGTGAATAAGTCCAAATCAGATACTGATGTCAGCTCCGCATCTATAACTGATCATAATTTATTTGACACTGAATTCAGTTGTGATTCAATAATATACAAAAGGACTCAAAGTTCACTTGGTGAATCTTACAAGTCCAAATGTGTTAAGTCTAGAAATATGTTCACCAAGAAAAACTTTGGTACTAGAGTTTGTTACAGATGTGGTGATACCTCTCATAAGATCAGTGAATGTTCATTTGATGAAACATCTTTAAGAGCTGATAATGTTAAAGTTAGAAATGAAAAATGGACTCTTAAGTCAAATTCTTTAAACTGTCTTCCTAAAGAGTGTTATAACTTATTATCAAATAACTTTGTGAATGACCCATCTTCGAATGGGTCAGTGTGTTCTAACTAGTTTCTCAACACTGCAGGGTCAGGAGTATCTTTGGTACTTAGATAGTGGTTGCTCAAGACATATGACAGGATCCAAGTCTCTCCTGGAAGATTATGTCAAGAAAATTGGTCTTGCAGTAACATACGGAGACAATGGAAAGGGGCTCACCAAAGGATATGGAAATATCAAGTGCAATAACGTGGTTTTTCAAAACGTTTCATATGTAAAGGGTCTCAAACACAATCTTATCTCCATCAGCCAATTGTGTGATGCTGATTATGAAGTTCACTTTACAAAGAAGGAAGGAAGAGTTGTCAACATTGACAAGAACATCGTACTTTCAGCAAGTAGAAAAGATGATATATATGTTCTTGATATGTTCTCAAGTGACAAGGCGCTGATGCAATGTTTCTTTACAAAGTCTCAAACCAATCTCAGCTGGATTTGGCACAAAAAGTTCTCTCATTTGAACTTTAAGAATCTATCCAAAATATCCAATCAAGATCTAGTTAGAGGTCTCCCAAAATTCAGCGTTGTAAAAGACAAGATGTGTTCAGCGTGTGAACAAGGAAAACAAACCAAGTCATCATTCAAACCCAAGTCATGTTCTAGCATATCTGTTCCTCTTCATTTACTACACATGGACTTGTTTGGACCTATTCCTGTTCGTTCTCAAGGAGGAAATAAGTATACTCTAGTGGTTGTGGATGAGTTTACTCGATTTACATGGGTGGTCTTCCTGAAAAAGAAAAGTCATGCTACACAGGAAATTATCTCGCTGATTCGTAAAAATAAGACACTGACGGGTCTCAAAGTTAAGCAGCTAAGGAGTGATCATGACACTGAGTTCCGGAATTCAACTCTTGAAGAATTTTGTGATCATAAAGGCATCGGGCAAAACTTTTCAGCTCCTCGCACTCCTCAACAAAATGGAGTTGCTGAACGAAGAAATCGAACACTGATTGAGGCAGGAAGGACCTTAATGATTCATGCTGGTCTTCCTATGTCGTTTTGGGCTGAAGCTGTTAATACAACATGCTATACTCAAAATCGATCTCTAATTCACAGGATTCACAAGAAGACACCATATGAAATGCTAAAACGTCGAAAGCCGGACGTATCCTTCTTTCATGTGTTCGGATATATTTGTTATATTCTTAATCAGCGTGACCCAAGATCAAAATTTGAGCCTAAGGCTGACAAAGGTATTTTTGTTGGATACTCATCTATTTCAAAGGCTTTTCGTGTTTTTCATGTGAACAGGAAGTGCATTGAAGAATCCATTCATGTGAAGTTTGATGAGGAATCATACACTGATGAAAAAGTTACTCATTCTTCCTCTATTTTTCAAGAGCTTCTTTCTTGCCCATATGATGAAGTTTCTCATGCTGAAGATGATGTTACTATTTCTGATTCTATCGTTCCAGTTCCAAGTTCCTTGAATCAAGATACTGCAGTTAGATCATCAACTAATTCGTCAGATGCTGATGAAACCCTTGAAGCTAAAGAGTCTCCTACAACTGATGTTCCTCTCAGTAATAACTCGTCAGTGTCAAATCCATTGGAATCAGTATCAGTTTCTGAACATCAATATCACCCTGTTGATCAAATTATTGGGAATATTCATGATGGTGTCCGAACCAGATCTCGTGTACACTACTAGAAAAACAGCCTTTTACGACGCTCATTGCGCGTCGTAAAAGGCTCAGACGACACGCAAATGCGCGTCAAGGAAGGCTCTGTCATAAAGAGAGACGACGCGCTTTTGCGCGTCGTCTATAGACGACACGCATTTACGACGCGCATTTACGACGCACAATTACGACGCGCGTTTACGACACGCAATGCGTATCAAGGAAGGCCCTGTCATAAAGGAAGACGACACGCATTCGCGTGTCGTAACCTTACGACGCGCGTGTTAATGACACGCAATGCGTATCAAGAAAGCCCCTGTCAAGAAAGGCCATGTCATAAATGAAGATGACACGCATTTTTGCGTATCATAATTTTAAATGTTTAAAAAAAATATTATTTATAGATTTACTTATTTTCAAATTAAATTTGTATTTAATGTTTCATAATAGAAAATAAAATATCATATACAAAAAATAGAATCAATTGCATAAAATTTAATGTCATACAAATAATCATTCCATGGAAAGATAAAATAAATTAATAAAAGTTGTAACAGAAAGTTACAAACTAATAATTCTAATAACCTAATGTGTGCCTCACTATAAACAAGATTTGTGCTGATGAACCCATCCCTGCTCATAGTATCTACATCTGTAGATGAACCCATCCCTACTCATAGTATCTCCACTCTTCCTTAGTAACAACACTCAATTAAGGACTCTAAATCTATGAACTTGCTCACAGTATCTACATCTGCAGATGAACCCATCCTTGCAAGCATGAGGGCAATATCATTATTATATAACTAAAAAGAAAAAAATAGAATTAAGATATATCAATAAGTCATAGATACATTTCCAGTTACAAATTTATATGAAATTCAGATTGATAAAAATGAGGATGTAATATAAATCTTTTAAACAGTGTTCCTTACATTAACTCTTTCTACCCTCTGCATTTCATCTTCAAGCAAAGATACTTGTGCAACAGAAGTCCAATGAATCCAAATTTGATGTTAACCTGTTGTGTGAGTGTTCATGGCTCCTTCATCACTAATAGTGTCTGATGTCAACACTGTTGACATTGTCAAACTTCTATCTGTTGATCATAATTACATGTGTCATATGATATTATCTTTAATGTTTGTGACCTTAAGATTTTCAAATTTGAACAAAACATTCAAAGAGTTAACCTGCATGTTTTGCATTGGAGAAAAACAGCCTAGAAGGATTGTATAAGAAATCAAGAAATGGGAAAGATTACTAACAGGGTAGTCTTCGAGCTTCCTCACAAGACTGGCATGAACAGGAGCTCTTCCTTTTGCAAGCCTAAGCTCTTCTAGACATTCTGATTTCCTTATGCTCTGTTAAAGAAAATTAGAGAACACATCATGTAACGGTAAAAAGGGAATTGGGAAAAAGGAAAAGAAGTTATTAACTTAATATGGTACCTCCAAGAAAGATGCATTTTGGGGATCATCAAGTCTTCTCAAAGGACCATCGTTAACAGTGAAACCATTGGTCCAGAAAGTGATGGTGTGTGTGTGAACATCAGGTTCAGAGACTTGAGGAGTAGCTGATGTCTCTCCAGATAGTAATCTTCAACTTCCAGAAAAGCTTCTAGTAGTGAATTATAATACTTTAAGGTTCTGGCAAATTAAAACCATAGTGTAACCGACTTAGACTAAAATGGGAATAAGAAATATTATAATAACAGCAGATAAAGTTATAAGAATAGCCGACTTACATACCTATTGGAATTAAATAGCAAAGAACAAACATACACAAATAAATAAAGATTGCTGAAGATCAAAAAGAGTACTGATTAAGAATGAGAAATCGGCGATTAGGAGCAACGCTATTGACATATATGATGCAGGTTATATACATAGCATTATAAAAAATTTTGCCTTTTTGCCCATAATCCAAATGACAATTTTACCCTTTTTGATATCTCATTTTTTTTGGTTTCTGTTCATTGAATCAGAATGCAACTAAATGTCTTGCTGCTCTTGTCTCTGGTGGACAACAACAATTGCTCTCTGACATCATCATCTTCATGTGGGACCAATTGATTTCTCTTGAGGTGTTCAGGGGCAACTCCATGCCAAAACATCCTCTTTGCGTAATAAAATTGATCCAGCATAAATGGACACACTACCTGTGTATGTAGGTATGTATGCCATTGCCATCCATCAATAATTCCTAAACTGCCCTTCCTTTTTCTATTAATGTAACTAATACTAATCAAGGGTAAAGTTTTCCAAACACACCTGTGGAGTTCCCGCATGCAAGGCTGCTGAAGTTGATCCACTAGTCAAACCAGATTATACACAAAAAAGAACATTAGTACAGACAAGGGTAAAATTGTCTTAAAAGTATAATTGAATAAAATGTAATGATACGAAGAAATTGACAAGCCTGCAAAAGTTAAAAGCCATAAAGAACTAAAAAAACTAAAAAAAAAAGGTATTTTAGACATAAAAAGCCACCAGTTCTTAGGGGCCATAAAGAACTAAAAAAAATCCCGGTATTTTAGACATAAAAAGCCACCAGTTCTCTCTCCTAAAAATTACTTGATTAGTTGCATTTTGGGTTGGTAATGTAGAACTTTCTTGAGTCCAGTCCAATATAGATTTAGGAGGACCTACCAATGCTAGATAAAGGAGCTATAGAAAGGTAGAAAATCAAGCAAAAGACTGATTAATATTATATCAAACAAATAAATGGGAGACAAAATCAATGAATCCTTGATCACCCATTGGTAACTGTGCCTTAAAGATGTCTTTTTTTGGATTAGATACTCCAATCTGTTTGTTTCCTGAACAATAAAAACTTAAATAAATTATTACATGTACATATTAATACAAGAATTATTATAATCATAGTACCTGATTATGCTCATAAAGCATATGGTTTTTGGTGAAGTATTTGTGTGTATCTTTTCCTTTTACAAGCATTTCTTGATCAATTTGACTTATAATTCCAATCACACGTGCAAGCAGAGTAGTAGGAGAATCATTCTGGAAAAAAAACCTACAACAAACAAACAAACAAACAAACTCATACACCTCATTTTATTTATATGCATATTATTTTGTTTAAAGATTAAAATTTTAAAAGAGAAAAAGAAAAGGGATACGTACATTTCCAGTACAAAGTTCAGCTAAAATGCAGCCAAGTGACCAAACATCAATCTTTTTATCATAAGGAAGCCCTAAAAGAACCTCTGGTGCATGATAAGACCTTGATTGGACATAGGAACAAAGATGATCTGTTTCAAAACAATTGCTTCCAAGATCAATCATTTTCACTTCACTTCTGCTGTAACTCTTCACCAATTTATTCTCAGGCTTTAAATCACAATGTATAAGCCCTAATCCATGAAAAAACTCAAGTGCCTCCAAACACTAAATCGTTATTGACTACATAAACATAACAAAAATGTCACAAATCCCTCAAATAAGGACCAATATTCTAAACTTAAAATAAATATTGTAAGGGTTAAATGTGAGAAATAACAAGCGAGTTTCATATATTGATTTACTATTCCAGCATTGTAGTTTGAAAAATCTACCCAATTATATCAATGACATCCAAATTATAATGTTATAATTGAGTAGATAACTGAAAAGTAGAATGCTATGATAGAAGGCAGTGAGAGTAATAGGAATAAAGAGATTGTAAAAACAAAAAACAAAGCAATGCAATGGGAATAGGTAACCTTGTCCTTGATACCCTATATGGGTAAAACTAAGTCACCAGAGCCACACCAGCTGAGGGTCCATCTTTTGGAACTGCTCCTGCTAGGAAATGTATATGGATGTCCCGCCCTTCAAGCAGATTCCCTTCTCCTTCTCCACAACCCAGATTAAGCTTTGCTTCCTTGCTCTTACCTAATAATAAAATTAAGTAAATAAACAAACACACACTTATATAGATAGCAATTGAAGAGGAGATACCCAAGTCAATGCAAAAGAAACAGTGTAACAGATTGCCCCAAAACAACAAAAACCACATTGCTTACCAATTTTAAAAAATAATGTGTATAGAAATAGAAAACAGGAGATATTGAAGGAGCTCGTGCTGCATTTCAGCTTTGTGATACTTCTGAATCTGATTCATCTTTCATTGAAACCCCAATAAAAGAGGCCAATATGTTACAGCCTCGGTTATCGAACTTGATAGATAAATTTCAACTTGCTGAAATTTGTTCAGAGATTAAATACTTCACAATGGAGGACGAGAAAAAAATGGATTATAATATTCACGTATATATAATTAGAAGATATATAGAAAATTCGAATAAGCATCAATCGAACCTGTAGTTGCTGTCGGGACAATAGGAGAAGAGGGAGAAGATGAAATTGAGATCACTTAGTCTTCTACGAAGAAGGACTAGCGCTTCCTCTGCTATTCCCCGACCCATTGGGCTCATCCGTACACTTTCCTCTCCGAGTCTCCGGTAGACTTCAACTATGAATCCGGTGTGAGAATACAGGGTTCTTGATTCCTAGGGTTATAAGAACTCGTAGAACCAAAATCCCCTATTTCCCAAAAATACATCTTCTCACATACCAAGGCGCTTTCCCTTTATCGTTTCTGAGCGTCAAAAACGGGGCGAGCATGTATTTGGGCTTTCTGCAAAAGATTGAAACAAAGGAATTTGAGGTCAGGTGAGCATGAGATCATCAATGAGGAGAAGTGAGCAAGGGGTTGCAGAAGGTGAGGCCAGGTCGCCGGATCGATGCTATAGAGCACTGAGTGAGCGAGTGTTTTGAGTCTTAAAAAAGCCCTAGAATTAATATCAATATCGGTTCATGTGATTTTGTTATTCGACCCTTTTATGTTCGCCATCTCCCTCTTCCTTCTGCTCTGTTAGATGAAGAAAGGTGAAGTGAGATAGCAGTTGATGGTTTGCAGGGAAGATGGTTTGAGGTGTAATGGCACGATCTGATGCTTCTGGATATATTGATGGTGGTTGTTGTTACGGTAGAGATATCAACAGTATCATTCTCTGAAGCGGCGGCCATGAAGACGAAGGCCCTAGGGATTTTTCTTGCTAGTTGGAAGAGGCGGGGGGTTTAATTTTTGGGATTCAATAGGTGGGTGAAATCCCGCCTTAAAAACGCGTGTTTCATTAAAATTATAAAGCAACACATTTAGAGGACGCACATTTTATGAAAGGCGCCCTCCGCATTTCTTTTTTTTTTTCTTTTCTGACACTAATTGTAGGGCACGCACATATGCGTGTACTATCCTTCAAATTTTACAAAATTGACATTATTTTTTAGGGCACACACAAATGCGCATCCTCTATCAGCGAGTGTCATTGTTTGCGCGTCATTAAAGGGCTATTTTCTAGTAGTGGTATCTAATAATTTTTGCATGTATGTTAATTTCGTTTCAATGATCTTACCTGACAAGATACACTCAGCTCTTCAAGACGCTGACTGGATTAAAGCCATGCAAGACGAGCTAAATGAGTTCGAAAGGCACAAGGTTTGGACTCTTGTTCCCAGACCATCAGGAAAGACCATCGCCGGAACACGTTGGGTCTATCGCAACACGTTGGATACACTGATTCAGACTATGCAGGATGCAACTTAGACAAAAAGAGTACATCAGGTGGATGTCATTTCCTTGGAAATCGTCTCATCAGCTGGTCTAGCAAAAAGCAAACATCAGTAGCTATCTCGACTGCAGAAGCTGAGTATGTTGCAGCTGGAAGATGTTGTGCTCAACTCTTATGGATTAAGAATCAGCTTCTAGACTATGGGCTCAAGTTCACAAAGACTCCCATATACTATGATAACACCAGTGCCATTCAGATCACACAAAACCCTGTTCAGCACTCAAAGACAAAGCATATCGAAATCAGACATCACTTCATCAGAGATAATGTTGAGAAAGGCAAGGTTGTTCTTGAACATGTCAAGACTTCAGATCAACTAGCTGACATCTTCACCAAGGCACTGGATTCTCTAACAACTGCTCACATTATTGGAGAACTTGGAATGATTTCTTTGTAATTTATTTTGCTAATGTTTGCTATTGTCTTATAAGCCGATGTACTTTTTGCTGATGATAACATGTTGATGATATTTTTACACTGAGTCCTTGGTTTGATCTCTTATCTCTCTCTCTCTCTTCTTCAAATCTTCTAAACTAAAGTTGAATGATTCACTGTATTGAACCATACACTGATAACAACTTGAAACTCTTTGCCGATGGTTAGATCAAAGCACCAAGATCTATCACACGCAACTATCTCTTCTTACCAATCTTTCACTGATTTTGTGATTCAGTGTGACAAAACACGTGCTGATGAGAGTCTAACAGGCTTTGTCGATGGTTAGACCAAAACACCACAGTTTATCACACGCAATAATCCTCTCTTTACCTTCTTCTCACTCAGTGTCTAATGATTCAGTAAGACGAACCACTCACTGATAAAGACACAACACTATGTGCCGATGGTTAGATAATCTAACTAGTATCTATCACACGCACCAACCTCCTTGCTAGCCTTAATCAAGCAAGTTGTACCTTGAATTGACGGAGAACCATCCTCAGCATGTAACTTTTGTGACACTGACCTCAGCGCTTCCGCAGACACTGATTGTCGTTTCATCTTCAGTCCAACGGCTCCTTTTGCCCAACGGCTATCTTTCTGATTTGACAGGTTGTTACGATACACATTTATTTTTGAAGAAGATAATCATTACTTTTTTAAACCCGTTTCGTTCCATATTTAAACCTCTTTCCTCCTCTTTTTCAAACCTTCCTTCTACAATTCAAATTTCCTTCGTTTCTTTTCAAAACCCTAGAATCCTAAAATTCTTCAATGGCAGCATCACTATTCTCCTTCTCCTCCACTTCACGAAGAGTAATCCCTGCTCCAAACTCTCCTCCTCTTCCAATACACATCAAAGCCACCAATGTTGTCTTCAATCCTGACATTCCAGATGTTCATTGAGGTCTTGGACTTGATGACTTTGTTAATTTTCTAGCCTCCTGCCATCTCCGATATGCAATCAGTGACGTTCCATCAGAGTTCTTTCCTGAACAAGTCTGTGAGTTCTACTACACTGCAACAATCAATGAAGAAAACAATGTCATCTCCGGGACTATTGGCCGTGGAAGACACTCAGTCTTTATTACCGCTGACCTCCTCAGTGCTGCGCTCAGGTTACCAATCTTTGAACCCTTCTCTGAACTTCCTCCTATTGAACGATGTCGACGTCTATTTGATCAACTGGGATATGATCACTCAAAGGCTGGTACTCGATCAACTCTCATTCTGCGTCAATGTATGACTCCAGGATGGAAATTCTTCACCGGTGCTCTGTGCAAATGTGTGAGTCATAAGTCTCGAAGTGGTGATCAACTGAGCACTTATGAGGCAACAAGTTGTCTGTTTACTTCTTCTCAACAAAAGACTTGACTATGGGGCTTTCTTCTTTGATCAACTTCTTCAACTTCCTCGTGCCAATGTACGCGCTGATCATGTCCCCTTTCCACAATGGATTGCTCTTGTGTTAGCTAAATTTCTCGCTGCAGATTATTACTCACATTCTGGAAACCCCATCCAATGCCCACGCATGTCAACTTGTATGTATCAGGATGATCCGTTGGATTCTGACATCGACATCTCTGATCGGATGAGAGAATGGATTGCAAATCCATATACTGTTCCTTCACTCACCGCTGATACTGATGAAGGAGCTGATGATTTAAACAAAACTAATGCTGACATTCACAATGATCCTAGTCCACGAGATGGTCAAATTTCTCCTCAGCTTTCTCATCATACCATCTCTGTTACTGAAAAGATTCAATCAACTCATGGGGAGCCATCTGCTCAGGGGGAGCAACCATCTCAGGGGGAGCAACCTTCTCAAGGGACACAACATCAATCCCACAAGCTTCCAGGTACTCAGTTTATCCAAATCCCATCCTCAGCTTTTAATGAGCTTCTTACACTGACTCGAGACATGAGTCAGCGTCTCCTTCGAATTGAAGCTGATGTTCATCAACTGAAAGGAGTGATTCTGACTACTCCTAACCCTGGCCCACAAAATGATGATGCTCAAAAAAGGGGAGACACCGATAATAATCCAAAGGAAGGAGATACTGAGTCACCACAGCCCACTGATCATAATCCAAAGGAGGGAGACACTACTGAGTCACCACAGCTTGTGCACGAGTCTGATACTGTGGAGCCTGTTAATATTGAAAAGTTTGTTGAAGATAGTGGTGAGCCTGATGATGAAGAAAAACAGGATGATGAGTGTCAGATGTTGGACATGAATTTCATTGATCCTATTATTCCAGTCCAAGGAGAAGATTCAGATATAGCCAGTGAGGACTCTCAACCTCTTTCTCGCAAGCGCAAGTCTTCACACACTGATACCTCTTTGCCTTGCAAGAAACCTAAGTCCATAGTTAGCATATCCAACCTGGCAACTGAATGGAACATGTCTCCTGATCAAGTTAAGCAAATTCTTGATGAATCCAATCAAGCTCAGCTTCTAAAGAATATTGCTCAAGCTGATGAATCTCTCATTCAGCATCAACTTCAGGTCAAGGGATCCTTTGAAGCTCAGATGTAGAAATTTTTGGAATATCAGTCCAAATCCAAATCTTCTCAGCCTTCTCCCAGCTGCAGTAAGTCTAAGACTGATAGTGTTCTCGACAGGATTGATCGAAAAAGATTTCAAGATGTTCTTAAACGACGAGTGTGTAGTGATAAAATCATCAAAGTTAAAGCTTCTAAACGGCGTAATGAGAAAGTTCTTACATTGCTGATCACTCATCAAGGTCCTCAACATCCATACACTGAAGTTGTTAAAAGGGATGAGCTGATCAAATATGGATATTCTGAATGGATGGAATTACTCGAGTTAGCATCTAAGCAAACTTCAGCTTTCTCCTCTGAACTGACATGTGCTCTTCATTTACTGATCAAGAAAGTTCAGCGTTTGGACCTTGTTCCTAAAGAACGTCCACAGCATCAAGGCCAAAATTCATCTGTTCCTAGAATCCGAAGAACCAAATTTCAAGTTGATGGTGAAGATGTGTTGGTTCTAAACTTTGGTGCTGGAGGAATAAACAACTCTCTTCCCATCAGTGTTGAGCCGGTTCAACATAAATTTATCTCAGTTCCTGAACACAGGATGTTCTATCTCGACAAAAACAGAAAAATGTGTTTTCATCGAACTGCTGAGATTCCAAGGGCTCTAACAACTCATCTCGTTGGCTTAAGTCAAATGTGCATGAGTCATCAAAATCTATCTGGAGAGTTTCACATCCTTATTGCTATGGAGCTGCTGAATAGAAGACAGGAGCTGTTGGACAGTCCTTACTGGCCTGTGAAAATTGAAGTTGAGGCTGAGTATGAGGAGTTCTTGTCCAGAGGTGTTCTAATCTAGTTGGTTTTGAACATCATCATATTGGGGGAGATTGTAAGGTCAAACCTTGAAATATGATGATGTTAGTCTATCAGCATCAGCATCACAATAGCTCAGTGTATATAGCTTCATTCAGCACGTTGTAATAGATCTTGTATTTATCTTGTTTCCTTAGATAACATAGTTTAGTTAGCTGTATATCCCTGATTTGTAGGGATTGTCTAGAATAGTAGTATATATTCTTTTGTATCGGTTTGTGAAGGCAACGCTTTCACAAACCCTAATAGCCGCTTTATGCACACGATAATCTCTTTGTGAGATTATCATTCTTAGTGAAAGTTTTTCTTTGTGAAACCTTATTGTTCTTATTCACGGTCATTGTTTGATAAATAGATTGATCTAAGGTATTTTCAAAATGAAAGTTGTAGAGCATAGTCTCACCTACGCATGTCGAAAACGGAGCTCGTATGCAAAAGTTATGCAATTTTGAAGTTTGGTTAATCGGGTTACGCCAAGCGTACGGGAGTACACCCAGCGTACCCATATATATGGGTCGGAATGGGCCATGTCGACCTGACCCAATACTCAAGTGTTCCAGGTTCGTAAGCAATGACGACTTCGACCTGATCCGAAGCGTACGCCCATCGTAACCAAAGTACGCCCAGCATACTCCGAAATTACTCCCAACGTATGTCACACCCCCAAACCAAGGATGGCGGAAACGTCCGGGGGTGGAGGACTTCATGTACAGTATCACAACAACGTGTATAATAGTGCTCAAAGTAAATACAACCATCATAAATATAATTGAAAAAGTTACACCAAAGTATATGTTTACATGTTTCAAAATCGATTACATTATGATGACAAAAATAAATTGTTGACGGTTTAACGTCCCGTCCTCAAAGCGCTGAAGTTTTCATGTTTCACTGATTTCCTGAGAATACAAGTAGTTTTGAAAAAGTGTCAACAATTAAGTTAGTGAGTTCATAAGAGTTTTGTTTTAGAATGAAACCGTTTTCCTTGTAAAATCGATGGAGTTTGATTTCCATAAAATCCAATATTTTCTTAGTTAAGTATGAACAGAAAATTCCTATATGATGTGTTAATGAACCCTAGAATGACCCGTAGCTTTCTCCTATAATCGTTCAGCGTATATAAGTTATATAAGATTTAAGTTAGATAAAACGTTGAATATAGTGGGTCTGCCCTAGGTCCACAACCAAACAAGGAACAAGAGATGAGGCGGGCCCACCAATTCTAAGCCAATCGAGACTAAATTCTTATACGACTCAAGCATATACGCTCAACGATTATAGTTGAAGTCTAACAATTCTAGATGAAACATAGTTTTACTATCATAATAACTATTTTATGTGAACCTGGTACTTTGTATATGTACCCCTTTTTGTAATTAAAAACCCGATACTTTGTATCTGTACCCCTTTTTGTATAAAAACTCGGTACTTTGTATTCGTACTCCATTTATATGAAAACCCGGTACTTTGTATTCGTACCCCATTTATATGAAAACCCGGTACTTTGTAATGTACCCCTTTTGTATAAAAACCCGGTACTTTGTATTCGTACCCCATTTATATGAAAACCCGGTACTTTGTAATGTACCCCTATTCGTGTGAAAACCTTTTGTAATGTAAATGATCATAAACTATACCTATTATAGTTTATCAAAATGTTTGAAATGTGTATGCAACCTAACTATACTTATTATAGTTTAGTATGTTTATTTGTAGTGTTTAAGAACCCATTCTATGTAAGTCAAATGTGTAGTACAATATAGCTATGTTTATCTTGCTTTGTTTTGTACCAATGGTTATGATGGAGAATTCTTATAAATTCAGTAAGTAATTTCCTATTATATAAATATACCACTACAACAAGTACATGTAATATATGAAGTCATCAAAGATTTAACACTTTGCTCAACATGTTACAAAGTGTTTTGAATGTTATAAGTTGTTAACTAACTCTTAACCTTTCTGCACTGTTTTAGAAAAATCATAGAAAAATCATATGAAGTCGAAAACTAGATCCGTAAATTCTGAGAGTTCCTAAAATGTGTCTAGTTTAATCATAATTTTTATCATGATTTTTGGAAGCCTATAACTTGTATTAAAATGCTCATACTCACAGACTGGTCCGGATTTGTGTTTGAAAAGATAGACTGTTTTGTAAAAATCACCATAAATTGTAGAAAAATCGTGTGGAGATGTGCAAGTAGTCATTTTAAAGCTAAGAAGTGTAACTACTTGCACCTAAAACAGTTTTGAAAACTAAAATTTTTAAGTTGTCCAAAACAGTCCGTGAATGGAGTCCAACTTTTCTGATGAAAGTTGTTAGAAAAGTTTAGTTATGTTCTTGGTGTTATAACTTGTATACCCCCCTAAAAACTTGAGAAAACATGAAAATGTAGGGGTATGAACTCACCTTGAGTGATTTCAGTAGATGTATGATGGAGAAAAGAAGTGTTCAACTCAAGAACACTTGGGAGATGCTTGAAGATTTGAGGAGCTAACAACAAATATGACGATATTTGTGTAAGCAATCTATGATTTGAGTAGAAGGAAGTGAAATAATCACAAGGAGGATGAATTATACTTACCAAGAGAAGAATAAAGCTTGAAAATCAGCCTTGGAGTCTTGAAATAGAGAGAAAAAGTTTGAGAGAAAAGTTGTGTTGTATTTTTGGTGAAATGAGAGCAAGTGAAAGAAAATGAGGAGAGAGGATGAATGTCCAGCTCTCAAAAACGTGGGAATGACTTGTGAGTGAGGTAAAAAGGACAAGGAAGTGACAAGGTATGGTGGGGAGGAGTGTGGGTTAGTCATGGAGTGGATATGGTGGTTGCTTGTGTCATAATACAAAGAAAGTCAACACTCAACCTTTGTACTTCACCCACTCTTCTTGGATAAGGTTTTATCCCCAAAAACGTGATTAATCATTAATTAAGGGTCCTTATATGTTAAAATAAAGTTTTGGGTGAAAATCCCGCGTTAAAACAATTAAAAACGAAGCTAAAATGAAATCGTAGTCGAAAACCGAGAAGAAAAAGGCTAACAGCGAGGCTTCTCGGAAGGGGGCCGAAGGTTCGGTCCCTTCTGGTGCTGGGTCCGAAGCGAGGCGAGATAGTAGGGAGCGAAGGGTAGGTTCGGTCCGAAGTCAGCAAGAGCGAAATAGACCGAGGCTCGGGTTCGGGTCTTGTGCGAGGTTCGGGCCCGAGAGGACCCTTCGGGTTCGGTTCAGCAGCCTTCGGGTTCAGCTCAGGAGGGTTCGGTCCGTAAGAGGACTTTCGGCCCTAAGAGGGGTTTCGGATCTGTTGGGATTAAAACCCTAATTGAGATTTGATGAACAAGATGCGGAAAATAAGAACAAACACAAATATGAAGATTATGTCGAATGATCACTCGATTTATTCAAACAAGAGGAATAAATTACACTTACAGCATAGACTAAAGAATCTAACACTAAATAAGAAACCTCACATGGCGGCTACATTTTGTCTCACTCTTAACCCTAATTGTGAATAATACATGACTATTTATAGGGAAAAGACAAGTCTTGGGCTTTTAACCTAGAATTCATCAAAGGGGCCCATTGCCATCATCCATGGAGTGCTTTGAAACCCTACAATCTCCCCCTCAAAGTATGGAATGGATGACAATGCTTTAACTTCCAAAACAAGCATCTAGCAAATAAAAAGATCTGCAACGAGGAATATATGAAGCAATCCACGAATCTTGATTCTTCAATAGTCTTCAAACACGGGCTCTAGGATATATAAACCAAGCACTGAAGTAATGTCTTTAAACTTCATTTTCGAATGTAATCCCAAAGAATCTTCATGAAAACCAAACCCGCCATAAAAACCCATTTCAGAACAAAGAAACCGAATCGCTTCTTGTCTTTGAAGAGCTTCCCTTCCAAGTCACAATAATCTTCAAATAAGCTAATGATATAAGCCATCAAAAAAAAAATATCATGTAACAACCCAAACTTTAAGATTCGTAACGCCACTTGATCGAGAAAATACTAGAAGTCGGAGATATACCAAGTCCTTAGCCGAGCTCGATGAAGAACTTCTACTGTAAATGATACTTCTCTGTAAAAGCTTTAGCAGAGCTCGATGAAGAACTTCCACTGTAAAAGCTACCTTCATAATTCTACCACAAGCTTTATCAAGAATCTTCAACTTTGAAAAGTCACAAATCCAATTTCGAATGGCCATACCAAATTCTCCCCCGATTTATAATCAAAAACATGATTATAAAGCCTTCAAATGGTCATGAGATTGATCTTGATTGGATAAAAATTTACTATGCTCCCCCGTGACAAAATGATATACACAATAAAGCATAAAATCCGAAAAGGTCGTGAAAATTTGACGTTATCACAAAAAACGACTTTCCGAACAGCCAAGACTTGATGGAATAATTATTTTGCTGTTCACAAAAAAATATGTGCGTTAAAGAATTCAAAATTGTTCACCAGCCCATAAATTTGCAAACATTTCTCAATATAGGGCAGAAACTGTCACTTGCTGAAAGACAGGGGCTTGAATGGTAATTCTGCATCAATATACCCCTTTATTTGAAGCAAAAACTGGAAATGATCCAAAAATACCAATCTGTGAAAACAACATGGACCAAAAGTGCCAATGCGTTGAAGTTGCAGGGACCAAAAAATTGAACTTTACTATCTTCTTCCCCATTTAGACGTAGATGAAAGAGCACAACATCATACTCCAGTTGACCTTTCAACGATGACTCAAACCAGACGCGAAACCTTGAAATTGGCACATATAAACATCAACTGCAATAGGTTCGCTCCGAGTACAAGCAACCGAAACCAAGTTCGGTCCAGGTTCATTGAACCAAAACCATGTTCGGTCCGAGCACATGTTCGCATTCGGTCCTCCCCTCTTTCTTCCAAGTGCTTTCGTTCCAAGAGCAACCAACCGAACTTAAGTTTGTTCCAGGTTTGGTCCAAGTGCATCAGCTTTATCCCAAGGTGAAACCATTCACAGGTTCTCTTATTATTCTTCCCTCTTTCGCTCCAAGCTCTTTTGTTCCAAGAGCTTACATACACAAATTTGTTCCATGTTCTTTTCGAGCACGAGCCTTTATACCGATCCTTGATTTTTGAACGCCAAGAATAATACCCAAACCGAACCAATTTCAAAGAAGAACCCATTCACAGGTTCGCTTCAATTTCATCGATTATACCCCAAAGAGAATGTTCGTAGGAAGGACTTTCAAGGAAATTTTAAATTTCATTTGACCTGCAAGAACAACTGCTCAATCATTCCGATAAGTTCCAATTCCGATTCCATTCTCTTCCAATCGTTTCCAGATCAACCAAATCAAACAATTATCATTACGATTAACCTTCACAATTGCAATCGATTCTAATAACAAATGCACTCTGATATACAAAACCTCAAATCCACCTGATTTTGATTCTTCAACACAAACCTTGTTTTGTATGTACCAATATTACCGATTTCAACGAATACGAACTGCTTTTAGAGTGACAATAGAAAATCGAAAGATATTAATCGTTTCATATTTATGATGAAATCGGTGATCTCAGTCAAGCAACAGGCCTGGATAAATCCACAAGTCGCCTAACGATTTTGAAAAACGAGATTCGATTGAAGAACAAAAAGCAATAAACTAAAGAAAAGATCTGATTAAGGATCGACAACATGAGAACCATGATTCATAAGAAGAATTGATTACCAAAAAAAAATTATGATGAAGAAACTCGATAACCTTGAATTAGTGAAGCACACACATGAAGACGGAACACAGATAATAAATCAATAAATTGAATGTAGGCTTGATATAATCGGATCAGTAAACAGTGATGGGCAACAAATCAATGGGCTTGATTAAAAGAAATTTTACAGATCGATTATCAAACAATTTAATCAGATCCACTTAGAAAAGACAAGACGGACAACACAGGAATGGGAATAAATTACCAGATGGTAGAAGAACACCATCAACAATAGCTTGAATAAAATTTTGATTCTAAAACACAAAACACCAATAATCTTCAATAACTTGTACAGAAAATCATCAAATCAAGAACCGATACTTCAAAAATTAATAGATCTTTAAAGACCCGCTCTGATACCACTTGTTGGGATTAAAACCCTAATTGAGATTTGATGAACAAGATGCAGAAAATAAGAACAAACACAAATATGAAGATTATGTCGAATGATCACTCGATTTATTCAAACAAGAGGAATAAATTACACTTAAAGCATAGACTAAAGAATCTAACACTAAATAAGAAACCTCACGTGGCGGCTACATTTTGTCTCACTCTAAACCCTAATTGTGAATAATACATGACTATTTATAGGGAAAAGACAAGTCTTGGACTTTTAACCTAGAATTCATCAAAGGGGCCCATTGCCATCATCCATGGAGTGCTTTGAAACCCTACAGGCTCCTTAAGAGGGGTTTCGGGTCCTTAAGCCTATTTTACTCGTTTTTACCCCGTTTCAAGCCGTTTTTGACCCGGTTAAGGGTTAGAATGACCCAAATGACTTCAAAAAGTTACAGGAACTTTTGAGAGAGATTTGGGAGAGATTTCACATTCTTGGAGAGATTTCTCATACAAAGACAGTTTTGGGAGAGATTTCACATACTTGGAGAGATTTGGGAGAGATTTCATATTCTTGGAGAGATTTCTCATACAAAGAGAGTTTTGGGAGAGATTTCACATACTTAGAGAGATTTGGGAAAGATTTGACATACGTGGGGAGATTTGGGAGAGATTCTCGATAAAGAGAGATAGAGTGAAAACGATTGAGAGAGGTTTCATTTGTGACCTTTTTGAGTGTTCGGCTTTGCAAAGCAAGGTCCGTAAACCCCGTTAAGCCTTGTTTAAGGATCTTACACACTCCCGATGAGTATGCAACATTGTTTTATCGGTTTGGCTTGCCACGTACCACAGTTTTAGGTTAAGGAGATCTCGATGTATGCACTTTTTCGATTTATGATCTCTCATTAGAATAGCGAGTTGTTTAGTAATTACATAACGTAAGCCCTAGTACACAAGGGTTAGTTGAGTTGACCGGTTTGACTTGTTGACTTTATTTGACTTTGAATTGACCAGAATTTGACGGTTGTCATAGCGTAATCCTCCTTTCAGCACCCTAAAAATAGAAGTCAAGGGTTGCCGATCTTTTTGCCAAAAATTCTCCTTTCTTTATCATTTTTGCCTCGTTTTGCATGCAAGTTATACCCCGAAGCCCCGGGATCATTCCCGAGACCCGAAGCAAGTCCCGAAGCTCCGAAGATCCCGAGACGTAGAGTTTCCGAGCCGAAGCTCTGCCTGCGAGAAGCCGGTTCATGTGAAGATCTCCCGGTTTCACCAAAGAATTACTACTTGAGGAGTCGTAGTGGTGTACGAGCATCGTCTAAACATGTGAGTGTGTAGTTACTTTCTTCTAACACATAAATACGAAGTATTTGCTATGAAATACGTGCTACGTGTTTATATATTGTTTGTTTATTTGAGATGGGTGGAATGAATGTTTTATATAGGTTTTAAATGAGTTAACATGTATATATATTTTATATCTACAAATATGTTGGGTAGAACATGGGTAGATGGAATAGTTGGTGTGTGATGAAAGATGCACGTTGAGTAAACCTTGGCGACTATGGAGTTAGCGTATGTTGAGTAAACCTTGGCGACTATGGAGTTAGCGGTTGTTGAGTAAACGTTGGTGACTATGGAGTTAGCGCTTGTTAAGTGAACCTTGGTGACTATGGAGTTAGCGCCCGATAGCTATGGGTTTAGTACCTGAGAGATAAACGTTGGTAGCTATGGACTTAGTACCTAATAGATAAACTTTGGCAGCAATGGACTTCGTGCCAATTCCTTTGGTAAATCCTTAGGAATGAATGAATGAAGGATAGTTGATTCTTAGGGTAAAACCTTAAGAGAAAAGAAGATAATGGGGATGGGTAATTGGGTTGATCTTTTGATGATTAAATACAATAATTATATTATTGTGGGTTGAAAACCCTATATGCTCACCAGGCTCCCAAGCCTGACCCACTCAGTTTTCTTTGTAACACAGGTATCGATACGAAGCCATATTTCACCGAAGGATTAAAGGATATGTAAATCATTAGTGTAAATAAATGTAAGTTGTGTTTACGCTTATGTGTCTGTATCGAAACATGATATCCCGAGATTTTGTTACATAATGAAAATACATTTCTTTAAGAAATGCTTTGATAAATTGTTATCATATTTTGTTTTGGGAACAAATTCCGCAACCGTTTTCTTTAAATGATTACTCTGATTTTAAAACAAAGCATAAACAAATCGGTGTTTTCTGACCGTGAAATTCGGGATGTCATAGATCTTGCTTAGGGACGTCCAAAAACCAAAAGACAACCATTCATGGACCAAAAACCCTCGAAAAGGGACTATAAGGAGATCTAATAAATCAAAAGCCAAGATGAAGAATTGATTACCAAGAAATGCAGCCAATAGAGTGTATCTTCTGGATCTACTCCCTCCTTCTGGAACTTCCAACTTCCTTCTTCTTCTTCTTCTTTCTCTTCCAGAGCACACAAATCACACAATGGTGGCTCAAACACTCACAAGATGTACTAAGGTTTCGTGGGTAAGGGTTTGGGGTCTGGGGGCTGAAGACGAGGCTGAGGGAATGATAATATGATGCTTAAATAGGGCACCAAGTCCCAAAATTAGGGTTTCCAAACCCAGTCCAGGCTCGCCGAGTCAGTCTATTGACTCGTCGAGTAGGCCACTTAATCCGCGACGTATGAATCCGCTCCTACTCATCGAGTTCATCCCTGGACTCGACGAGTAGACCTCTTGACTTGGTGTTTTTCTTTCCTTTCCATGTCTTCTGAATTCGGGGTGTTACAAGCCCTCTATGCTGGGTGTACTCCTTCGCCATGTATGCATCAAGGATTCTCGACCCTATGCTGCGCGTACTTGGATTACGCTTGGCGTACGCCCCAATTTTGCTCTTCCTACTCATTTGGTCTAAATCCGATAAGACCTTAGCTCAAATCTCATAACTGGACTCCCTAAAGGCTCTTACTCCATAAAGCCTGTGACTTTAAGCCTTTGCATGGCTGATAAAGTCACAAACACCAAAACTCTCACTCTCTATTCTCAATAATGCTCATATCCCATGCATGGGTTGATTCAAACATCCAAGTCTCGATTTTTATGACTCTACACCACTAAAGACACTCAAGGGAGCTGATAATAAACTCTGGAGCTCAATATCTCATAAAGCATCCAACTTTGGAACCAAAACCCTAAAATGAACTAAAATGATGCACAAATCAAAAGAGTGAGGAAGCTTTGAGCTTTATACCTCTAAATGAAGCTCCAAACATAGATAAGCTCATATCCAAATCCTAGACTCCCACTCCTTCTTCTTCAAGGCTCCTTTTTCACTCTAAAGAAAGCACAAGAGAACTTAATAGCTTACAAATGGGCATACAAGCTCAATGGACGAGAATTTAGGGTTTGGGAGGGCTGGTGTATGGAAATGGTGGCCATAAATGAGGCAATTATATCCTTTATATATGGACATACCCTAAATTAGGGTTTTCACTCTGGGCCTAGTACACCCAGCGTACTAGGTGGCTTCCAGGTAAAAAACACGCACATGAGTACGCTGAGCGTACACACGCGTACGCCCAGTGTACTTATTTACCACTTTTTTTCAATTAAGGGCCAAAGTTGACAATCACTAAAAGAAAAAGGGTTTATAAGGTATACCTGATCTTGGGATGTTACAACAGCCTTGTGCTGTAGGCCTTGTTTGCATGAATTATATGTATTTTGCTGTGAGGAGTATTTTGGGGGAACTCGCTGAGCTTTTCTTATAGTTTTTGATTTCATGGTTTCAGGTTAATCAGATGATCGGGGCAAGACGATGGCGTAATCGTACACATCCTCCTATTGATATATGTTTTGAGAGATTCTTGATACTCTGATTTTATGAATTTGTTTTGAAAAAAATGGTTATTTATATTATGGTTTGTTGAAATGGTTTACAAGAATGAAAATTTTTTATCATGATTTTTGTGGGATGTTACAGATGCGTGTAATACACTTTGGTGTTTAAATGTACCCATCGGCATAATGATTCTGAGTTTTATCAGTGTATGGTTATTACAGTGAATCATTAACTTTTTTGATAGAAGAATTTTTAGGGCGATAGAGGATAGGTGTGTGTAATACATCACGGTACATGATATACCTATTAACATAAATTTATCAAGTTCTCATCAGCGTCTGGTATTATACGTTGAATCATATAACTTCAAAGAAGAAATCAGGGTAAGAATGGATGGATGCGTGTGATAAGCTATGGTACATAGCTTAACCATCGACACATACTTTTGAACTTTTATCAGTGAGTGGTATTGCTTAGTGAATCGTCAAGTTCTAAGTAGAAGAATTGTATGAGAGAGATAGGATATCTCAATCACGTTGAGGTAAAATCAGCATGAATCATTGACAGTGAGTGACTCGTCAAAAAAAGATGGTTTAGTCCTTGTACATAGATTAAAGTTGCAGACTAGAATTAAAATTCACCATCAATTTAAGAAACATGGTACATGACCAAATGTGAAAGCAAATAAGAACAAATGAAATAGTCAAAGAAGAATAAGTCAAAAGAAAAATTCTGCATCTTTTTCAGGAGAAGTAATAAAGACAGGATACATCAAATCTTTTAAATTGAATGGTCATTAATGGATTTCGTTTCTCTAGGATATCTGTCCCTCAACATTTGTTATAAAAAGGAACACAAACAAGATCAAACATGTCAAAACAAAACAAGAATAAAAGAATACCCTTATACATTGAAATACTGCAGATGGACTCCAAGCTTCATATTCACCAAGAACAAAAGAGGTTCAACAACATAGTCTTTGTAAGGAATGAGTTATAAGCTTCCAATCTTTATAACATTCGAGTTATGAGAGTTAACAAGACTATACTCAAGGGTTCCATTCACTGTGAATCATGATAGAAGAGATGGGGACCATTGTCTTGACAAGGTGTTCTTTGGATCTTAGATAGGAAAGGGTTAGACAGTGAGATCGTCTATGGAGATTAGTCGTGCCAAACTACCTAGCTTCACTTCATCACATTGCAACAAAAATAGGCTGCATGAAGAGGCAAGAAGAGGTTCCAAAAAACAATTTCATACATATTTCTTCCTTATCTTGAGTCAACTGTAATATGCTCGATGTCTCACTCCTTAACCATCAGCTTCAAGATGAAGGATGTAGGTGCTGAGGAAAAGATGCAAAGCCAACTTCAATAAGAAGATCCTGTACCAACAGAAAGGGGAGGTTGGACAGGCTGATCTTTTCTATGAGAGATGAGCGATAATGATCGACGTCAAGGAAAATATAGATAATTCAGTGACGAGAGGTCAATAGATAAGAAAACACGTAGTTAACATTAGATAAAAACATACAATGTATACTCCTTTGGAAGACAAGTTAGAAATCTTATTTTCTAATGCAAAGAGCAGTTTTTTTTTTCTTTTTTCTTTTTTTTAAACAACAAAAAAAATTATAAAATTTATGTTCAATAGATCTACAACGCGAAGAAGTAAAGTAAAGAAATCATGTAACATTATTGTCAAATTAAAGCATGTAAATGTCATTTTTCCTTAAAGCAGTGAGCACGATTGAGTTCTTTGAGTCAACGACTTTTCCTTTATAACAATCGTTTTGCACTTTATTGTGCCAAGGCCTTTAACAGTTCCCTCACTACTATCTCCAAATGTAACCTTAGGACCATCTTTCTTCACATAGTTATTCAAGAGAGACTTGCGACCTATCATATGCCTAGAGCATCCACTGCCTAAGCATTAGATGTGATCCTGAACTAGACACGTGGGTGAGGGGTTCCAAATTTTCATTTTTGACTCACTTGCACCTTGAAGAGGATCATCGTCAAGCGTGCTGAAGCTGCTATCGTATTCCTCAAAGAGGACTTCATTAATACGCGTCATAAAACCTTTGACTTTTGGTTTCTGTTTCTTTGGACCGATAGCCACATTCTCAACTATAGGTTGATACATGGGAATGTATGGACCGTATTCAACGATATTAAGCATGTCATATATTGCTTTGGATTTCCACATGGCAAAATTGTTTTTAATGAAAGAAGGGATCTTGTTTACTGCAGAGGATTTAGAGTTATATGGAGAAGACATAATAACTTAAATGTATCAGAAAACCTGCTCTGATACCACTTGAAGGTTCATATATCGGATACAAACAAGTTATAATGAAGAATAAAGGATTATCACAAAGATGATTTTTCACTAAGAAAAGTTCTCACAAAGAGAACGATCGCAGAAAGCGGTGCACAAAACATGATTAAGGTTTAACCCTAATACAAGATTGTATATGATTATAATAACGGAAATCCCTTTATTTAAGGGATGTAATCTAATCTATGTATAGTCTGATCATAATCACTAAGATTACAGATCATATATCTATTCTATAATTACAGTAGTTAACTGACTAATATACAAAAGGGGGACACGCTGTTGCTGATACTCTGATGGTGCTGGTGTTGGCGCTGTGCTGGTGGACAACGTGTAAAAGTAGTTTAACTCATCTGATCATAAGATGCGACCTTACAATATATCTTTCCTGAATATCAAAACATTCATCTTTGTCTATTCAAACAAAATCCACGTCGAGTAAGCAAAAGAGTACCTAATAAATATTTTTTTTGGAAGTGCACATAAAACCTTCATGTTTGTTTGAATGACAAATCTAATATACTCCTAAACTACTCATTAATTCCATCTATGTCCACTACGTGACTTGAACTGTCAATATCAAGAGAGGACAAGACCTTATACCATTCTTAACACACATCAAATCAATTAAAGGGGAATAGTTCAACTTGAGAGGTTATAAACTTCACATCTCAATGGGGAAATTTTTCTAAGAAAAGGACCATACTAAGATATGTTATGGTATGCTGTGGGAAATCTGGAAGGTATGTAATGATCTCGTGTTCAATAGGAGAATAATCCCTTCATTGGTGGCTATGGATCTTATTAAATCGATGTTTTTTTTTTATTTTTTATTTTTTATGGTTTAAACACATATGTAAATATGGTAGAATTATGTGGTTGGATTGGAACTTCTGTCCATTATGTTGTCTGTAACCGATTACATTTCTTCTCCCTGTACTTTCTTTAGCTTCTGTCTAGTTTCTTGCTAGTAGAAGCTTTTTGTTATATATATTATTGCTCGGTTCCAAAAAAAAGGATGGATTGATTATTACATAGGTAGACTTAAGTACGTTGCACCTCCATTAAATAGTTGACATTGAATTTTAATTACGTGCTTATCTCATTTAATGTCTATCCAAGAGGTAAGTAGGTTACTCTTCGCCTTTCCAATAGAGGACATTTTTAATATGGACTTTTTAAACCAAAAATGAAAAAATTATAGGGCTTGAGTTTTTTTTTTGAACGATAAACTTTTTAATTAAAACACATAGCAAGGAGCTAGAGGGAAAAACAGAACAGAATTAAAAAAACAGCAAAAGGAAAATTACACCAAACATGCTAATTCAAAGAATTCTCTTTCCGTCTATTTTTCATAAAGGATATTTTTTATTTATATTATAAATTACAAAAATACAACCGCTTTACAATTTACAATTTTTACATTGAAAAACAATAATAGTGTTGAAACAAATTCACGGGTGAAATTAAGAAAAAACCACATCCTAATTACATGGTATTCATGACCTTGTATTTGACTACATGTAACATTTTAATAATCTAGAAGGTCAAATTCATGTTTTTCTCATATGGTTATAGAAGATACCAAGTAATTTTTGCAACTTGAAAGTTTTTAAAAATAGTCAAAGCATTAAACATTTAAAAAACATGTAAACAAGTGAAAATAAAAACCATATGTTTTCAATTTAATATCATTACTTTATAAAACATGGGTCGGAATAATTCATACCCCATTCATTAGAAAAAAAAAATAGTAATAGGTGTAAAATATATACAATTGATTTGTTTACCATAAAAAAAAACCCTTTGAAAACTATCAAATCTACAATATTTATTAAAAAATTGCCTTCTGGAAGAATGAAAAGACAAATCTTGAGGAAAAAGAAACCCATTTAACAGGGCATACACATTGAAGAGCATACGGCATATAAACCATTCCGTTCCTAAACAAAAGCTAAATATTCCGATTAATCTTCATATAAAATCACCACCAACACAACCCATTTCAATCGCATTCTCCCACTGCCGCCGCCTAATTTTTTCTTCATTGATTCCATTCTGATTCTTCAAAGTTTCTGAGTTTTCGTCTCAATCGATCGTGAAAGAATATGGATCAAATGGCGACTGATCAGAGCCTGCAACTAGTAGGTACGAAGAGGCCGAAAACGAAGATTGTTTGTACTTTGGGACCTGCATCTCGATCGGTTCCCATGGTTGAGAAGTTGTTGAAGGCAGGGATGAACGTTGCTCGCTTCAATTTCTCTCATGGATCGTTTGAATATCATCAGGAAACTCTCGATAACCTCCGACAAGCCATGGATAACACCGGAATCCTCTGCGCCGTCATGCTCGACACCAAAGTAAGTTTCTACACTAATCAATTTAGTTTGATTGATTTCAGATGTTTCTCGCGTATGATTCACGTCAACGCTACAGTTTTACAGTTTGAAGTTTATGTAAATTTGACCTAATTGTCGTTGGTATGCTTACAAAATCAAAATCGAATCTCGTTCTCGATCTTTTAGCGGTTTATATCAATTTTGACTACGTAATTTCTTCGTTTGACCTTATAATTACTCTTTTTTTTTCTTCAAATGATTAATACTTTGATTTTTCGTTACAAATCCATCACTATCCAATATCCAACAATATACTTTGTTACAACGAATTTTGCCTAAAATCAAACCGAAGAAAACGAATCTAAAATCAAATAGCTTATTTGTAAAGCTAGATTGATTGTAAATGCGTTGTCTGACTTGTACAGTACAACCTTTCATAGCATGTTCCATGATCTTTTCCTATTGGCTTGTTTAATTGATTTCGTCCAATTGTTCTCCTGTGTTTCTTTATAGAACTGATGACACATGTTCATTGCTCATTGCTCATTCTGAATATAATTCTTTCATTTTGTTTTTTTCTGCAATTTGAATATCACATTCATATTCAAACCAATATCCTAACAATTAATTTCGTTTCTAAAACTTCAGGGTCCAGAGATTCGAACTGGGTTTCTGAAAGATGGGAAACCAATACAACTAAAACAAGGTCAAGAAATCACGATTTCCACAGATTACACCATTAAAGGCGATGAGAAGACGATTTGCATGAGCTACAAGAAGCTAGCACACGATGTGAAGCCACAGAGTGTGATACTTTGTGCAGATGGAACCATTTCGTTTACTGTTCTTTCTTGTGACATTGAGAATGGGTTAGTTCGTTGTCGATGTGAGAACACTGCTGTTCTTGGTGAAAGAAAGAATGTTAATCTTCCTGGAGTGATTGTTGATCTTCCTACTTTGACTGAAAAAGATAAAGAAGATATAATGAAATGGGGTGTTCCTAATAAGATCGATATGATTGCTCTTTCTTTTGTTAGAAAAGGTTCGGATCTTGTTGAAGTTCGCAAGTTGCTTGGAGAACATGCCAAAAACATCCTTCTCATGTCAAAGGTTCGTTTTTTACTTTTTTCTTCAGAAATTGCATGTTATTATAAATTAGACATGTAATTTTCAATCACCTTTATATAATCATTCAACTATTATTAACCTCTTCACTTATTATATAACTTACAATTACACACTACAAATATAACTTGGTATTCTATCAAGTCATAAAGAAGAAACAATGTTTGTAGTTTGTAGTTTGTACTTGTAATTTATAAAAAAATAAATAATATAATTGTTGGATTTTTTTTTATAAAATTCATAGTTAAACCATTTACTAAACAATTAGTTTATAAGCTATTGTTTTAAAAAACTATTCGTGTCAACGAGTTTATCGAGCTATTTTAAAATTCTTTCAAATATACCCTTTATTATTTTATTGAGTTAATCTCATAAAAAACTTTATATTTTGTCTTTTTCCGGGTTAACCTCAATTTTATTTTTTTCCTAAAAAAACTTGTATCTTTTCGTTTTTTCCAATTAGGCTTTTTAGTCATTTTTTACACAAAAAGTTGTAAAATGTCAGGGTGTTTCAAGAAAAACTAAAAAAGTTGAGGATTTATTCGGAAAGTGTTAGAAGGTTGACGGTTTTTTTTTTTGAGAAAAAACAAAGTTGGGGTTTTTTCGGAAAAAATGAAAATACAAGGTTTTTCTTTTCTTTTTTTTTGGAAAAAAATAAAGATGTTTAATCCGTAAAAATCACAAAATATAAGGTCTTTTATAAGATTAACCATTATTTTAAAAAAAAATCAATCTCCTACATGCCTTTTTATGTCATTTTACATATTTTAGCTAGTTTATCTGCCAAACATCATTTTTTATCGTCTTGCTTTTCAGCTAGTCTGTCAAACATAGTCTAGACTGGAATCAGTCCTAATCAGTATTTTCTGGTTTTTTGTAGGTGGAGAACCAAGAAGGTGTAGCCAACTTCGACGACATCCTTCTCAATTCCGACGCGTTCATGGTAGCGCGTGGTGACCTCGGAATGGAAATCCCAATCGAAAAAATCTTCTTAGCACAAAAAGTGATGATCTACAAATCCAACCTCCAAGGAAAACCCGTAGTCACCGCCACCCAAATGCTCGAATCAATGATCAAATCCCCCCGCCCCACTCGCGCCGAAGCCACCGACGTCGCCAACGCCGTCCTCGACGGCACCGACTGCGTCATGCTCTCCGGCGAAACCGCCGCCGGCGCCTACCCAGAACTCGCCGTCCAAACCATGGCCAAAATATGCATCGAAGCCGAAAACACCATCGACTACAAAGACCTTTTCAAAAGAATCGCCGCCAACGTCCCCATCCCAATGAGCCCGCTCGAATCCCTCGCCTCCTCCGCCGTCCGCACCGCCATCGCGTCTAAGGCAACCCTCATTTTGGTGCTCACGCGAGGCGGCACCACCGCGAAGCTGGTGGCTAAGTACCGCCCGGGGATCCCGATTCTGTCGGTGGTGGTCCCGGAGATTCAAACGGATTCTTTTGATTGGTCCTGTAGCGATGAGTCGCCCGCGAGACATAGTTTGATTTTTAGAGGGTTGATTCCGGTTTTGATTGCGGGGTCCGCTAGGGCTTCGCATGATGAGTCGACTGAAGAGGCAATTGAGTTTGCTTTGAAACATGCTAAAGAGAAAGGGTTGTGTCAAGATGGAGATGCGGTTGTTGCGTTGCATCGTGTGGGGACTGCTTCTATTATCAAGATTGTGACAGTGAAGTGAATAAGTAAGTAATTGGAAATATTGGATTGGATTGGATTGTGGCCATTTTTCCCCGTTTGTGGGTTACTACTATTAATAGTCGATGGGTTTTGTATCGACAAACTGGATTATTGCATTTATGTTTGATTTGAGAAACTTATACGTAACGCTTAATGCGCTTTCCGGCATTTTAGTCGCAATTTTGCTATGATATTTGTTTAATGTTTAAATGAAACATGATTATTTCAAATATGTGTTGATGTAGGTAGATTTATTTAGGAGATGGCAACGTTTCTAGAATGATCTTTAGATTTTCATATAGCATTCTAGATCGTTTTTATATTTTCTATAATCGTAAAAATGCTTATAGTGTGCTACATGAAACTTAGAAGGTAAGACCCCTATAAAAGATGGAGGCAACCTTTCTAGTTATCGAAGAAAACTTGGTCTTGTTCTATGTGGTTTCTTATCTCGTTTTGGTTGATGCATGTTACCAATGGTCGACTGATAATAAGTTGTGCGAAAACCCATGTTTCCGTTTCTTTTTTGGAGGGGAGGACCCAAGAATTCGTCTGGGTTAAAAAAATAATTGCTTTAATATACACGCAAAAATGGGTTTTAAATACAAACTTATGGCATAATCTACATAGAATAAAATAATAAACTTAATATATTAGAATAAAGAAAATAAGCTAAATAGCTTAATTGTATGTAGAACATATAACTTGAAAATTATCATCAAAAACCAACTAGCAAGGTGGTAGAGAAAATCACAAAGTACTAGTAAAGTACACCATATATATATATATATATATATATATATATATATATATATATATATATATATATATATATATATATATATATATATATATTTATATAAATAAGGGTATATAAGCTTAGGTACCTAAATTTACCATACTACGTCGTTTTGTATCACAAATATCACATATACACATTGTAATTGTCCAATGTTCTTCTAATTCAACATCTAACTTGATTTAATTCTAAGATTTTTATAAATTTTATATTTATCTTCCTCTTACATAATTTTTGTTTTTAACTATAATATATATAGCTTAATAGGTGTTTGACATAAATATATGATGTAAGAGGAAGATAATGGTGAAATTTTGTAAATCTTGAAAGTAAATCAAGTTAAAGGTTGAAGTTTAAGAGCAATATAATGAATATATCAAACAAAACGACGCATTATGTTGAGTTTAGGTACCTAAGCTTATATACCCTATTCATTTTTCCATATATATATATATATATATATATATATATATATATATATATATATATATATATATATATATATATATATATATATATATTCTAATTTAACAACAAGATTGACTTTATGCTTGAAGCATTTGTAAAGGAATTGAATCTCGTTCTGTCTTCCAAGAGGGGCATATTTAACAGGGACGGACGTAAGATTTGGTAATAGGTGTTGCCGGTAAGTAGGAAAAAAAAATCGAAAAATATCGAAAAATTTACACTACATACAGAAAAAACAGGGGTTGTCGGTGCCACTGTGGGCACCCAAAGAGAACCGTCCCTTATCTTTAACTTCTTGAAAACAAGAGAATTTCGGGCTTTTCAAATCATCCATAAAATCGAATAAATAAGACAAAATTTCAGCTTTTAGTTTTCTTACTCAACCCATTACAGTTCAACTTCACAATCAGAATCGAGATGCACAAAGAGGGTAAGAGTAAGAGGCGAGATCACATAGAGAACCAACTCCATACAACCTTAGAAAAATGTCAACCGAACAAAAAGATGGTCTAACATTAACATCTTCATCCACAGCCAAACAAAAGGGACAAGAATTTAATGACTAAGTTAACTCCCCTCGTGATAAGATTCACAACACGTATATTTTTCAACAACTAACGCCACACAAAATTATTGGTTTTTATAGGGACCCAATTAACCCATTAGAAAATAAACAAATGATCCCATCATAGCATTAATAAGCAAGGCACACAATATTTCACAGAAAAATACCATTATAATATTCTCACAATATCCACGAATCATAAATAGAAGAAAGCTCACCTCAACAACATTAATGTTAAGGGAGTCGCAGTCTGACGCGTGGACTCGACACCATTTCGGGAGGCCTCTTCTAAAACCAATGAACAACTCTAGAATTTTACATTCCGTTCACGGCCTTACATTATTTTGATACTCAGTAAAGCTCTAAAAATGTCTTGAAGTGCCGTATTTTCATACCATCTATCTTTCCGGAAATACATATCATCGACCGTCCTTATCCGTCTTCCAAAAAGATTATCAACTGGAATTTCTATTCGTCGTTTTCTATTTTCTCCTATTTTGAATTGACTAGTTTTTTTTTTTTTTTTTTTTTTTTTTTTTTTTTAATTTTTTTTATTATAAATTTATTATAAAATCCATATTTATAATATCAGAACACAACCCATGTTGATATAGGCTAAAACAACGAGAGCCGTATTTAAGAAAAGTAAACAAATTTTCTTCTGGTTACAATGTCTTGTGTTCAGCTTTGAGTGCAATTCCAGCACCCCCAATGTTCCTCTACGAGTCCGCGACACCAACTTGATTTTTCAACTTTTTTCATTTGTGTCCAAACATCCCGACATCTTCACCGGACCTTCTCGACACCTCCCAAAGCCCGTTTCCACCTCCAGGTCACCTTAAATGATCATAAAAATATACAAAAAATTGTCCTCGCAACTAACATGAATTTTAATAAAATGCATATGGAATGATATTAACTACACTCCATGGATACTAGAGGCCTAGGTAAATATACATTTCTATTCATTATTTATATATATACTAATTTTGAACCCCCCTTAGGCAACAATACTTCTCTATGTAGCTTCTTATTTTTTCACGTTTCATTCATCATTCATCTCCTCACCGCCTCCCATGCCCAATCACATACGGTTGTTTCCGCCGCTTTCAATTTCTTACTGGGTTACATGGTGCTTCTACCTTCTCCAAAGTCTAAACCACCGACTCACCGCACTCCAGACCACCGTCTCCACGTTTCTAATTTGTCGCCTTCAGGACGCCTCCACTGTATTGGGTGGGTTTCGGTCTATCTTTTCCCTCTAGACTCCGTCGTCTTCTTCAGGTATATGATTTTGATAATTTTTTTTTGTTTTGATTTCCTGTCTTCTTCGTCTTTTGTCTTCTGTGTTTTTTTAGGGTTTGTTGTATTATGTTGATTCGTCATACTCTACACTCTATTCTACCCTAATTCGTCATCTGTGGTGTTCGTAGCTGTTAACAGTCAAACGATAGCAGTAGAACTGTTACATGCCGATTAGGTTATTCTGCGGTGCTGCATATTTAATGTCTCTCTATTTTAGGGCTTTCCGAGAGGAACCCGGGTAAGTATTTACAGACGAAGTGAGCAGGAGGGAAACCATTTACCGACGACATACCAACTGCAGGAGATGAGGTAGGGCCGACTTAAGAATCGTCGTCGACTGGGGAAAATTGATGGGTTACCATCGTCGGAGCCGCCGTCTTCGTCCATAACCACCACTAAAGATCTGTGATCGATAACTTCAATAGAAGATTTCCGATTGTGTCTTTGTTGTAGGCATGAACTAATTCGAACATGTATGCTCTGTTTTTTTATCAGTGTACAGGTTAGGTTACCACCATTTTTGCTACTTTTCGGACCATCTCTTCTCTCCTTCAACTCTGAACACTGGCTTAGACTACATGGACTCTCCAGTTTAATGGACTATTGTTGTTTTTAGAAAATTCTTGAAAAAGTTTGATTGTTATCTTCCTCTTCTTGAAATAGTGTATGTCGGATTAGAGAAAATAATTGGGAATTTAAGTGATGTTGAAGAGTCTCTAATGAAAATGGAGTTATTTCTAATCATGAAAACAGAAGGGGTTCAACTTAGTGACATGGTGGTTCAACATTCTGCATATTCTGAAGAGCTCAGGGGAGTTTTTGATAAAATGCAGAATGAGATTATGATATAGGAGACACAAAATTCGCATAAACAGGTAACACTTTATCTTTTTTTAACTTGTTCTAGGCTTAAAGAAAAGTTTATCCAGAATTCCAGATTAGAGTAGACTTTATGTCCCATCAACTTTATCTAAATTTAAGCCATTTAGATTGATGATGGATGCCCAAGTCAGTTTGTTTGTTGGAATTTTATGGCAGTGTCAGTTTTGGGATTGGAATTTAAAGGTGACAATCAGAATGGGTTTTCTTTTACAGGGATATCTTCACCCCGATAACCGAGAAAGAACTTGATGATGAATCCTAGGAAGGGTTTTTTAGTGAAAGATTAGGAGTTGAAGATGAAATTCTTGGCTGATAAATTGGATTTTTTGGGTTCGAATCGCAAGTAGGAAGGTAGCTAACCTTTTCTTGATCTTCCATTGTTATTTCTTTATCTTTGTAGTTAGGTACTAATGATGGTGGGACATTATGATTCAAATCTTGGTGTTTCTTTTTTACTTTTAGTTTACACACGCCAACTGTTTGATATAATGTTTGTGTGAAGGTTGGACTTCTTTATCAAAATTTAGACGGGTGTAAATGTGAGGTATGACACTCTCTTTGTTTGAATACAAACTTGAAGTACTTCTTTCTTTCCCACTTCATGACTAGGAATTATTTTATTAGGGAGATGTTTATTTGAGATATGTTTGATGCCTATTGGAAGACCATCAACAACCAGAAACGAAAACAATGCAAGACAACAAAACATAAGTACTTTTTGCAAACAAATGATCAGGTATCATGTCATTGCTTTTCCCTCCTGAAAGTTGTTTCTTATCATATTTCTTTTTTGTATTACTAGGTGGGTTTTGATATTCTTGATCAATTGGTTAATAAGTTTTGATTAATATTATGTATTCCCGTTTTTTTTTTTTTCAAGATTTGAGATTTGGTGTTTTCAGGGACGGCTCAACCAATTTGGGGGCTCTAAGCAAACAAAAAAATTAGGGCCCTTTGGGTAAGCAAATAGATTCGAATCTAAGACCCTTGGTTTGCTAAACCAACATTTTACCACCAGATCAAGCTCCAACTTGTCTTTGTAACCCAAAAAATATGTATATATACATATATAATTTGATGGGGTTTAGCCAAAAGAACATCCTATGTGCTCATCCAAACCCTAATGCTTGGATCTAGGTTTCTCTATTGTACATGTAATTCATCCAAGACTTACTAACCCTAGATCTAGTGTATATAATCGAAATTATCATGATAAACAGATCTAGATGTTTACCTTGTTGATGATTGAAGATCTTGAAGCGTTGAGAACTTTAGCACCTGAAGTGTTGTGCCTCTAATGAATCACAAACACCAATAGCAATTGGAGGAAACAAGAAAGAGAGGGGAGAGGAGATTTTCGGCTCTAGGACTTCTAGGGTTCAAGTGGCCGAAAATTCCATGCCCAAGGGTCCTTTATATAGGTGCATGAATTAGAGTTTCAGTCATTATCCTTATCTGGTTACTTAGCCACCAAGCAACCCATAAGATAATTCTAGAATCCCTATCTTGGACGAATTCCTAAGGCTTTTATCCCTAGAATTTGTCCACCCTATCTATTAGGGTTTCCTTGCCCAACTTTGTAACTATCACATAATTACAGTTCAACCCCTTAAGTTCAATCAACTTCTTTTGATCACAAAACTAATTCTTAATTAATTATTAGGATACGATTTTAATCAACTATGTTTCTTAGTTGATTATAAATTCATGGACATTTAAACCTAATCAACTATGTTTGTTATTTGATTATAATTCATGGACATTTAAATCTTTCTGTATCTCTTCCATGTAAATAAATGAATGACAATGAGTTTTATACAAGTAAGAGCATCTACGACATGCTTATTTCTTTTTAATAAGTTTTTTTTAGATATAATGTTGGGGTTTGTCCATAATTTCACTTTGTTTAGATATATCTAAAGAAATGTCTTAAACTTGAATTTAAACAAAGTGAAATTATGGGCAACCCCAACATTATATCATATTCAAGTTTAAGACATTTCTTAAAAAATGTTAACATCACATATAAATACATAAAACTATATATTATGGGAATGAAACCATTTGAGCATAAGTTGAAAATCCAAATAACAAAAATGATACCACACACTTAAATATCCAAATACATGGTGTTTGTATATCGTGCTGTTAGGAAATTTGACTTCACATGTCTATGTATTCAACTCCTAGCTTTTGGTAATTGTTTTAGGTAATTGAAATCGAAAAGCTAATTAAACCAATAATATAAAAAAAGGTTTTGGAGCTAGAAACTGTAAATTTTCCCAAATGTAGATAAAACATTTTGTTATTATTTATATTACACTCGTGAAAAAAAAAAATTATACTATACAACTTCATTGTATGTGTAATGGTTAAAAAAATGTTTCATGCGTAAATCAATACGACACCAAAAGATGCAAAAGTAAATTGTTGTCTATTATTTAAACCAAAATAATATAAGTATGTTTTTTATGCATTGACGAAATTAAGCTACATGAACTTGATGTGGTAAAGAAATAGCTTTTACTACTTTTTTTTGTATAAATATACGTGGACAAAGAATTGTCCAATCATAAATAAATGTACGCATAATAATTACATTGTTTAAATCGATGTTTATGTTTAAACTAAAAGAATATAATCACGTTTTTATACAACTAGGCTTGAAATAAAAAACATTTTAGGTCTAAGTTGGAAAAAATTACTAAATGTAGGGTCTTTTATGGAATAAAAATACTTAATTTCCTTTTTGGTGACCTATTAGGTATAAAATAACAAGTAGCAGGTAAAAGTTAGGCCTTTTTCGGAAAAGAAAAAAGTTTTAGGTTTAAAAAGAAAAAAAGTTAAAATATAGGGTCTTTTAGGGAAATAACCCTATTTTTGTTATACATTACGTGTCAGACTCGTGTATTACACGGTTTTGTTAAATAAGACCAAATATGAGAAAAAAGAGACCATTCACATAAGTTTTGGTAACCACAAGCACCATGTTTATAAAAAAAAAAAAATAACGATTGAGTTTATGACCTTTGATAAACCACATGGACCATTTATGTAATTTGGTTTTAATTAATCTATACTAATAAAATTAATTAATATGAATTCACAAATGGTATGTATTTATCTACATTAATATATATATATATATATATATATATATATATATATATATATATATATATATATATATATATATATTAATTAATAGTATATTAATGGAAAAATGAATTCACAAATAGAAAGTGCATTAATTAATCTCTCTTCTAATAAAAGAGTATAGATTTGTCCACCTGTTATTTTCTCCTAATTTACAATTTTTTTTACATAAATTCTAAAAATTACACGTGTCATCTATTATATCAATTCCCGTTCAGAAAACTGAATTAAAGAAATTTGATGTATGTTAACCCTATGATATCTCTCATAACATTTTGAATTGATATTTGAGCAACAAACCAGGGATTGCTTATCAAAAATTGATTACAACTAATTTGAAAACCCTATCTTCTCCCGTTCATGGTGTTGTAGAAAAATGACACTCTCCAAAATCATGCCAAGAAATCAGGTTTCAAACGACCGGGATTTTCGTCTTGATTACAAGATCGCTTTATTGTTAATCTCTCCATTTATAGTTTGCCTTACCCAATGATTTTAACCTACAGTTTTTCTTCTCTATATTCGTTGTTGACCTAGACGAATTGAAGACTTGCACTTTGAAGTTGTTAATCGCGTTTTAGGTTAGTAATCTTCCTCTTTAGTACGAAGAA